>NW_022145598.1:31279438-31738051 GCF_000002235.5 Strongylocentrotus purpuratus
GTCTTAAGGTTTTAAGAAATATTCAGTTGTAAATATCGTGAATTTTCTTTCCGATGTGTTTTTACTTGATAGTCACGAGAGTGGACATCGGTATTTGCCCTTGACATTGTCACAGTCATTCTTGTCGAATTTCTTGAAAGTATGCACTTAAATTTTTTGTTTAAGAAATGCTACGAAATAATTATTACATTTGTAATACCATTATCTTAAGATATGAAATTGTATGCTGTTACCCATTTTTGGAGGTCGTTTGACCTTGTTCGACGACGATAGTTTTTACAGGTGTATTTCGGACAAACTATGTCTATTTTATTTTGGTAACAATAGATTCAACTGACCGAGATATTTTCATCGTCGCCGAGTTCTTTTCCGGGTATCGTCAATGCCTGGATTGGGTTTTCGCTCCCAGACTAAATGAAGTTTACACTATGAACCTTTATGTTAAAAGGTGAATATGCATGTGACACCTGTTCTACACATTTTTACATAATAGCAGTGAAGGGATGTTCCTTTGTCTACCTGAGGAACTGTATATTTTGTCCGCTTTCTTTGTCAGTCATGTTCATATTATCCAAGTTCAGGACGCGGAACATTTTAGCTTCTCTGATCGACGTAGCACATTAACAGTCTTCGTAATCAACGTCGCGACATGTCTTCCGTCGACAGGTCTTCGCAGTGTTTTTTGAAAGACATTGAATTTTGATTTTTTTTTTTTTTTTTTTGCTTTAAAAACATAACAATACATGTACTTTCATTCCCACATTGTGAAGGCCCTATTTAAATGGAAGGTAGACGGGTATTGTTAATAGTTAAAAGGTTTTCTGTTATTAAATGACATAGTTTGTGTATCAGTTGATGTTCGGCTTATGAAATATTGTTCCTGATTTTGATTAGTAGCTTATTATTCCCATAGGTGTGAGTCAGTACAATATTATTGCATGAAATAACACATATTTTAGACCATGACATATTCTTATATCGAGTTTTTCTTCCCAAAATAAGTACTTTGGGGCGATTCTCATTGCGGTTTGAGCGGTTCGCGTCTTATTTTTTCGTAATAAGACGCGAGCTGTTCATCCATATCTCAGTGAGTTTTCCTGTTTTGTTTTTGTTTCTGTTTATTTGTTTGTTTTCGGAGGGGTGGGGGGGGGGGGGGGTTGGCAAGGTACTTGATACATGTTTTCCCCCAGGAATATAAAAACTTGGGAATAAACTGCCCACAAATTTTTAGTAAAATTGAATGTCATTCCAGGTGCGGTTACTTGCTTCCGACTTGGTTGCAAACACTATGAATATGATGGACAAAGAAAGCGGACAAAATATACAGTTCCTCAGGTAGACAAAGGAACATCCCTTCACTGCTATTATGTAAAAAGGTGAATATGCATGTGACACCTGTTCTACACATTTTTACATAATAGCAGTGAAGGGATGTTCCTTTGTCTACCTGAGGAACTGTATATTTTGTCCGCTTTCTTTGTCAGTCATCCCCTCTTTTCAGGTTCTTTCACTATGAAAGAACCTGAAAAGAGGGGACGGTCAATCAATGAATAAAAGAAAAAAGGCGGAGGGGGAGCCAATAACAAAATCCAAATAAAGAGCAACGAGCGAACAAACGAACAAATAAATTAACTAATATATAAAGCAGAAAATAAAACGAAATCGGTGAGATGACCACCACTTATCACCTTATTAATCAATCATGATACCCCCTACTTTCTTTCACTCTCTATCACCGATTTCAATCTTATTCCCTCTTTCTAATTTTCCTCTCTTCCTTCCTTCCTTTCTTTCCTTTTCTTTTTCAGTTGTCCTTTATATTGTCCTATTGTCTTTTGTTGTCTTCTACTCTATCCCCTGTCTCTGTCTCTGTTTCTCTATCTCTCTCCAGTCCTTTTGGATCTCTTGTGGAGAGGGTGGATGTGGTTCGTTTGTTGTTTACATGCAGGTACCTTTTTCCATTTTCGGAATTACGAACCCTATTTCATGTTCGGAATTATGAACCCCTAGGTATGGGAAATTTGTGTTTCGGAATTATGAACCTTCGGGAAAACGACCCTTCGGAAAGACGAGTGCCCCCGTTCATTTGCCCTCGCTGTATACCCTCTAAAACATTCCTCCTCCAAGCCTTTTCTCTGGTCCTTTCTATCTCACTCTCCATTTTTTTCTCCCTTGTCAGTCTTTTTTCATCAGCATTTCAACTAATTTTCATTCTTTGCTTTCACTCCCATTGTTTTACATCACAAAATAAAACGAAATCGGTGAGATGACCACCACTTATCACCTTATTAATCAATCATGATACCCCCTACTATCTTTCACCCTCTCTATCACCGATTTCGATCTTATCCCCTCTTTCTAATTTTCCTCTCCTCCTTCCTTCCTTTTTCAGTTGTCCTTTAAATTGTCCTATTGTCTTTTGTTGTCTTCTATACTATTTCCCCTGTCTCTGTCTCTTTCTCTCTCTGGAGCCCTTTTGGACCTCTTATGGGGAGAGAGGGATGTGCTATCTCGGCCTCCTGTGTTCCTTTTAATCTTTGTTTGTTGTTTAGGAACCCTTTTTCATTTTCGGAATTATTAATCCTTTTTAATTTTTGGTAAATACGAACCATTGGAATAATGAACCTTTGTATATTAAAGAAAACCCTTCAGAATAACGAAACTTTGTAATAATGCCAAAAATGTTCGGAATTATGAACCCTTAGGCATGGGAAATTTGTGTTTCGGAATTATGAACCTTCGGGAAAACGAGTGCCCCCCCCCCCAGTTTATTCCCCCTCGCTGCATACCTTTTAAACCATTCCTCCTCCTCCAATCCTTTTCTCTGTTCCTTTTTATCTCACTCTCTCCCATTTCAGTCTTTTAAATCAGCATTTCAACTTATTCCCATTTCTCGCTTTTACTCAGGGACGTCGCTAAAGGGGGGGGGGGGGGGGGGTGGGGGATATTGGGGTGGGTCAGGATATTGTCGATAAAATTGCGCTGCCCTCGGGAAAATGAAAAAAAGGGGAGGGAAATTTTGTAATGCCTAAATCACCCTCCTTTTCACCGGAGAGGCTCCTGCAGTGACGTCATGTGCTATTGTGCGATACAGCTCCGAAACTGGGCTTTTTCCCAAGCGTTCTGAGTCGGTCATTTTTAAAGCTAGATTCCAGAATTATTAATGATTTCTAAGAAAAATCATTATCATGTTCGGAATCTCCGTCAAAAATTATTCTACATGTTTTTTTTTAAGTGATTCGCACGCTAAGGGCCCTCCCCCCAAAAAAGATTCTCCTCGATTGCTTTTCTGGAGTAGGGGAAGGCGGGCGGATTTTTTAAAAATTAATTTTAATTGTTATTTAATTATTTTTTGTTAATTAGTTTATTTTTTATTTTTTCATTAAAAAAATAAAAGAATCATTGAGATGTCGCTTTTTTTTTGGGGGGGGGGGGGGAATTGGACAATTACGTCGTCAGATATTTCGTTCAGTGGCTTGGGGGAAGGGGGGGGGGGGAGGAGGAGGAGGAACACTTTTTTGTTTTGCCTCCTTCAGCACATATATATATATATATATATATATATATATATATATATAGTTTGTTAAATATTGAAACAAATTGAGGGGGGGGGGTATACGTGGCTGGCTAATATGCTGACTAAGTTTACGAAATAAATCGTATATTTATGTCGTCGAGGAAAATGACAATGTGCGCATACGCACGTATTGTAGATAGTGCATAGGAAAAATTATTTACTGAGCTTTCTGCCCCGGGTTTATAGGATAAAATTTGTAGACCGTATTTGTCGGTAATTGGTGCCCCCCCCCACACACACACTGAAAAAAGGTCTAGCGACGCCCCTGCTTTCACTCCCATTGTTTTACATCGGAATCGGTATCACCCTCTCTCTCAATCTCTCATTCGTTTTCGACACCAGCACGTGAACATCAACATGGTAAATAAAGACTCAAGACACGGTTTATTTGTTGTTCAGCTACTGTTTGCTTCTCGTGGTTTTTTCTTTTTTTTCGTTACATGAACAACAATAACACAAATTCCATATTTACAATAATATAACATCATAATAGTACCCATGTGAGCAATAGAATGAGAAAAAGGATGAGCTTTGTCACATTGTTACCATTCCCATCTCATTGCATGTGTATAGACAAGCCATGGTGTGATTGTATCCCCAAACAAAAGATGACGCAGGAACGCCCGATCCGAGTCACGATCAGCCTCTACCATCCGTCGGTTAAAATGCACAAATTCGGCTAGTTGAGGAGAAAAAGGAGTGCGTGTGGGTGTGTGGCGGTGTTATGTCAGACATAGCACCACCACACACTCACTCGCACTGTCATCTCTCTCCAACAAACCGAACAAGTGCAAGATAACTGACGAATGAAAGAAGCTGAAAGTTTCCCAAACCGAGCGCCTCCCATGTATCCTACGTCACCAATTGCTAGGAGATAAATCACTCCATGACTGCTCTACACACACGCAATCAGACGGGAGTGGTAACAATGTCACGAAATAATCCTTTACTCATTATAAATAATAATAATAACGATAATTAAATTAAATTAAGTATGTGGGATAAACTAAATTAAATTAAGTATGTAGGATAAACTAAATTAAATTAAGTATGTGGGATAAACTAAATTAATTTAAGTATGTGGGATAAACTAAATTAAATTAAGTATGTAGGATAAACTAAATTAAATTAAGTATGTGGGATAAACTAAATTATACTAACATATAAATTAATCAATAAAGAATAATACATAACACAATAAATTATAATACTATAGTACTATAATACTAAGCAATAATAGGTAGATACATATGATTTATTGTGGTAAATAAAATAAAGCTATGAGAGACAATAGACACTATCATGACAAGGGCTTAATACCCTATAGATGTTAGAGTTTTTCTCATCTCAACCCAACAGACCCCTCTTACCAAATCATGGAGTTCGATGTCACTAGCACAGGCATCTTCAGGAAAGAGGAAGTAAACAGCTCTGCGTTTGGTCACAACCAGACGCATCAACAAAGATTTATCTAGTTGTGATCAAACGCAGAGTTTATTCTTCCGCCATTCTGAAGGAGAAGCCTGTCCCAGAGATATCGGAGAACATGATTTGATCTTAAAGCTGTTTGGTTCAAATGAGAATGCAACCCAACATAGTTAATATCAATAATAATATCAATGTTTATGATGATGATGATGATGATGATGATAATAATACTACTAATAATAATAACTAATATTAATTAACCATTAATCTAACCAATAATACTAATTATTTAAAGGATAATGGAATAATTATATTAAAATATTAATTATAATAATCTTAACAACAATAATAATTATATTAAAATATTAATTATTATAATCTTAACAATACTAATAATTATTTAAAGGATAATGGAAAATACTAATAATAAAAGCAATAACAATAATAATGTAAATACTAATGATAACTAATAGTAATTATAGTAATCTTAATAAAAATAAAACCATCATCATCATCATCATAAAACACTAATAATTGATAAAAGTTTCATCCCACTCAGCTAAAGGTAATGCACAGTGTCAGTATCAGCCACCAATTTGACGGGCAAATAAAATTACACCCCTCACTCCCTCCGCTCCTGGCTGGGGCGGAGGAGTAAGCTAAGTGAGGGACTATCATCGAGGCTTGTTGAATACCTCACCACCTATACTAGCTCAATCTTAAGGGAGATGCGGTGGATCCGCACTCGATATACATGACATGACTACCTACAATGTCTAGAAATGAAAATGCAGCTTCCCGGCTTTGAGTAGCACAGACCATACTTTCAATGAGACATCAATTAACTATTGAATGAGATGGTCGTATTTGCCTAGCCTTTGATCTCAAGCTGCTCACTTCAGATAAGAGAATAAGGATGATGACACTGTGCATTACCTTGAATCTCTATTAAAGTACGGTCAAACAGAAAATCCCCGGAAGGAGGGTTGCCCCTTGTTTAATCCTGTTGCTGCCAAGAGGAAAACACAATTTAAAAAAAATACATATTTGAGACTTTGCAAGGATTATTGGGTATCCTCCCCCGATGACTCTCCCTCATCCTGTGTACCTCCAGCCTTCCATTCACACTACCCCAGCCCATAATACATGATCCAACAACGGCCTGATTTTAGAAGAATACGCAAAGGGTCCCGGTGTACAAATCTAACAATGTCAAATCTTCCTCATCAAGGTTCCAATTGCTCTTGAAAAGTGAAGAACCTTGATGAGGAAGATTAGCATGAACAAGAATTAAGACCAAAACCTTTGCCTTTTCTCCCGAAACCAGGTCGTGGTGAGATCATGTAGTATGCGCTGGGCCTCAACACTCACACATCTGTCAGGTTAACAGTGCGCCACATCTCCCTCTTCTTCTGCTCTGCTCCTCTAGGGTTGCCTCAATACCATTCATGAGCCGATGATGCAGAAGGTAATCTGCATTTGAAGCCACCAACAGCTCTCCTGTATCATGCTTGTCACCTAAAACTGATCAGACTCAAACAAAAGGTTAGGCACTGCATGGATGATGCAGATTTCAAGGAACCAACACAGTAAAAGAGTCATGTAAAAACGCATTTGCCCCCTTTTTGCCCAATATTTGGTTCCCTAAAGTGTGTGGCTCTAAACTAAACTAAACTATATTAAAAAAACTACACAGTACCCACCCCCACCCAAAAATGAAGAGAGAGAAAAAAACTCTCATCTTCCTCTCTGTCCCCACCCCCGACCCCCTCCCTTTCCTCTTCTCTCCGTCTAAGTCCCTCGTCCCCACCCCTCTCCTCTCCCTCTCCTTCCCCAATCCCCCGATCCCCTCCCTCCCCTCTTCTCTCCGTCTCAGTCGCCCACCCGATCCCCCTCTCCCCTCCCTCTCTGTCCCCCAGATCCCCTCCCTCCCCAATCTACTCTCCCTTTCTTTCACCTTTCCCCTCCCACTTCCCTCTCAACCCCTTTCCTCTCTCTCACCCTCTCCCTCCACCTTAACATTTCGCGATCTTTTCCACAACCACAAGGCAGAAATAATTTTCCGCGCGTTCTTTGCAGTCTTTTTGAAACAAAGTTAGCGAAAATCGGGCATTAGTTGTAATGTGACTCATTTGGCCAATCAGATTGTTTGGGCGAGATTAATACGCGACCCAAGAGCTTAGCTTTCTCTATATAATGTTTCCAACAGTTCTTCAACTTTTTCCATGCGTGTGGCATAAAGGGTGCTGTTATCTGCATATCTCAGGTTGTTCAGACTCCAGCCAGGACTTCTGTTAACAAACCATCAGTTACTCTTCTCAATAGATGCAGAATAGAGAGAGGTTGAAATGAGATGGAGATGGTATACACCATTGCCTCCCTCGTCATGGTCCTAGGCATTGTCCTAACCAGTAACCGTCTCCTCTATAATTTAAGTGTGCTTCAATCATAAAGATCTTCATGAGCTGAATCAAATGGCATGGGATTCCCCATCGTCTATGTAGTCATGTCTCATCAAGTCTGCATAGGGATAAGATGAGATGGGGGCAGTGCACAGTATCACTTGAATCACTTCACTCCCAAGTAAAATCAGCCACTGACTCCTCTGCCAATGCAAAGATATGCTTGCTTCCATCAATTATGAGCTCGATCAAAATGACATTGTCTCACTAATCTCATCGTTTAGTGTGCCGGATGCTTGTTAAATCATCACAGGCTCCACAGCCTCTCCAAATGTAGCTTATCTTTGTAGGAAGCTCAGGTTCAAGTAAAAATCCTAACCCCCCCCCCCTCCATTGATGATATAGCAAATACTTCCTTGTATGGGGAATAAAGACAATAGTCTGGTAGTTCATGCATTCAACCACATTATACAATCTTTGGCAGAGTGCTGAAGTTTTTCAATCTCTCCGGCCAGGATGTTGAGTGCTAAATCATTGCAGGATGTCCTTATCATTGTATGCCATACAATGTATATATTATCTGTATTCCGTATTAAGCAGTCTTTCTTGGAACTCATTCCGATAGGGCGTCAATACCAGGGTCTCCTGCCTGCATGTACTATCAACTTGAGATGTATACTCTAGGTGCCATCTATCGGGCTTTGGCGGTCATACTGTTTCTCATCCCTCAGACTCTAGCATTCTCTGTCGGCAGTACTTCCAGGCTTCAAGGCTGTCGTATTTTCAGAGATGTGACTCTGCTGAACTTTAGAACGGTCCATTTACATTCATTATGAACAATAATATTCAGTGAGGCTGCTTAAAAGAGTGTCAACACATTTCATATGCCAGTTCTGATGTTTTCCCTGAGGAAAGAGGTCAAATTGGTTTGTTTGTCTGTCCCTAGTCCCTCACTCAGTCGGCTCTATATGCGTGTCATCACAAAGAGAGGGTCTAAACTGGTTTGGTTGCACATGTCCCTAGTCCCTCACTCAGTCGGCTCTATGTGGCGTGTCATTACAAGGAAAGAGGCCAATTTGGTTTGGTTGTTGGTCCGTATTCCCTCACTCAGTCGGCTCTATGTAGGATGTCATCACAAGGAAAGAGGTCAAATTGGTTTGGTTGTTGGTCCGTATTCCCTCACTCAGTCGGCTCTATGTGGCGTGTCATTACAAGGAAAGAGGTCAAATTGGTTTGGTTGTCCATTCCTAGTTCCTCACTCAGTCGGCTCTATGTAGGATGTCACGACAAGGAATGAGGCCAAATTGGTTTGTTTGTCCGTTCCTAGTTCCTCACTCAGTCGGCTCTATGTGGCGTGTCATCAAAAGAAAAGGTCTAAACGGGTTGATTGTCCTTTCCTAGTTCTTCACTCGGTCGGCTCTATGTAGGATGTCATTACAAGGAAAGAGGCCAAATTGGTTTGGTTGTCTGTCCTTAGTCCCTCACTCAGTCGGCTCTATATGCGTGTCATCACAAAGAGAGGGTCTAAACTGGTTTGGTTGACTGTCCCTAGTTCCTCATTCACTCGGCTCTATGTGGCGTGTCATAAAAAGGAAAAGGTCTAACTGGGTTGGTTGTCCTTTCCTAGTTCTTCACTCGGTCGGCTCTATATAGGCCATCACAAGGAAAGAGGTCAAATTGGTTTGTTTGTCTGTCCCTATAGTCCCTCACTCAGTCGGCTCTATATGCGTGTCATAACGAGGAAAGAGGCCAAATTGGTTTGGTTAACTTGTCCCTCACTCAGTCGGCTCTATGTAGGATGTGATCACAAGGAAAAGGTCTAAACGGGTGTGCTAGTCCGTTCCTAGTTCTTCACTCGGTCGGCTCTATGTAGGATGTCATCACAAGGAAAGAGGTCAAATTGGTTTGGTTGTCCGTTCCTAGTCCCTCACTCAGTCGGCTCTATGTTGGATGTCATCACAAGGAAAGAGTTCAAATTGATTTGGTTGTCTGTCCTTAGTCCTTCACTCGGTCGGCTCTATGTTGGATGTCATCACAAGGAAAAGGTCTAAACGGGTTTGGTTGTTCGTTCCTAGTTCCTCACTCGGTCGGCTCTATGCTGGATGTCATCACAAGGAAAGAGGCCAAATTGATTCGGTTGTTGTGGGGATTTCAATCAGGTATCCAATTCAATCCAATCCAATCCAAACCAGGTATTCAATAAAGCGCCTTTTTTTTTGCAGTTACACAGTTACCCACATTACTCCACAAAGTTATTTGGGTCACTTAAACAATACCAGGTGAGTCAACACAATCCATTGTCCTCTAACAATAAATAGGACTTCATACGTTTCTTGAAATAGTCAAAAGATGAAACTGTCTTCACAATAGTAGGTATCTTGTTCCATCAGTGGGTAAGACGTTCTCCCACACTTTTCTTAAAGAGACGATTAGTAAGCATGTAAATGATGGACCTGAGGACAACGAACCAGGCAATAATTTATGCACTCTGGACATTAATAGACTTGTTGACTAGCCGTAGGATTTTGAAAGCTATTCTATGTCGCACAGGTAACCAATGCATATTGAGTCCAGGACGTTGTGTGTGAGTCCTATTGAAGCGGAAAACACAAGCCTTGCGGCACTGCTAGTCAAAGTCTTCCAGCTCGAAGACATGCCGCTGACACTATTATGATCTTAAGTCATAATTGCCTCAATGAACATTTATAATCAACTCTGATTATTAAGCACGTCGCTGGCTGTACTGTTTACGGTATTGCAGTAGCAATTATGAGACAAGGTGTGCTCAAAATTGGCCAGACATATACAACAACAACAAATTAACAGGCGTGGTCCATCAATGCGTTTCATCTAGAATACAACAACAACTAAAAGGGGGAGAAAACAAATCTAGACCATATCCCCAAAGAAGCCAGCAAACAGAAAGAATATTACATCGATAAGACTCGCGAAGTTAAAGGACACAGCAGGCCCGTCCCCTCTCCTTTTAAACAACCAACGGGCATACCCTAAATATATACACACCACAAAGGGAAGGAATCTAGGACATGCTCTCAAAGCATACAGATAGAAATATCTAATCATTAAAACCACTAGGATATCAAAGGGTCAGACCGACCCGTGCCCCCTCCTCCATGAAGAATCTAACTGACATACTGTAAGTAACTTACGCAAACAAGCCATCCCTTTAAAGTATGAATACCTCCCCTCCCACCTTACATCAGTCCACAAAGCCCCAGAATCCTAACTAATGTATGTAGAATACCATTTGGGAAATTTGACAATGTACAGCCATGCCGAAAATTGTCATGTTAAACCAATCATGACAGAAAGGATGTATTCTACATATTTTGGACCAACCCTTTAAAAAACCTTAAAATTAATGGCAAATGCTTTTAAACGTGACTTTCTTACTACCTTGATTCCATGAAATCTGCTTCTCATCCATCCAGTGTCGAAACCTGATGTTTGGGTCATCACAGTTCAGGTGACAAGCATGATCCAGGAGAACAGTTGATGGCTCCAAATACAGATTCCCTTCTGCACCATCTTCACATGAAATGGCAGGAGACGCCCCTAGAGGTTGGGAACAAGAAGAGAAAAATGTTTAGCCTGCTAACCTATGGATGTATGAGAGTGATATGCAGTGCGAATAAGGGGATGACCAGAGGTCAACATCCAAGAGGGTTTAGCCGGGGGAGAAAGAACCAGCGAAGCTCCGATTAAGAAAGTGAGGGGGAGGGGTAGAGAAATCTGATGTTAAAATATCGTCATCGGGTTGCCTACTTCAGTCACTGGTGCACAATAATATTGCATCCCAAAGAAAGCCTAAAGCACAGGAATAGATTAACCGAGAAGCCATGTACATGTTATATCCCATCTCAAAACACAAGATTAGTGTTATTTTAGCCATGGCATTTCTCGTCACATACTTGTGTTGTGCAAACTTGAACATTAATAGCCAAAGTGGCCAGCCCCAAAAACCTACTATATTTAAGGCATAATCAAAGATGTATAATTAAATTCTGTTACTTGAGCCAGGAACTATTATGTGTGACGTTTTAATGTTTTTTTTTTATATTAAATTGCAACAGTAGTTACCTATAATAAAGTGCAAAACTCTCCTTTCGAGACTCTTTTTAGGGCAAAAAAACACTTTTATCAAAGGTCGCAGTAAAAAGTAAAAGTATTTTAGAATAAAAATATGTGTATTGCTCATTTTTGACCATTACGAGTACATCCACCTGTATCATTCCAATGATAATGTATACTATGAAGAAGTTTCTACCGTTTGGATGTCTGCGAAACTGAAAATTAGATATATGACCAAAGACATAGAATAACATTTCGGCTAGAAAGCTAACTTCCTGAAATGAATTTTTTGCCTTAATTGCAACAAGCACGTATCACCATTTTTATTTGAAGTAAGCAACCCTATGACTTGATATGAAACAAACATGAAAGAAAAATGCCTTTCAGAAAGACCTGCAAAGAAAACAAGCCTCCATTATCATTACGTTTTCCAGTGCAAAGTCCCAAATGTATATTATATCTGACTAATCAACCATGTACAGAGATGTTTGACCTTTAATCTTTAGTAGAGATTTGAGGAGGAGGGGTAACTACTGGATACCAAAGTGTGAAAACAAGACAATATGTGTCATTTCATTCCCAGGCCTGTAAACTCCCCCTAGATTGGGAATCAGGAGTTTCAGGAGTATTCTATCAAGGACTCTTCCCCCTCTCTCTAGCCAGAAGGAGCAAATTTAACGCCATGCACTAAAGCCTCGTTCAGATACCCGCGGCGCGCGGTTCTTTTATGACGCCATAAAGTGCAATACGCTTCACAGTTCTGTATCTTATTAGACAGAGCTAAGTGAATTCGTGAATCTGCGGAAATTTTGATATTGCGTCCATTATTAATCGATGAAGAATTCTAGCATCTTGTATAAAAAATCAAAGGTTTTATAAGAGATACAAAATATTCAAAAAATAATTCTTGGTCCTATCAACGTACTTTTTTGATTTTGAAAACAAATAAAAGTGTAAAAAGGGGGTATGTAACGCACGTAAAGCGTATAACTATAAGTCAAAATGATTTAGTTTTTCTTGTCTATAACGGAATGTTGATAATTTATTTCAAGATTCTTTTCTTTACGATTCTGAAATGAATTTATATACAATTTGACTTGTTCAACA
Organism: Strongylocentrotus purpuratus; assembly: GCF_000002235.5. Taxonomy (NCBI): domain Eukaryota; kingdom Metazoa; phylum Echinodermata; class Echinoidea; order Camarodonta; family Strongylocentrotidae; genus Strongylocentrotus; species Strongylocentrotus purpuratus. The sequence continues at coordinate 31,292,045 of NW_022145598.1, forward strand.
TAATGAAAATGGATACCTTATAAAATGACTGATTGAAAACAAATAGTCTATAATTATATTCTCATTTTCACAAAATTAAAAAAAAAAAATCGAAATCTACTGAAATTAATTCCCAGGTTGAATATTTGTCTGAATGCTAAATGAAATGCCACAGCCTGCCCCCAACATGTGAAGGTTTTATTCAGATTTAGGGGGGGGGGGGTATCCAAGGGTATTAGATCTAAGACCATCACAGTGACTACACTGACTACTGAAACAAGGACCTGTGAAGCTATGCCTGTCGAATATCAGCACTGTAAACAGTGCACATACTAAGCAAGCACTTGCCTCACAAATCTTTATTTCAATAGATCATACGCTCACAAACATGACCATCAGCAGCGGGATTTGACATCGTTCTCTGCTTGTTCTCTGGCTCTAGGGTTGTCTCTGCCATTCCATGATCCAGTGGTAGAGAGGGAAACCTGCTTTTGAAGTCACCAGCGGCACTCCAGAATCATGCTTGTCACCATAACTGATCAGACTCAAACAAAAGGTTAGGCACGGAATGGATGGTGCAAATTTCAATGAACCAACGAGATAAGAAAGTCATGTGTAAAAACATTTGCAACTCTTTCCCGTTTTAGTCCCGAATTTACTGCTGTAAAAATTCTACCCTATAACCTAAAAACAAAACGGGCTCACCTTTCTGATCCGTACAATAGCCCCCCCCCCTGGAAATACCCCCGCCACTCTCTCCCCTCCTTCCCCTTCCCCTTCCCCTATTCCCATCTCTCTCCCCTTCCCCTCTCCCCTGCCCCTCACCGCCACTCTACCGCCCCTCCCTCCCCGCCACTCTCTCGCCCTTCCCTCCTCCGCCACCACTCTCTCGCCTCCCTCTTCCCGCACCCAATAGAAAGAATTACATTACTTCAAAACGTTTGGAAACCTATAGTACCAAGCCATCGTAAGGTATGGAACTTGAGTAATACTGAAGGGGACAAAGAAAAATGGGACACAGGCATTGTGAAATGCATGCCTCTACAAACATGATGGAAGAGGCCAATAATATCTGAGGTGTATACGCAATCCATGGAGCACTATGACTATTTCCAGAGATGAAGTGAATCATTCAAAAGGCTTACATCCCAAAATATAAATGGTAAGAGGTAAACTATGTTCACACGAAAACATAAAAACGTAAAGACATAGCAGTGTCATTGAATATACGGAAAACTATGCAAAGGTCTACAGAAAGAAAACAAAAATAAAAACAAACAAACAAACCAGTGTATAATTGAGCGTGCTGTTCACCTATAGTTTAAGGGAAGAGCCGTGTATGCTCATCATTCACAGCTCACCATCGCTCAGCCAGGAACTACATATATCTACACTAACGAACCTCATGACCGATTGCAGAGAATAAAATCCGGAAATCATGCAAAAGACGAACATGGCATACAATATGGATACTCATTGAATATATACACGATCAAACAATACAGACATGGTATTTCTGGTGTCTGTTTGTAGGAAAACCTGTGTATGGCACTTAGTCCCCCTTAATTTGGTAGGGCAAAATTCAAATCCCCCCCCCTCTACAAAAAAAATCGACCGTCTGCAGACTAAAAACTAATAAACTAAATTCTGGTGAGCTTTTCGATTATTTTGTGAACAATCAATACCTGACAAAACTAACCTCTTCACCAAAATAGCAAGTGACTGGGTGCGCTGTTCACCTATAGTTAAGGGGACGGGGCCCGGTAAGCTCATTCTTCACAGGACACCGCCTCCCATCAAATGATTAACTACCCTATATTCTAGTCAGCCTTACAGCAATAAAAACATAATTAAGTTTCTGACAGAAAAAAACTCTACATAAATAAAATTAAAAAAGCAACTACAGTTTAAGGGGCGGGTCCGGTAGGCTCATTGTTTATAGGTCACCATCTCCCAACTAAGAATTAACTACTCTAAAATTTAATTAGCCCTACAGAAAAAGAAGACAAATTAAGTTTCTTACAGAACAAGGCTCTGCATACATGAGAGAGGAAAATAAATAAAGCTACTGCTACGTGCTATTCACCTACAGTTTAAGGGGCGGGGCCCGGTAGGCTCATTATTCACAGGTCACCGTCTCTCAGCCATTAATTAACTACCCTATATTCGAGTTAGTCTTACAAGAACAAAAATAATTAAGTTTCTGATAGAACAAAACTCCAACTGATTGGGCGAGCCGTTGAGCTGTCACGAGCATGAAGAGAATGGCATGATGACACATAGCAAGCACCTTTAACTACGAACAAGCCCTACCGAGAGAAAAAAGAAGGAAAACAATGAAGGAAAAGAAAGAAGGAACAAAATGCCTGATCTTGCTGCACCGTTCTCCAGCATTTTAAGGTAGAAGACCAGCTAGAACATCATTCACAGGTGCTCTAGTAAGACAGGTTATACCCTACCTACTAGTTACAGCTAGCCCATGTATCATCCAACCTGATCTCCCATAACTCTCAAGGCATCTACAACTGTCCATCACCCTGCACGTCGCTGGCTGTACTGTCTACGGCAATACAGGAACAATAATATTGTGAGACAAGAAGTACTCAAAATCGGCCAGACTAAAAAATAACTTAAGTAAATTCTGGTGAGCCTTTCGATTACTTTGTGAACAATCAGTACCTGACGAAACTAACCTCTTCACCAAAATAGCAAGTGACTGGGTGCGCTGTTCACCTATAGTTTAAGGGACGGGGCCCGGTAGGCTCATTCTTCACAGGACACCGCCTCCCATCAAATGATTAACTTCCCTACTTCCTAATCAGCCTTACAGTAATAAAAACATAATTAAGTTTCTGACAGAAAAAAACTCTACATAAATAAAAATTAAAAAAAGCAACTACAGTTTAAGTGGCGGGGCCCGGTAGGCTCATTGTTCACAGGTCACCATCTCCCAACTAAGAGTTAACTTCTCTAAAATTTAATTAGCCCTACAGAAAAAGAAGACAAATTAAGTTTCTTACAGAACAAGGCTCTACATACATGAGAGAGGAAAATAAATAAAGCTACTGCCTGGGCGTGCTATTCACCTACTGTTTAAGGGGCGGGGCCCGGTAGGCTCATTATTTACAGGTCACCGTCTCTCAGCCAGTAATTAACTACCCTATATTCTAGTTAGCATTACAAGATCAAAATATAATTAAGTTTCTGATAGAACAAAACTCCATATGAATAAATGAAACAAAGCAACTGATTGGGCGAGCCGTTGATCTGTCACGAGCATGAAGAGAATGGCATGATGACACATAGCAAGCACCTTAAACTACGAACAAGCCCTACCGAGAGAAAAAAGAAGGAAAACAATGAAGGAAAAGAAAGAAGGAACAAAATGCCTGATCCTGCTGCACCGTTCTCCAGCAATTTAAGGTACAAGACCAGCTAGAACATCACTCACAGGTGCTCTAGTAAGACAGGTTATACCCTACCTAGTAGTTACAGGTAGCCCATGTATCATCCAACCTGATCTCCCATAACTCTCGAAGGATCGACAACTGTCCATCAGCCTGCACGTCGATGGCTGTACTGTCTACGGCATTACAGTAACAATTGTGAGACAAGAAGTACTCAAAATTGGCAAGACTAAAAAATAAGTTAAGTAAATTCTGGTGAGCCTTTCGATTATTTTGTGAACAATCAGTACCTGACGAAACTAACCTCTTCACCAAACTAGCAAGTGACTTGGTGTGCTGTTCACCTATAGTTTAGGGGGCGGGGCCCGGTAGGCTCATTCTTCACAGGACACCGCCTCCCATCAAATGATTAACTACACTATATTCTAATCAGCCTTACAGCAATAAAAACATAATTAAGTTTCTGACAGAAAAAAACTCTACATAAATAAAAATTGAAAAAGCAACTACAGTTTAGGGGGCGGGGCCCGGTAGGCTTATTGTTCGCATGTCACCGCCTCCCAACTAAGAGTTTACTACTCTAAACTTTAATTAGCCCTACAGAAAAAGAAGAAAAATTAATTTCTTATAGAAACGGGCTCTGCATACACGAGAGAGGGTAAAAAAAAAGAAGCTACTGTCTGGGTGTGCTATTCACCTACAGTTTAAGGGGCGGGGCCCGGTAGGCTCATTATTCACAGGTCACCGTCTCCCAACTAAGAGTTAACTACTCTAAAATTTAATTAGCCCTACAGAAAAAGAAGACAATTTAAGTTTCTTACAGAACAAGGCTCTACATACATGAGAGAGGAAAATAAATAAAGCTACTGCCTGGGCGTGCTATTCACCTACAGTTTAAGGGGCGGGGCCTGGTAGGCTCATTATTCACAGGTCACCGTCTCCCAACTAAGATTTAACTACTCTAAAATTTAATTAGCCCTACAGAAAAAGAAGACAATTTAAGTTTCTTACAGAACAAGGCTCTACATACATGAGAGAGAAAAATAAATAAAGCTACTGCCTGGGCGTGCTATTCACCTACAGTTTAAGGGGCGGGGCCCGGTAGGCTCATTATTCACAGGTCACCGTCTCTCAGCCAGTAATTATTTACCCTATATTCTAGTTAGCCATACGAGAACAAAAATAATTAAGTTTCTGATAGAACAAAACTCTACATGAATAAATGAAACAAAGCAACTGATTTGGCGAGCCGTTGATCTGTCACGAGCATGAAGAGAATGGCATGATGACACATAGGAAGCACCTTAAACTACGAACAAGCCCTACCGAGAGAAAAAAGAAGGAAAACAATGAAGGAAAAGAAAGAAGGAACAAAATGCCTTATCTTGCTGCACCGTTCTCCAGCAATTTAAGGTACAAGACCAGCTAGAACATCACTCACAGGTGCTCTAGTAAGACAGGTTATACCCTACCTAGTAGTTACAGCTAGCCCATGTATCATCCAACCTGATCTCCCATAACTCTCGAAGGATCGACAACTGTCCATCAGCCTGCACGTCGATGGCTGTACTGTCTACGGCATTACAGTAACAATTGTGAGACAAGAAGTACTCAAAATTGGCAAGACTAAAAAATAAGTTAAGTAAATTCTGGTGAGCCTTTCGATTATTTTGTGAACAATCAGTACCTGACGAAACTAACCTCTTCACCAAACTAGCAAGTGACTTGGTGTGCTGTTCACCTATAGTTTAGGGGGCGGGGCCCGGTAGGCTCATTCTTCACAGGACACCGCCTCCCATCAAATGATTAACTACACTATATTCTAATCAGCCTTACAGCAATAAAAACATAATTAAGTTTCTGACAGAAAAAAACTCTACATAAATAAAAATTGAAAAAGCAACTACAGTTTAGGGGGCGGGGCCCGGTAGGCTTATTGTTCGCATGTCACCGCCTCCCAACTAAGAGTTTACTACTCTAAACTTTAATTAGCCCTACAGAAAAAGAAGAAAAATTAATTTCTTACAGAAAAGGGCTCTGCATACACGAGAGAGGGTAAACAAAAAAAGCTACTGTCTGGGCGTGCTATTCACCTACAGTTTAAGGGGCGGGGCCCGGAAGGCTCATTATTCACAGGTCACCGTCTCCCAACTAAGAGTTAACTACTCTAAAATTTAATTAGCCCTACAGAAAAAGAAGACAATTTAAGTTTCTTACAGAACAAGGCTCTACATACATGAGAGAGGAAAATAAATAAAGCTACTGCCTGGGCGTGCTATTCACCTACAGTTTAAGGGGCGGGGCCCGGTAGGCTCATTATTCACAGGTCACCGTCTCCCAACTAAGAGTTAACTACTCTAAAATTTAATTAGCCCTACAGAAAAAGAAGACAATTTAAGTTTCTTACAGAACAAGGCTCTACATACATGAGAGAGGAAAATAAATAAAGCTACTGCCTGGGCGTGCTATTCACCTACAGTTTAAGGGGCGGGGCCCGGTAGGCTCATTATTCACAGGTCACCGTCTCTCAGCCAGTAATTATTTACCCTATATTCTAGTTAGCCATACGAGAACAAAAATAATTAAGTTTCTGATAGAACAAAACTCTACATGAATAAATGAAACAAAGCAACTGATTTGGCGAGCCGTTGATCTGTCACGAGCATGAAGAGAATGGCATGATGACACATAGGAAGCACCTTAAACTACGAACAAGCCCTACCGAGAGAAAAAAGAAGGAAAACAATGAAGGAAAAGAAAGAAGGAACAAAATGCCTTATCTTGCTGCACCGTTCTCCAGCAATTTAAGGTACAAGACCAGCTAGAACATCACTCACAGGTGCTCTAGTAAGACAGGTTATACCCTACCTAGTAGTTACAGCTAGCCCATGTATCATCCAACCTGATCTCCCATAACTCTCGAAGGATCGACAACTGTCCATCAGCCTGCACGTCGATGGCTGTACTGTCTACGGCATTACAGTAACAATTGTGAGACAAGAAGTACTCAAAATTGGCAAGACTAAAAAATAAGTTAAGTAAATTCTGGTGAGCCTTTCGATTATTTTGTGAACAATCAGTACCTGACGAAACTAACCTCTTCACCAAACTAGCAAGTGACTTGGTGTGCTGTTCACCTATAGTTTAGGGGGCGGGGCCCGGTAGGCTCATTCTTCACAGGACACCGCCTCCCATCAAATGATTAACTACACTATATTCTAATCAGCCTTACAGCAATAAAAACATAATTAAGTTTCTGACAGAAAAAAACTCTACATAAATAAAAATTGAAAAAGCAACTACAGTTTAGGGGGCGGGGCCCGGTAGGCTTATTGTTCGCAGGTCACCGCCTCCCAACTAAGAGTTTACTACTCTAAACTTTAATTAGCCCTACAGAAAAAGAAGAAAAATTAATTTCTTACAGAAAAGGGTTCTGCATACACGAGAGAGGGTAAAAAAAAGAAGCTACTGTCTGGGCGTACTATTCACCTACAGTTTAAGGGGCGGGGCCCGGAAGGCTCATTATTCACAGGTCACCGTCTCCCAACTAAGAGTTAACTACTCTAAAATTTAATTAGCCCTACAGAAAAAGAAGACAATTTAAGTTTCTTACAGAACAAGGCTCTACATACATGAGAGAGGAAAATAAATAAAGCTACTGCCTGGGCGTGCTATTCACCTACAGTTTAAGGGGCGGGGCCCGGTAGGCTCATTATTCACAGGTCACCGTCTCCCAACTAAGAGTTAACTACTCTAAAATTTATTTAGCCCTACAGAAAAAGAAGACAATTTAAGTTTCTTACAGAACAAGGCTCTACATACATGAGAGAGGAAAATAAATAAAGCTACTGCCTGGGCGTGCTATTCACCTACAGTTTAAGGGGCGGGGCCCGGTAGGCTCATTATTCACAGGTCACCGTCTCTCAGCCAGTAATTAACTACCCTATATTCTAGTTAGCTTTACAAGATCAAAATATAATTAAGTTTCTGATAGAAAAAAACTCCATATGAATAAATGAAACAAAGCAACTGATTGGGCGAGCCGTTGAGCTGTCACGAGCATGAAGAGAATGGCATGATGACACATAGCAAGCACCTTAAACTACGAACAAGCCCTACCGAGAGAAAAAAGAAGGAAAACAATGAAGGAAAAGAAAGAAGGAACAAAATGCCTGATCCTGCTGCACCGTTCTCCAGCAATTTAAGGTACAAGACCAGCTAGAACATCATTCACAGGTGCTCTAGTAAGACAGGTTATACCCTACCTAGTAGTTACAGCTAGCCCATGTATCATCAAACCTGATCTCCCATAACTCTCAAGGCATCTATTACTGTTCATCACCCTGCACGTCGCTGGCTGTACTGTCTACGGCATTACAGTAACAATTGTGAGACAAGAAGTACCCAAAATCGGCCAGACTAAAAAATAACTTAAGTAAATTCTGGTGAGCCTTTCGATTATTTTGTGAACAATCAGTACCTGACGAAACTAACCTCTTCACCAAAATAGCAAGTGACTGGGTGCGCTGTTCACCTATAGTTTAGGGGGCGGGCCCGGTAGGCTCATTCTTCACAGGACACCGCCTCCCATCAAATGATTAACTACACTTTATTCTAATCAGCCTTACAGCAATAAAAACATAATTAAGTTTCTGACAGAAAAAAACTCTACATAAATAAAAATTGAATAAGCAACTACAGTTTAGGGGGCGGGGCCCGGTAGGCTTATTGTTCACAGGTCACCGCCTCCCAACTAAGAGTTAACTACTCTAAAATTTAATTAGCCCTACAGAAAAAGAAGAAAATTAATTTCTTACAGAAAAGGGCTCTGCATACACGAGAGAGGGGAAAAAAAAAGAAGCTACTGTCTGGGCGTGCTATTCACTTACAGTTTAAGGGGCGGGGCCCGGTAGGCTCATTATTCACAGGTCACCGTCTCTCAGCCAGTAATTATCTACCCTATATTCTAGTTAGCCATACGAGAACAAAACTAATTAAGTTTCTTATAGAACAAAACTCCACATGAATAAATGAAACAAAGCAACTGATTGGGCGAGCCGTTGATCTGTCACGAGCATGAAGAGAATGGCATGATGACACATAGCAAGCACCTTAAACTACGAACTAGCCCTACAGAGAGAAAAAAGAAGGAAAAACATGAAGGAAAAGAAAGAAGGAACAAAATGCCTTATCTTGCTGCACCGTTCTCCAGCAATTTAAGGTACAAGACCAGCTAGAACATCACTCACAGGTGCTCTAGTAAGACAGGTTATACCCTACCTACTAGTTACAGCTAGCCCATGTATCATCCAACCTGATCTCCTATAACTCTCAAGGCATCTACAACTGTCCATTACCCTGCATGTCGCTGGCTGTACTGTCTACGGCATTACAGTAACAAATTGTGAGACAAGATGTGCTCAAAATCGGCCAGACTAAAAAATAAATTAAGTAAATTCGGGTGAGCCTTTCGATTATTTTGTGAACAATCAGTACCTGACGAAACTAACCTCTTCACCAAAATAGCAATGACTGGGTGCGCTGTTCACCTATAGTTTAGGGGACGGGGCCCGGTAGGCTCATTATTTACAGGTCACCGTCTCTCAGCCAGTAATTAACTACCCTATATTCTAGTTAGCCTTACAAGATCAAAATATAATTAAGTTTCTGATAGAACAAAACTCCATACGAATAAATCTAACAAAGCAACTGATTGGGCGAGCCGTTGAGCTGTCACGAGCATGAAGAGAATGGCATGATGACACATAGCAAGCACCTTAAACTACGAACAAGCTCTACCGAGAGAAAAAAGAAGGAAAACAATGAAGGAAAAGAAAGAAGGAACAAAATGCCTGATCCTGCTGCACCGTTCTCCAGCAATTTAAGGTACAAGACCAGCTAGAACATCACTCACAGGTGCTCTAGTAAGACAGGTTATACCCTACCTAGTAGTTACAGCTAGCCCATGTATCATCCAACCTGATCTCCCATAACTCTCAAGGCATCTATTACTGTTCATCACCCTGCACGTCGCTGGCTGTACTGTCTACGGCATTACAGTAACAATTGTGAGACAAGAAGTACTCAAAATCGGCCAGACTAAAAAATAACTTAAGTAAATTCTGGTGAGCCTTTCGATTATTTTGTGAACAATCAGTACCTGACGAAACTAACCTCTTCACCAAAATAGCAAGTGACTGGGTGCGCTGTTCACCTATAGTTTAGGGGGCGGGGCCCGGTAGGCTCATTCTTCACAGGACACCGCCTCCCATCAAATGATTAACTACACTATATTCTAATCAGCCTTACAGCAATAAAAACATAATTAAGTTTCTGACAGAAAAAAACTCTACATAAATAAAATTTAAAAAGCAACTACAGATTAAGGGGCGGGGTCCGGTAGGCTCATTGTTCATAGGTCACCATCTCCCAACTAAGAGTTAACTACTCTAACATTTAATTAGCCCTACAGAAAAAGAAGACAAATTAAGTTTCTTACAGAACAAGGCTCTGCATACATGAGAGAGGAAAATAAATAAAAGCTACTGCCTGGCCGTGCTATTCACCTACAGTTTAAGGGGCGGGGCCGGTAGGCTCATTATTCACAGGTCACCGTCTCTCAGCCAGTAATTATTTACCCTATATTCTAGTTAGCCATACGAGAACAAAAATAATTAAGTTTCTGATAGAACAAAACTCTACATGAATAAATGAAACAAAGCAACTGATTTGGCGAGCCGTTGATCTGTCACGAGCATGAAGAGAATGGCATGATGACACATAGCAAGCACCTTAAACTACGAACAAGCCCTACAGAGAGAAAAAAGAAGGAAAACAATGAAGGAAAAGAAAGAAGGAACAAAATGCCTTATCTTGCTGCACCGTTCTCCAGCAATTTAAGGTACAAGACCAGCTAGAACATCACTCACAGGTGCTCTAGTAAGACAGGTTATACCCTACCTACTAGTTACAGCTAGCCCATGTATCATCCAACCTGATCTCCTATAACTCTCAAGGCATCTACAACTGTCCATTACCCTGCATGTCGCTGGCTGTACTGTCTACGGCATTACAGTAACAAATTGTGAGACAAGTATGTGCTCAAAATCGGCCAGACTAAAAAATAAATTAAGTAAATTCGGGTGAGCCTTTCGATTATTTTGTGAACAATCAGTACCTGACGAAACTAACCTCTTCACCAAAATAGCAAAGACTGGGTGCGCTGTTCACCTATAGTTTAGGGGACGGGGCCCGGTAGGCTCATTATTTACAGGTCACCGTCTCTCAGCCAGTAATTAACTACCCTATATTCTATTTAGCCTTACAAGATCAAAATATAATTAAGTTTCTGATAGAACAAAACTCCATATGAATAAATGAAACAAAGCAACTGATTGGGCGAGCCGTTGAGCTGTCACGAGCATGAAGAGAATGGCATGATGACACATAGCAAGCACCTTAAACTACGAACAAGCTCTACCGAGAGAAAAAAGAAGGAAAACAATGAAGGAAAAGAAAGAAGGAACAAAATGCCTGATCCTGCTGCACCGTTCTCCAGCAATTTAAGGTACAAGACCAGCTAGAACATCACTCACAGGTGCTCTAGTAAGACAGGTTATACCCTACCTAGTAGTTACAGCTAGCCCATGTATCATCCAACCTGATCTCCCATAACTCTCAAGGCATCTATTACTGTTCATCACCCTGCACGTCGATGGCTGTACTGTCTACGGCATTACAGTAACAATTGTGAGACAAGAAGTACTCAAAATTGGCAAGACTAAAAAATAAGTTAAGTAAATTCTGGTGAGCCTTTCGATTATTTTGTGAACAATCAGTACCTGACGAAACTAACCTCTTCACCAAACTAGCAAGTGACTTGGTGTGCTGTTCACCTATAGTTTAGGGGGCGGGGCCCGGTAGGCTCATTCTTCCCAGGACACCGCCTCCCATCAAAATGATAAACTACCCAATATTCTTGTTAGCCATACAGCAATATAAACATAATTAAGTTTCTGACAGAAAAAAACTCTACATAAATAAAAGTTTAAAAAAAAGCAACTACAGTTTAAAGGGCGGGGCCCGGTAGGCTTATTGTTCGCAGGTCACCACCTCCCAACTAAGAGTTAACTACGCTAAACTTTTAATAGCCCTACAGAAAAAGAAGACAAATTAAGTTTCTTACAGAACAAGGCTCTGCATACATGAGAGAGGAAAATAAATAAAAGCTACTGCCTGGCCGTGCTATTCACCTACAGTTTAAGGGGCGGGGCCCGGTAGGCTCATTATTCACAGGTCACCGTCTCTCAGCCAGTAATTATTTACCCTATATTCTAGTTAGCCATACGAGAACAAAAATAATTAAGTTTCTGATAGAACAAAACTCTACATGAATAAATGAAACAAAGCAACTGATTTGGCGAGCCGTTGATCTGTCACGAGCATGAAGAGAATGGCATGATGACACATAGCAAGCACCTTAAACTACGAACAAGCCCTACCGAGAGAAAAAAGAAGGAAAACAATGAAGGAAAAGAAAGAAGGAACAAAATGCCTTATCTTGCTGCACCGTTCTCCAGCAATTTAAGGTACAAGACCAGCTAGAACATCACTCACAGGTGCTCTAGTAAGACAGGTTATACCCTACCTAGTAGTTACAGCTAGCCCATGTATAATCCAACCTGATCTCCCATAACTCTCGAAGGATCTACAACTGTCCATCAGCCTGCACGTCGATGGCTGTACTGTCTACGGCATTACAGTAACAATTGTGAGACAAGAAGTACTCAAAATTGGCAAGACTAAAAAATAAGTTAAGTAAATTCTGGTGAGCCTTTCGATTATTTTGTGAACAATCAGTACCTGACGAAACTAACCTCTTCACCAAACTAGCAAGTGACTTGGTGTGCTGTTCACCTATAGTTTAGGGGGCGGGGCCCGGTAGGCTCATTCTTCCCAGGACACCGCCTCCCATCAAAATGATAAACTACCCAATATTCTTGTTAGCCATACAGCAATATAAACATAATTAAGTTTCTGACAGAAAAAAACTCTACATAAATAAAAGTTAAAAAAAAAGCAACTACAGTTTAAAGGGCGGGGCCCGGTAGGCTTATTGTTCGCAGGTCACCACCTCCCAACTAAGAGTTAACTACGCTAAACTTTTAATAGCCCTACAGAAAAAGAAGACAAATTAAGTTTCTTACAGAACAAGGCTCTGCATACATGAGAGAGGAAAATAAATAAAAGCTACTGCCTGGCCGTGCTATTCACCTACAGTTTAAGGGGCGGGGCCCGGTAGGCTCATTATTCACAGGTCACCGTCTCTCAGCCAGTAATTATTTACCCTATATTCTAGTTAGCCATACGAGAACAAAAATAATTAAGTTTCTGATAGAACAAAACTCTACATGAATAAATGAAACAAAGCAACTGATTGGGCGAGCCGTTGATCTGTCACGAGCATGAAGAGAATGGCATGATGACACATAGCAAGCACCTTAAACTACGAACAAGCCCTACCGAGAGAAAAAAGAAGGAAAACAATGAAGGAAAAGAAAGAAGGAACAAAATGCCTGATCTTGCTGCACCGTTCTCCAGCAATTTAAGGTACAAGACCAGCTAGAACATCACTCACAGGTGCTCTAGTAAGACAGGTTATACCCTACCTAGTAGTTACAGCTAGCCCATGTATAATCCAACCTGATCTCCCATAACTCTCAAGGATCTACAACTGTCCATCACCTGCACGTCGATGGCTGTACTGTCTACGGCATTACAGTAACAATTGTGAGACAAGAAGTACTCAAAATTGGCAAGACTAAAAAATAAGTTAAGTAAATTCTGGTGAGCCTTTCGATTATTTTGTGAACAATCAGTACCTGACGAAACTAACCTCTTCACCAAACTAGCAAGTGACTTGGTGTGCTGTTCACCTATAGTTTAGGGGGCGGGGCCCGGTAGGCTCATTCTTCCCAGGACACCGCCTCCCATCAAAATGATAAACTACCCAATATTCTTGTTAGCCATACAGCAATATAAACATAATTAAGTTTCTGACAGAAAAAAACTCTACATAAATAAAAGTTAAAAAAAAAGCAACTACAGTTTAAAGGGCGGGGCCCGGTAGGCTTATTGTTCGCAGGTCACCACCTCCCAACTAAGAGTTAACTACGCTAAACTTTTAATAGCCCTACAGAAAAAGAAGACAAATTAAGTTTCTTACAGAACAAGGCTCTGCATACATGAGAGAGGAAAATAAATAAAAGCTACTGCCTGGCCGTGCTATTCACCTACAGTTTAAGGGGCGGGGCCCGGTAGGCTCATTATTCACAGGTCACCGTCTCTCAGCCAGTAATTATTTACCCTATATTCTAGTTAGCCATACGAGAACAAAAATAATTAAGTTTCTGATAGAACAAAACTCTACATGAATAAATGAAACAAAGCAACTGATTTGGCGAGCCGTTGATCTGTCACGAGCATGAAGAGAATGGCATGATGACACATAGCAAGCACCTTAAACTACGAACAAGCCCTACCGAGAGAAAAAAGAAGGAAAACAATGAAGGAAAAGAAAGAAGGAACAAAATACCTTATCTTGCTGCACCGTTCTCCAGCAATTTAAGGTACAAGACCAGCTAGAACATCACTCACAGGTGCTCTAGTAAGACAGGTTATACCCTACCTAGTAGTTACAGCTAGCCCATGTATCATCCAACCTGATCTCCCATAACTCTCGAAGGATCTACAACTGTCCATCAGCCTGCACGTCGATGGCTGTACTGTCTACGGCATTACAGTAACAATTGTGAGACAAGAAGTACTCAAAATTGGCAAGACTAAAAAATAAGTTAAGTAAATTCTGGTGAGCCTTTCGATTATTTTGTGAACAATCAGTACCTGACGAAACTAACCTCTTCACCAAACTAGCAAGTGACTTGGTGTGCTGTTCACCTATAGTTTAGGGGGCGGGGCCCGGTAGGCTCATTCTTCCCAGGACACCGCCTCCCATCAAAATGTTAAACTACCCAATATTCTAGTTAGCCATACAGCAATATAAACATAATTAAGTTTCTGACAGAAAAAAACTCTACATAAATAAAACTAAAAAAAAAGCAACTACAGTTTAAAGGGCGGGGCCCGGTAGGCTTATTGTTCGCAGGTCACCACCTCCCAACTAAGAGTTAACTACGCTAAACTTTTAATAGCCCTACAGAAAAAGAAGACAAATTAAGTTTCTTACAGAAAAAGGCTCTGCATATAAGAGAGAGGAAAAGAAAAAAGGCTACCGTCTGGGCGTGCTATTCACCTACAGTTTAAGGGGCGGGGCCCGGTAGGCTCATTATTCACAGGTCACTGTCTGCCTGCCAGTAATTAACTACACTTCATTCTAGTTGGCTTAACAAGAACAAAAATAATTAAGTTTCTGACAGAACAAAGCTCTACATTTATATATATATATATATATATATATATATATATAGCAACTGTTTGGGCGTGCCGTTCAGGCTACAGTTGAAGGGGCGGGGCCCGGTAGGCTTATTATTCACAGGTCACCGTCTCCCAGGTAAGAGTTATCTTCACTAACGTCTAATTCGCCTCACAGAAAAAAGAAGACAAATTAAGTTCCTTACAGAAAAAGGCTCTGCATATAAGAGAGAGGAAAAGAAAAAAGGCTACTGTCTGGGCGTGCTATTCACCTACAGTTTAAGGGGCGGGGCCCGGTAGGATCATTATTCACATGATACCGTATCCCAGCCAGTAATACTATCCTATATTTCAGTTAGCCTTACAACATCAAAAAATGATTAAGTTTCTGACAGAACAAAGGTCTACATAAATAAATGTATAAAAAAAAGCAACTGACTGGGTCTGCCTTTCACCTACAGTTAATTGGACGGGGCCCGGTAGGCTCGTTATTCACTAAATAACGTCTCCCTGGCAGTAATTAACTACCCTAATTAGCCTTACAGAAAAAAGAAGGAAACACAATAGGAAGCTTCTTACAGAACTAAGCTCTGCATACATAAGAGAAGAAAAAGAGAGATACTGACTGGGCGTGCCGTTCACCTACAGTCTAAAGGGCGTGGCCCGGTAGGCTCAGTTTTCATAGGACACCGTCTCCCAGTCCCCAGCCAGTATCTAACTACATGAAGTTCTAATGAGCCTTACAGAAAAAAGAATAAAAGGGAATCGAGTACATGACTGAACCACGCTCAACGTATAAAAATAAAATTGGCAAATGATAGGGCGTACCGTTAACAGTAGGCTAATTAGTATTCACATCACACCAGATCCTTACCATCAATTATAAACAAAGGAAGGACCAAGCTTCAACTATGTATTACGAAAAAATGTAGTTACCACGCGTTACTGTCAGGGAAACCATAGAAAACATTAAAAAAAAATAGCAACTGGCTAGGCTTGCTGTACACCTACAATTTATTTAAGGGGTATGGCCCGGTAGGTTCGTAATTTACAGCCCACCATCTCACAGACAAGCATTACCTACCTTAATTTCTTTTGCAAAGCCTTACATATTGTAAAAAATACAAAAAACGCAAAAGTCAATAAAAGAGTCCCTGATCGGGCGTTCCATAGACCTACCGTTCAAGACCCAATAACAAACACCAGAGAAAAAGGACATCTAAACATCATGTGAAATACTAACTTATCTATCAATATAACAATATAAACTGTGTCCACAAATATTCAATAATTATATGAAATTTTCGGGGTTATGTATTCCAGGGAAACCTATAATGGTAGCCCTATAAATAATAATGGATGACAGACCACTTGATTGGGCCGGGGTGCCGGTAGGCGAACATCTCCCAGACAGAAATTAACTACATAAACGATCGAGCACCTTGACTACTTACAGAAAAAACAGAAAACCTGAAATTACGAAGAATATCAATATGTCAAAGATCATGGATCTTAAAATCAAAAGTAAATATACGAAAGACAATTCCTATATAATAACCGAAGCCTCATTATTCGTAAGTCACTATCTCCAGCAAGGCATATACCAATAGGCCTCTGAAAGGGATAGTCTACTCTTGATACAAAGCTAAACTCAGTCAGCCGGTCAGGCGTTACTCATGTACCTTTTCCTCGAAGAAATATCTTTACATTAACTTGTATGTGTGTCAAACGTGCAATGCAGTTGGACAAGAGGCATATAAAGCTAGTAACCTAATAAACCCCTAATATCGGCTTCATGACTGGAATCCTAAAATCCCAAAGGAATGGAATACATGTATATACGGAAAAGGACAGTAACAGGAATTTTAAAAATTAAGGAGAGTACTTATTCAAAATTCTTATCTACCTACAATATAGAATACCCCCTTCCTCTCATTTTTCCTTCGTTTTTATCTTGTTTATTTTGAACAGCCAACGAAGGTTTGCATGATGCAAACACTGCCAAAGAAATGCAAATCGGTTCGAAATACCCCCCCCCCCTAAAATGGGGTATTCTGTATTTGGCCCATCCCTAAAACACCCTTAAAATGAGAAGCAAATGCTACACATGACTTTCTTACCACCATGATCCAATGAAATCTGCTTCTCATCCATCCAGTGTCGAAACCTGATGTTTGGGTCATCACAGATAAGTGACAAGCATGATCCAGGAGAACAGTTGATGGCTCCAAACACAGATTCCCTTCTGCACCATCTTCACATGAAATGGCCGGAGACGCCCCTGGAGGTTGGGAGCAAGAAAAGAAAGAAGTTAAACCCGCTGACCAATGGATGAAGGTGAGTGGAAAAGGTGAAGTCAGTGTGAGATTACGTGATCTTAACATCCAGGGTGAGACGCCTGGTGTCCCGTTATCACAGGGGAACCTCCACGATGCGGGAGTCCATTAGGAGGCGGAAGAGGAGTGTTGCATTATTTCGCACAATTCGCACAAAGTTTTGGGAAATTTTGAAAATTTGCTGGATAGTGATTCTTTACAATTTTGATATTTTGGATGCTCCTGTGGATGTATTATAAGCACTTAAAAATTAGCCTCAAGAAAACTTCTGCCTTCGAGAAAAATTGAATATCAAAACTTACCGGTGCTCCCGGAAAATTCTGATAAATTTTAAATTTTGGAAAAAAATTAAATAGCGCTTACGGCCATACAATGGTAGCTGCGACCATGAAAATGTGATTTTTATTATGGTCTTCAAGGATTTGTGGGAAGGGGCAAGGCAAAACTATTTTTGTTGATTAAAACGTACATTTTGCACTGGGGGCAGGCTGTAGATTTCCTTTTTAAAATGAACTGCCCGAAAGGGCCAATGCTATCTGTAATTTCTTTTCTTATGCTATTTTTTCTTTCTTTTTCTATTTAGAATATTTTGTCGTAAGATGTCTTCTCCTCGAGTCCTCGAAAACTACATTATTTTGCTAATTTCTAAATAATAAAAAGGTTAGGGCTTTCAGGTTATTCTGTTAAAATACGTTTCAGCATTTTGTGGAAAAGTTTTTCTGAGGGTTTGGGGCAAAATAGCTAAGAGCATCTGATGGAGAAAATTTCCTCCATGTTGGAGGAAAATGAAAGTATAATATATTTTCTTTTTTAAATTTTAAAATCGTTTAATGCTTTTGGGTATCTGGATGTCCCAAATACTTCTTCAGGCGCTGCCACGGTATATTATTGTTTTAGCCATAAATTCCGTAATAAACTGGAGAGAGAGCGACTTGTTGTAGTATTTTAGGGGAAGATCTGTAAACATCGGGTTTTCACACTTTGTGCTCCTGAATATCTAGATATAGTAGTTACCCCCATTTTAAAAGTAAACCACAGTGTTCTAAATTAGTTGGACGTAGAAACAATATTATGCCTGAGCATGTGTTCTATAAAACTATTATTAAATTGAGTAAACCATAATTATTTAGCACTCTAGCAGAACAAGACAATGTCAACCTACACCGGATGAAGAATGGCAATATGCAGATTAAATAATTTGCCAAACGGTATTCATGCCAGACTGGGTAATTCATTGATTGAACCACTACACCATGACTTGACATGACTATACCAGAGATTTGAACATCTTGTCAAAGGACTGTAGAGCCAGGCTAGGATTCAAATTTCTCATTGAAGTTGAGCGACTGAACCACTACACCACGGCGTCGCGATCAGTCAAACACTGTGGTTTACTTTTAAAGCTCAACTGAGTGGGATAAAACTTTGTCATTAGTGTGTCTATTGTCTCTCATGAATAAATCATAGGAACAAAAGTAATAATAGTAATAATGAAGCATGATTGCAATGCCAGCAATAATACTGTGGATAACATGAATACAAAATAACAAAAGTAAAGAAAAAATAAAACAAAACATATTGCTCACATGGGTAAAATAAAAGTAAAAACTACCCCTGTTCCCCCACCGCCACCCCTCCCTCTACCCCATACTCTACCCCTGTTCCCCCACCACCACCTCCCTCTACACCATACTCTACCCCTGTTCCCCCACCGCCACTCCTCCCTCTACCCTTACTCTACCTCTGTTCCCCCACCCCACCCCTCCCTCTACCCTATACTCTACCCCTGTTCCCCCACCGCCACCCCTCCCTCTACCCTTACTCTACCCTCTCCTCCTCCTCCTCATCCTCAGTCGCCTCGCTAGCCGTCCAATGAAGTCTCCAGTCATCGTCTTGCTGTCCCCATTCTCCTTCCTCATCCCTCTGCATAACCTCGATCATCTCAAACACCTCCACATTCACCTCCTCCTCCTCCTCATCCTCAGTCGCCTCGCTAGCCGTCCAATGAAGTCTCCAGTCATCGTTGGGGTGCCCCCACTCTCCTTCTTCTTCTCCATCCATCCGGTGAACCTCGATCTCCTCGAACTCGATCTCCTCGAACTCCTCAGCCCCCAGCACCTCCTCTACGGCCTCAACCTCCAGCACCTCCTCTGCCTCAGCCTCAAGCACCTCTTCTACGGCCTGATCAGCATCCACCGCCGCCAGCGCCTCAAGCGCCGCTAATTCAGCTTCCTCTTCTTCTAAATACAGGGTCATGTTATCTGGAAAAAAAGTCCAGTCCGAATAAATGAAAGCACAGGATTTATGTGAATTCAGTCAAACAAGGCCCGGATCCCTTACAACTTTTTAGATATATTTTCCCGCATACGTAATCTAAAAACGATCCGGACATTGAAGACCGCGATGGAAAAGAGTGCGAAGAAACGAAATGAATTGGGATTATTAATCATTATCAGTTATTTTTTGTTCAATATTAAATCACGCGGGGCGTCGAAATTTCGTTTAAGGAATTAAATATGGTAGTTGAATTCATGTTAATGATATGCCTTACCAATAGCAACTTGTTTCTGCAAAGTCATGCGTTATGGTGTCATCATTATGAAAGCCAAGAATGAACTTTTATTTGATGTATTCTTTTAATCATTAATGATCATAACTCATTCTCTGTCTTTTCAAAATCATTATGAACCAAATGTAGCAGCTCTCGACTTGTTTTTGATAATTAATGTTTTTTCTGCCTGAGCTCCTACTGTCTTAATACAGCCATGCATGATTTAGTAATCATTATTTTGATGCCGTACGCTAGAAGAGAAAAATTATCTTTTCAATAATGTATGCATTAAATGAAAACATTATTTGCGTTTATTTGTTGATAAAATTGGGTTACCCTTTTAACCCTTACTGCACTGGGCTTTTTTAAACATCTGACTGGGGAGGGGGGGGGGGGGGGCTGGGGCTCCCTCCCTTTCTATGATCTCGGCCGTCGAATGTCCGATGAACACGAAAATTTGCATGTTTGAAGATATTCACGTAAGAAACAAGATGGTATAATTCGTTTTTCCTAATATGCAAGTTGTTGTCATTAAACCCTAATTGATTATGCAAATGCTAATGTCATACATTTTACAGAAAAAAATGTACATATTTGTCTCAAGACTTTCGAAGAATCTTGAAAATGCATTGAATAAACGTTTCCTTCATTTCAAATTCATGACATTTCATCATTTTTATATTTGGAAATGCAAAGGTTAATTTGCATAAATTATGAATACGCATATTTCATCATTTTATTTTCTTATGTATTTTAATGTTTTATATTTCTTATTATATCTATTGTTTTATTTCTAATGTATTTGCTCGGGAACATATCAAAGCAAGTTGATATCAATTTATATCTCACACTTGTTTGAAGAAATCTAAACCTGTGTTCACATTTTTGCTTGTACATGAATATGCAATTATAGCACTCTTTGATGACATGCGCATACTAATAATGTGACACCTTACAAGTATATCTGATTTCGACGAAAATGGTATCAACATAATGAGTAGGACCTCGGTGCGTAGTTGCGTAGAAACGACAATTTAAAATTCCAGGGGGGGGGGGGGGGCTCCTAGGCCCCAGTACAGTGAGGGTTAATACAGGGACAGCATAGATATACACTTATGATACGCACATAAACAGAACCCTGTTCCTTATATTTTGACGTTGACAAATCATGGAATGAAATTTTCTCCAGCTATCTGATGTAAAAGATACATGGAGATATTTCCCATAATATTGAATTTAATGTCGCCAATAGCCTAACACTAATTTCATTTTAATTTTGATAAAAAAAATGAACATGGTATGGAGTAAGCAGCAGGCCAAGATGGATCAAACACTATATTTCAGCGGCTTTCAAGGTGTGTTAACTTTGCATAATAGACCATGCGAAGCCGTAATGAAAAAAGGCTCCAAATTTTGATATTTTTTATTTTGAAATAATAGTCATACTATTGAATGGCTTATTTCGGCCAATACATGAAATATCGAACTCAATATGCAGAAATATTTCGTTCAATATTTCCTTGTATTGACCCTAAAGCCATCCAATAGTATATTCTTCTTGTATCCATGATTGCAAGATATTTTTAATGTGAGGAAACCCAAAGAAGAAAAAAATGTGTCATGCGGATAAAGTCTTTCAATTCCACAAGTGGAGAAAGATATAATAAACAAATTATAAACTTACGATGCTGAGTACACTTAGGAGCGACGCCAGGAAATCGGGAATCTCGGCTGCATAAACGGCCTTGACGCGTTACTGACGAACACTTAGTAGGTCGGTTTAGGTATAGATTGACTAACCTGTATGACAAAAACAATATCTAAATATCAGCTTGTCATTTATGGAATAACTATCTATTATCAATATAGTGATTTTTGAGGTGCAAGCGACCCCAACATAATTATACAGGCATATTAACACGTTCGTGGGGAGGGGGTCGTAATAAGTTGATTTCTATATCGCAACAGGTCCATGATCGCATTTACGCATTACTCCATTCTTTTTGACACAGACTACAATTTTGTGAGTATTTGAAAGCCCTTATCACAATATCTGCTTCATCTGTGTAAAATTCTAAAAAGTGATTAGGATTTTTTAACGGGCGAGGGGTCAATTTGTCCAATTCCATGACAACAATTATTGTTAATCATAAAAACAAAAACAAAAAAACAATTGACTGACTTTTAACTTAAATGAATTCATCAGCTGCAATTCTTCTCACATTCTGAGTTTGTCAATAAATTAAATCTTCGATGTAATTATATCGGTTATACCTTTAAAATGGAAGCATATTTGCTAAGACCCATCTAAGACAAATACGAAGAAGGAATTATTGTAGCATGAGCAAAGTTACTTAAGTATAGGTGAACTAATTCATACATTGTGTGTTGACAAACTCTTTAAAGTTCCAATTTCCCAAAAGAAATGGAAAAGTATTCTTTCAAATTAAGTTGTTAATTGGAATCAAATTTACATTATTCCTTTTAATGTTATTTTTCGACAAAGTTAAGGTATTTTCAGTTCCAAATAACTCACAACTTGTAATTTACTTTATAATTTCTTTCTAATAACTTTCCCTTTGTCGTCTTACTTTCATCATCATTCCTCTCCTCCATGTCTTCACAGTTCTAACTGTTCCATTCTTCTCATTCCACTCCCTCCCTCTCTATCTCTCTCTCCCTCTCTCCCATCTTCCGCAGGTCTTCCTGTTTTTCTTTCTTACTTAACCCTCTCTCTTTAAATCGTTCTCTCCCTGACCTTTTCCCTCCCTTTCAGTATTTGTTTAATCATGTTTTTATGGTAAATCCTTATATATTTTGTAGCTTTATAGACATTCAATGTGCATTACGGTTCGAAATTCAACAAATCTTCTAATAATCAGTATTTACTTGTTATAACTCAGTTAATCAGCCTAAATTTCTATTTAAAATATGAATATTCATCACTTAACAATGATTTCAAAAATAATAATAATGCCGAATCTATTTTATTTGTATCATCAATTTGTTTGCAAGTAGGGAATATGTAATATTATAGGGAGTTACGATCTATCCGACTGTGTATTTTTTGTACTTGTCTATATATCTAAGTTTTGTTGAAATGCTTTTTAATACTTGTAAAACTTGCAATGTAATTTAGCTTTCGGGCTACCATTTTGCAGTTGTCTAATAAAACCATTCTACTACTACTACTACTACTACTACTACTACTACTACTACTACTACTACTACTACCATTTTCTTGTTGTCAATAAGTATTCAAAGGCTGTTGGTATATCCCATTCTGATGTACGTACGTTTTGTTCAGAAGATTCTTAGATGATGTTGAAAAATATACTCTGAAAATAATATTAAGTTAACAAGTATTAATTTCATCTTTGTCATCCCAGGTTGAAATTATTTCTCATTCAATTTCATTATTTGATGCACAACATCATATATTTTCATGTTTTAAATGTTTGAAGGGATCTTGATCACTTCCATGTTTTCAAAAGAAATTGAAATATCATTATGAAGTTGAACAACCAATATTTGTATGCGCAATAAGAGAGGTATATTTTATTTCTCGATAGATGGAGGTATGTCCAACTTAAATAAATACTAGAATAATACCAACTAAATACTAGAATCTTGTTTTTCATTGTACCTTTCTTTGTCAAATGTATTTATACATCATTTTGTACATTTGCTTATACTGTTTTATGCTTTGAAAAAATTGAATAACGACATTAGTCGAAGAAAAAAAAGTGAGAGATTTGAGACAGAAACATCATTGTATTGCTCTTAAAGATAATGTGTCCCTCTTGCGGCCTAAACCAAATTAATGCAGAATATTGCAGGGACTATGAATATGTCACGTGTGTCTTATCTGTGAAATGTATAGTTTGCAGTCTCCTATAGTATTCAAATTATGCAAGGAAATCCGTTTTAATTCATAGACTTTACTTTCAGACACTATTGAGTGACAGACTGACTTTTGTTTTCTTTGGTAATAACATTCATAAAATGAGATGTAAAGGGTACATGAGCATTTTGTTTTACACATCAATAACCCGATTCTTTTAATGGCCAAAATTAAGCAAACTGAATCTTTGCGCAGCACAAAACGTACGATCAAACGGTACTAAAAACCAGACCATTTTCTACGCATAATTTTCAAAACGTGTTGCGAAAATTCCTAACGGTCGATATAATTCCAAATATCAAAAAGGCAATTGCCAGTTCTAATCTTTTCAGGGGAGTTTTCAGTACCTCTTGTTTATGATGGGATTCACACAAAATTATATTTTCAGCCTGCAAAAGGAAAACACACCACCTGAGTGTGTACTATCATTTTGTTGGTATTTATGAAGAGCAAAGGAAACATGCACAGAGTTGGTATTCAGGGAAATTTTAGATATGAAAGGTGTTAGTATTGGGGATGTAAATATTAATAATTTTCGTTATGCTGATGAAACTATACTTTGCGCAGAGAATGAAGCAGATTTAAAACATGTATTGGATATTGTAAAAGTCAAAAGTAGGATTAGTTAACCCTAAAAAAGCCGGGCTATTTGAGGTCTTAGTACGGCCGGGGGGGGGGGGCATTATGGCCCCCTTAAGATCTCGGCCGTGAAACGGGCCGATCTCCGCGAAAATTTGCATGCATGTCAAGTGAAGTGTATAGTATAATATGATAATTTAAATTTTCTGAAAAATTCACTCATTTGCATATTTATGGTAATTTATGCAAATAAGGTAATACAATTACAATTTTACCCATAAATCATACATTATTCATATTTAAGCATTCTTTTTCACTTCATATATTCATTAGACCATTTGGAATAACAAAACGATACTAAAAATATTATGAAGAGCCAGCTTTTTCCTTATGTTATCTCTTGTTTTCATATTTCTTATGTATTTAATTGTTTTTTATCAACTTATGTATTTTATTGTTTTTGTGGTTTTATTTCATTTCTTACTACATTTCAACTATTTTGACTCCCAAAACAACCACCTAAACTTTAAACAAGACCCAATAACCAATGTTTGATCTGTTTTTTTAGGAAAAATGACATTTCCTTATGTTTTGTACAG
Source organism: Strongylocentrotus purpuratus (assembly GCF_000002235.5). Taxonomy (NCBI): domain Eukaryota; kingdom Metazoa; phylum Echinodermata; class Echinoidea; order Camarodonta; family Strongylocentrotidae; genus Strongylocentrotus; species Strongylocentrotus purpuratus. The sequence goes on from NW_022145598.1 coordinate 31,316,830, forward strand.
AAATCACAAAAAAATGAGCGATTTTCGGGCTGACATGCAAAGACAAAATGTCACATGACCTTGTAACTGTAGGCCCGGTTTTCAAAAGAAATCTTTTAAAAGATGCGCAAGACTCGAAAGAAAAAAGTCAGCGAGCGGCGGGGCGCCATCCATATGCGTTCCAGAACAATCAGGAAAATCATGGAGGGGGGGGGGGCATAATGGCCCCCGGCCTTATTCGGGTAAAGGAGACACAAATAAAATACTTTTGAAAATATGTCTTGTTTATATCTAAGGCTTTACCCACTTAACTTAACCGATCATACGCTTTTATTTCCACATTGTAAAATCCCCAAAGGAGTGGGTAATCTGCCATGGTAGGCAAGCCATAGTTAGAAGTGTATTCTCTAGTTTTCAGACCTACATTAATTTTGAGGTAAATTCTATCTTCGAATGTGTAAACTGAATAGTTTAAACATATTTGTTAACGTTTGGAATGTTGAAGTTTTGTAATTTTGATGTGCTGACGCCTAAAACATTGTACACGAATTTCATTACATCGTATTTTTCTAAGAATAATATATTGGTGTATTTTTATAAACTATCAAATGAAAATATCCAGGTGATACCCATCTCAAGAACAAAACTGATTCACCGGTCATGTAATAAAATTATTTCCTGGAATCATTTTTAATCTTTAAAAAAAATTCCTAATTCATTTAAATATTGGTATTGCGACTAAGGCTATGGCTAGGCTCTTTTTACTCGCCGATAGTATTAATTTCACGAGATACTAGCTAGTAAGCTCTTCATGAAACAGTTAAGGAAGATCAGAGACATCTCCGAAGTTGGCGGATAAAGTTATGACTGTCTTGTCGTTGGTTTCTAGGAACGGGCCCCTGGTCTATTGTCATGAATGATCTAGAAGAAGTACCGGTAAACAGCGATGGTAGACGAAGGCGTACAATACTTTGCCTCCTTCCTTCCCCCTGTTAGCCGGTCATATCAATTTCCATGTAGGTCTACGGAGGAGGATTAAGGTCTTGATCTTCCCTCGCAATTCGTCGTTTTTCGGGTTGTAATAATCAATGAATTGAATTTCAGATCATTTTTGAAACCCCCTCCCTGATGTAGTGTTGTTTAATTTGGGCTTGGAAAATAATACAATATTCAGATTTTCTGGATCGGGCCAGTAGGGATGAGAAATACCGTGTGAGTAAAAAAAAAAGTTAACACCTACAAAATTGCTAATTATTTTACAAATCATCTATGAACAGTAAATTATTAAACATCTTATGAAAGAGTGTTTTATCCCGAATCATTTAGGATCATTTTTGTGTGGTATGTGTTCACGCTTGGGGGCATTGTTTGCGAGAGTGCAAAAATCGAGTTGCGCCGAAGTGATGCCTACAGTATGTGATATGCTGGGATTAAAGTGAGAGAATGAATTCAATGTATGCTTTTTTGCAGAAAAAAAAGTCACAAACACACACATGCACATACACACACTCGATAACAAATGTTCGTTAATATTTGATATGTGTGGCATGATTAATTTTGTTAGGGATTTTATTTGGATCTGCAATGACCGAATTAGTACCCAAATCCCAATTGTTTTATTCCAACATCACAAAAGAAACTTTGACGCAAGTCGATTTCTGCACTCTCGCAAACAATGCCCCCTGTTTATCCAAGCGTGTATGGACACATACCACACAAAAATGATACTAAATGATTCGGGATAAAACACTTTCATAAGATGTTTAATAATTTACTGTTCAAAGATGATTTATAAAATAATTAGCAATTTTCCAGGTGTAAACTTTTTTTACTCACACTGTAGATGCTACCCTTGTTGATGGACTTTGGGAGGATACTAGTACAGCAGGTCGTTAGTACAATATTCCTAGCCTTTCAGTGCCACCCCTCCCATCTAATAAACAAGACTGATTCACCGGTCATGAAACGAAATACGCACAATTATATTTCACAAATAATTGTATAATTTAATCTACACAAATTAAGTATATTGCATATCTTATTCCCTGATACTATTTTTAATCACATTTTCATTCCTAATTCATTTAAATAATTGCAGTTTTCCTAAAATTACTTTTTGTTTAATCCGGTAGAACTGCGACTAAGGCTATGTCTTGGCTCCTCTTCTTGCCGATAGTATCGATTTCACGAGATGTCTAGCTAGTAAGCTTTTCATGAAACGGTTTAGAAAGATCAGCGACATCTCCGTAGTTGCCTGATAAAGTTATGGCTGTCTTGTCGTTGGTTTCGAGACACGGGCCCCCTGTGGGTTTTTTTTTCATCTGCGAGCATCACTTTCCTATCGTGGAAAAAATGTGCTCGCTCAAGCCTAAATCATGCAGCTTGGACCCGGTGCCATCGTGGCTCATAAAGACTTGCGTTGACGAACTTTTGCCGATAATCACATCGACAATCAACCTCTCCCTCATGTCTGGTGAAGTCCCCGAAGCGTTTAAGACCTGCCTCATCACACCTCTCCTAAAGAAGTCATCGCTAGACAGGAATGACTTTAAGAACTATAGACCAATCGCCAACCTACCCTTCCTTGACAAGGTGTTGGAGAAATTCGTATCCATTCAGCTCAGGTCTTATCTGGAGTCCAACGACTTATTCCCAGCGAACCAGTCGGCGTACCGGCATCATCACTCAACAGAGACAGCCTTGTTAAAGGTTGCCAACGACCTTCTGTTAGCAGCTGATAACGGACTTGAAGCCTGTCTAGTCCTTTTAGACTTTTCATCTGCATTTGATTGCCTGGACCACGCGACTCTCTTCAATCGGCTCGAAACCTGCTACGGCATAAAGGGATCTGCTCTGGAGTGGGTAAAGTCATATCTCAGTGGTCGTTTCCAGAGAGTAACTGTAATGGGGTCACTGTCACAATCCTTTCCTCTCCGTTGGGGAGTGCCTCAGGGGTCGGTAGTGGGCCCCCTGTTATTTACCCTCTATACTGGTCTTCTTTGCCATTTGATCAGTTCGCACCATGGTATCCAGCACGCCATGTACGCTGATGATACCCAGCTTTACCTCGTTATGAGGGCTGATGTCGGTGACAGAAGAGATGCCATTAGTAGACTTTCAGATTGTTTAAATGATGTCAAGACATGGTCCTCAACCAACAACTTGAAACTTAATGAAGCAAAGACTGAAATGCTACATATATCGTCTAGGTTCAGGCAGCAGACTGATGATTTCCCCCCTCTGGATCTTTCTGGAGTTTGTGTGCAGAAGTCGGAGTGTATACGAGATCTTGGTGTAACTTTCGACAAGCACCTCTCCCTTGCGCAACATATACGCAACAAGTGCAGAGCAGCTTCTTGGGGAATAGCCAGGATTGGCAGAATTAGGAAGTATCTCGACAATCCTGCTACGGAAAAACTTATCCATGCATTCGTTTCATCTCACCTCGATTATTGTAATAGCCTTCTAGCCGGTCTACCTCAATCCCACATTGCACCCCTTCAACGCATCCAAAATACTGCCGCTAGACTAGTCACACGTACCAAGAAATCTGAACACATTACCCCAATCATACAGTCTCTTCACTGGCTACTGATACGGGAACGCATTGTCTTCAAAATCCTCCTCCTTGTCTACAAAGCTATCCACAACCAAGCCCCCTCATACCTACAGAGCCTCATCTCACTCCGATCCTCATTAGCTTCTTCTGCATCTCGACGTTTACGCTCCCATGCTACTGCCCACCTTCAACTGCTGCCTGGACCTCGCACCAAGACACGCTACGGAGACCGCTCATTTACAGTTATTGCCCCCAAGTTATGGAATATTCTCCCCATTTATATACGAGAAGCCCCTACATTAGAATCAATTAAGTCTCTCCTGAAAACCCACCTCTTTCCATAACTGTGATTACCCTCCCTCTCCCCAAGTTATTTATTTTAAGCGTACTTAATACTACCTTGCATTTTAATGATATTGTAATTTCTATTGCATAATGTTGTATTTAAGATTTAAGATGCATAATTATTACATTGAATGTAATAATTTGTATTTAGGTTTTATTTGAATATTTCACATGGTTTATGATAATTCTGATTCCATATCTGGTGTATTTATAATTTCAATCAATTTTGATGCAGTCGACTGACTGATTGATACCCTTCATGTATGATATGTATTTTGAGATGCAAAATTCTTATATTGAATGTATATAATAGTTTGCATTTAAGTTGTATTTACATATCTCATATGGTTTATTATAATTCTGAGTCCATATCTGGTTTATTAATATATATTTCAATCAATTTCGATGCGACCTTATTTTGAGTAATGTCATATTCTTCTTTGCCGTTTACTTGTAATTCAATGTTTTTAACATGTTCCTTTAGTATTTCTCACTTTCCTTCCTTATCCTTTCTTCTTTCTCGCGCTTAGAAACATTGTATTAAGCGCATTATAAATGTAATGTATTATTATTATAAAAATGTGCTCATCTGAATAGGTCGAATAGGGAATAGCTTCATAGTAGTTTCTCTCCTCCACCCCCCCCCCCCCCCCCCTCTAAACAAAAGAAGAAAAAAAAATGAAAAAACAAAAAAACAAACTTGAAGGAATTAAACAATAATGATAAGCGGGAAGAAACTTACTCTTCATACGTTAGTTCCGCCTTGTGTTGCCAGCATGTTTTTGTAGCGTGTCGTGTTTTGCGCTTACATCTCTCGCGTCCTACGGTCTTCGTGAGGCAAACGCATCTGTGTCGGATAGCCCCGTACATACTAGCGTGCTCGAAGTCAATATTCATCTACGTAATGAAAGCAGAGCAAAGAAAACACATACAATTAAATGACTGAGATATTTAATCAAATTTGAATGGAAAATTGAATTGAAAAACTAATTTCCATCATCACAGTCAAAGACCAAAAGATGGATAAAATGGATGACAAAGATAAAATGATTGTTTTACAGAGTGAACGGTATTACAAAAATACATATAAAGTGACATTATTACAAGTACATATCATGTCACCATATTACAAATAGAAAATGAAATGCTATGCTGATAAGGCTTGATCATTCAATGCACACCATGCGCATTGGAGATAAAGATATTGGTTAGGCCTACAAATAAAGAAAACTGGATTGATTTTGATCGAATATCAAATTGTATTTCCCAAGAACGGGTCGTAAAACCTATCGGGGTTCTGGTGTCTGGACCGAATCTCACTTCCCTTTTAAAAATCAATTTGACTTTCCTTAATTATCAAACTAACACATCTGCCTCCGCCCTAGCCATTTCAAGGTGTTTTCTTTTTGGATAGGTTTTGTTCACCTTAATATCTCCAATTCTCATTCAAAATAAATTTTCTTTCATTATAGTTTTAAGATGTCCCTCTATGAAATTTGGTACAATTTGAATATGACTGTGCTATACAGTGCGTGAAAAAGCATTCCCAATCCTTGATATAATCCCATTATAATCTGTGTTACCTTGAGTTATGTCATTTTAAAGAGTAATTAAGATTATGTATAATGACACGGATGACTGAGCAACAGCTATTTTCAAGAAGCATTGTCAAAATCCTTTTCTACCAAGTTTAGAATGGAGAAATATATATTTTTCAAAAGCCCTTGCGCATTATTATTTCAGTCCAAAAACAATTGCTGATTTTACATTCATATTGTACATTTGAATGGAAAAGGTGAATCTGTCAACTCAGACAAAAAAAAAAAAAAAAAAATCTTTATTATGCTGACACAATATTGGCTTTTCTCATATTACCTTCTAAGGTAAGCCATGTGATTTCATCCAAAATTGAGAAAGTTTACTTGGGATACTATCCCTTTTCCAAGAAATTTTACTGTCAGCATCTTTGTTAGTTATGATAATGTGTTCTTTCGCGCATTTAATAAATCTTTGAGGTTAGTAAACCTCTAAGCTTTCATGTGCTGCTCGAAACAAATAACTTATAAACCTTATACACATCAGAAATGTGAAATGTAGCTATGGATAAATGAGCGGAAAGAAGTTAAAAATGAAGAGACAAGAATATAGGCTGAAATAACTCAAGATTGTCACGGTGATTGAAATTAGGTCATTTGAAAGCTTAGATAAAATGGATCGCTTTAAATGATGAAGCGCTACAGTTTGAAGGAGAATTTCATTATTAAAATGATTTATAAGACCAAAGTAAAATATGCACGACGCGTTACTTTGGCATATCCCACATTTAGTGCATGATCTCAAACGTTAGACAAGGAGATTTGACAGCACTTTTTAAAAGACACTGATGATCGATCAACCGTAGCAGGAAAAAAATCCCAATAGTGCAGGGGCAGAAAACAAGTTACTCATACCGCGAAATACATTCACGATCACATTGATTGTGAATTTGTAATCCCAAGCTACCAAAGTTGGGTATACGTTCTTGTTTACACACTCATTACCTTTAAACGTAAATTATTATGGGACCGGGCTTGCCCGGTGATGAACGGAAAATACCTCCAAGTATTGTAATGCCATGATATTTGCTTAGTTTGTTTCGACATGTTCCTTATTGGCATATGATTATATATATAATCAAATCGTGTTTCTGAGGATTTCAAGATTAACATAAACATGATATATATAAAAATTTAACCACACATTCTGCTGTATAATGTCGCTACATTATCATGTACTTACGGTGAATCGAAAGGTGGATATCTGCAGAATCGTGTTGAACAATGGCCTAAGGATAAAATACAACAAAAGAGAAAAAAAGGTCATTAAAGCGAATAAGATATGTTAGTACATAGAAGTTAAAGGAAACCTCATCCCAAAATATAAGTGTATAGCTTTTCTGAAAAAATGAGATGTATTCATGCCCTATAGTGTATAATACTCCTTACGAAAATATACAGAAGATATATAAATGAATAATTATGTTATTGACATGATGCCTTTTAGCATGACATGGGCGCAGCCCATTTTCTTGAAAATGTCACTAACCAGTTAAAGCTACATTTAAAGATACTATGTCCCTTTTGCAGCGAACAAAAAATCTGTAGAAGTTTGCAGGAATTACGAATATGTCATGTATGTCCTATCTGTGAAATTTAAACGTTAGCAGACTATGCAAGGAAACCTGTTTACTTGCTAGACTTCACTGTCAGACACTAATGAGTGAGTGACTGGCTTTTCTTCTTCTTTGGTAATAACATGCATTAAAATGAGCTATATAAATACATGAGCATTTGTCTTCATCAATAACCCACTTCTTGTAATGGCCAAAATTAAACTGATTGAATCTTTGCGCAGCATCAAACGTACGATCATTCGGTACAATGGTCTGAAAATCAGACTATTACTTACTGGCTCTAAAGCTCTTAAGTCGATTCAAAAACTAATAGTCGTTATTTTCCCACTTAAAGACATTTTCAAGCCCCTTGTTTTTAGGGAAGTTCTTAATTAGTATTATCTTCAAATGCTGTTGGAATTTAACCATTTCATTTTGTTAGCCTGCAAATGGGACAAAGTACCTTTAAGTGAGTTGGAATGACTTTTTCAATTAATAACAAATACCTTATTTTTCAACGAGAAAAATCAAAGATGAAAAGATAAAATTCATATTTGGTGAAATATATGTATGTAACCAGTGGCGTACCAGGATTTTTTTCAAGGGGGGGGGGGGAAGTTAACAGTTTTAAATCGGGCCGAAAATTTCGCAACGACTCAGCCAGCCGCTGAATAAGCGGGGAGGGGGGGGGGGGGGGGGAGTAAGAGCACATTTTTTTAAATTTTGGTTCCAAAAATTTCGCAACGACTCAAGGGGGGGGGGGGGTAAGGTCACTTTTTGGGGGTCACCCTTTGGTAGAAATATATATATATATATATATATATATATATATATATATATATTTAAAAAAAAAATATTTCTTAATTTATTTTTTGTTTATTATTAAAACAAAATGAGGGAGGAGGTTTCCTAAAAAAAAAAAAAAAATCACCCACATAACAAAAATTGAGGAGTAGGCGTATGCGCCTGTATATAACAAGGGATTTATTATTGTAACTTATTTATTGAAAAATACTAAAATGTAGTACAGTCAAACCTCCGGACCGCATGACCGTTACCAAAATCGCGGAAAAAGGGGTCAATTTCAAGCAATGTCCGCGGACAAAATATTCCTCGAAATATAGAAAATAGGGGTGCACAGGTGTCCTCGAAACTGATAAATAGGGGTCAGGAAAAAGGGAAAAGAGAAAACCGGGAAGAAAAATTCTCGGAGCCGAGCCTTGTCCTTGAAATATGGTTAAAAAAAGGGGTAAATTTGCGAAAGTGTCCTTACAATCTTATAAATAGGGATATTCTAAAATACGATTTTGTCCTTGTTTTGACGTAAAAAAGGGGGTTAAATATCACAAAATGTCCTTAAATATTGACCGCAATAGGGGGGTATTTGCATTTGTGGTAACGGTCATATGCGTCACCCTCTGCGGAGGAGTGACCCCACCGGGACGAAACCGGGGACGAAACCTCCCTAATGTTGGCCGAACTGGCAACAACTAATGTTTGCAGTTTGGATTCTGTCTATTGAAATACTAGTATTCTTATCAGGTGAATGAAATAGTTTGTATCGAGGCACTTCACAAAGACGTATGCATTAAATTTGGTTACATTAGAAAATTGCCTATTATTGGCATTGCATTGCAATACCTCCATAATATACGTACGCGTTCACCGAAAAGTGAAACCGCGTATTCTATCGAGCCGGTCTATTCCCCCCCCCCCCCCGGTCCCGAACATACAACAATCTTCTGTGTGCCCATGCCGTGGGCCATTATGCATTGGCGTACAGAGGATTTTGTTATGTTGGGGACCGGGGTAAAATTCAATGAATTCTTGAACATTTATTGCATTTTTTTTTTTTTTTTTTTTATTTGTGGGAACTGCCCCCTATCCTAGCCCCGCTGCGTACAATCATGGTTCAGTGACAAAACAATGGCCTCGTAACTGTGAGGCCCCAGGATCAAAACCATGTCGATGTGCCATATTAGTGCCCTTTTGTGGTGCATTAATCCTCATTACTGTCATTTGTGACTTAAGGGCGTAGGTCCCCTAGTTGATAATCAAAGTAGCATACACATGCTTCAGCAGTCACGCAAAACAAACACTGACAAATTATTTATTCAATAAAATCTGAGAATGTATACTATCTAGATCTATTAGGAATAAATAATTGTCAAAATAATTCCATAAATTGTGGTAACAAAAAATATTCCAACTATATGAACGACAGTGTAGTAAGAAAATTGTATGACCAGGGAGCTGTCATACAAGGAGTGGAAACTCTTGTAATTTACTTAATCGCATGCGTGAGTTCTAAAGCGTAACAATGGGATGCGTAACATTCCACTTGGCTCTGCACTGTTAAAACAAGTATAAAAAACTGCGGGTTAAAAAATTGTTGACTAAAAAACGCTCAACCTTGGTTAAAAATGTAGTGTTGATTAAAATTTACTTTTAATCTTGCGTTGGTTAAAAACAGTGTTGATCAAAATTATTCCTTTTAACCTATGTTGGTTAAGTCTAAGTCGTTGGCAAAAATTGTAACCCAGCATGGATTAAAAACAAAATTCCGACAGTAATGATAGCCCCCTTCTGGTTAAAGTTTAATCAATGTTGATTAAAGTACTGGTCACGTGACCCAACGGAACGATATCGAAGCGCGTAGCTAGCGATCGCTCGACATACAAATAAAGTACATGCAAAGTACATGCAGTTTACGCGTGCGACAAAATTAATAATGGAGGTTGTCGCGAGGACCTGAGAAATGGGGGTTTGGACGGTCTAATCTCCGTGTTTTCAGGTAAGAAATTATTTTAATATTATCATCATCAATTCTAAGATTGTAAGGAAGAAGTGAAATAAGGTTCTTGCTCAAATCAAAAACGATTTGTGTCCCCTAGGCTGTACGTAGCTCAACCAATAAGTAACATTTCACTTGCACCGTGCACCTGGCTCTCTCGTAAGCACAGTACACACACACTCATCAGTCTGCAAGAATCTTCAACCGTGAAGGAGGCAGACCAAATTACAAATGGAGAAGTGTAGGCCTATTACGGATCACCTACCCAAATTGCATGCATGAATAATAATCTTATTTTTAAAATCTAATTGTATCTAATTGTTTAAAACAATTAAATATAAAATAAGATGTCATCATAAAGTGAAACGTCTTTATGCATGCAATTTGGGTAGGTCATCCGTTACATGATTTACTGGCTGAGCTGAGCTACAACCTACGGGCCGGGATAAAAAGCGTTTTTAATTTGAGCAAGAACCTTATTTCACTTCTTCCTTACAATCTTAGCATTGATGATAATCATATTAAACAATTTCTTACCTGCAAACACGAGGATAAGACCTTCAAACCCCCGTAAGTTTAACCAACAGTGGTTATAACTGTAACCAAGTTAACCAACATCGTGTGAATCAAAAAAGAATTAACCTACAATGGTTACAATTTAACCAACGGCCCATGTAAGTTTAACCAACATAATGTGAATCAGCCCCGAACAAAGCATAAATAACCAACAAAAGATTAAATTTTTAATCAACAAATGGTTAAAGTTTAATCAACACCATTTTAACCAACATTGAGCAATTTTTTTTAACCAATAATTGATTAAATTTTTTAATCAACCACAGGTTAAATTTTAATCAACAGGCTGTTGGTTAAAGTTTAACCAACGATTGTGTGATTCACCTGGTAATCCGTGGTTGATTAAAATTTTAACCAACTTGATTAAAAATTGTAATACTTGTTCTAACAGTGTGGGATTCCATGCTCCGAGCCGCTCTTTCACTGCGGGGAATTTCGGAGGCCAGCACCAGCTTCACATTTATAAAATTGACTGCAAAATTTCAGTGTAAATTATACATTTTATATGGTGATTGTATTGTGAATAATGCATCAATTTTTTTTCAAGTTTAGTACTCCGCCCTTCCTATAATTTGTGTGCCAAAGTTGGTAAAAGAAAAATCATATCCTGACGACACCTCAATATTTTAGGATAGTCCGATATTTTTGCATGTTTTAATGTCCAGTCATTTAATCCATGATTTACAATCTTCGATAACTTTAAGTTACTAATGTGTGCTTTCGCGTGCTTTTTGTATTTTGCAGTTGGCAGAAAAAGTATGAAACTATAAAAGTTTGTTTTTGCTTATTCAACTCCTTACACATTCAAAAATTGATGAGAAATCATTGAAACGGACAACAAACATTTGCTGACATACCATTTTCTGATGTAGGAATTCTAAATCCTGATATTACATTTGTTTTTATCTCACCACCTGCCAAACAGTTGCTGAGTAGCACATAATATTTCGGCGGCTTGGAGCATGGGGTTAGGGGCGGCGATTTCTTTTCATGATTTCTTTTCATGACCTTTACAGGTTTTGTATTCAAAAATTACATTCCTTAGCAAAACTATAGTATAAACGAAATACAGATTTTCTACAATATTTACTCGTACATTTTTAATGATATTATGCGAGGGAGCGTAGCGACCGAGCAAGAAGATTTTTGCATTTTTACTAGTCTAAACACTGCACTCCTGGGCCATCCAGAGCCTAAAAATGTGTTGCAGTCTTTAGTCAGTATTTGCTATACATTTTTGGGAGGCACTTTTCAAATTTCCCGAGGGGAGTGATCCCCCTAAAAAAAAATGAGGGAGACGTGTCCCCCTCCGTCCCAAGGGATCGCCGCCCCTGCATGCGGTCAAAGGAGAGCGGCTTGATTCCACTCCGTGTATGACAGCTCCCTCGTATGACTTACAAATAGTAAAATTGTATACGCCGTTAACAGTACTAGTAGGCATAATAATAGACCTTCGTAACAAGTGTAAACATTCAAATTTTCATGAAAAGTACAAATTAACAACACGACAACAATGATAATGATAACATTAATACAACAATGATAACATTAAAAACAACAATAACACAACAACATTTACAACCGTTAATGATACCGGCATGACACATTAGCATTTATGGAGGAGATGGTAAAACATTAAACATGCAAACGTTCTTTACAGGCAGCTTTTGTGAAACATATAAATAATTCTATCCGCTCCGGTAAGACAAATATTCACATTACAATTATGGGCATGGATTAATTTTTAGTCATGAGTAATTTAAGAGAGAGAGAGACATACAATCAATTTCTACTGATATAAAGCAACGCGACAATAAAGTAGGCTTAACACAGACTTGACCATGATAGGAGGTACCTGGAGTAAACATGCAGAATTTTATGATAAACATCGTTTAAACTAACTATTACAAGCATCAACAAAAATAACCACAACAACAACATTTAGGAGTTAATAGTTTTAAATGATGCCGACATGACTGTAACATATTATACAGACCGTTATTAGTCAATGTTTGTTTTTAAAGTGATCTTTATCGGCAGCATTTGGCGAAGAAATGAGCACATGAAAGTTCTATCTGATTTGATGTATACAAGTAATACAAATCTCAAAAACAGATAGGTACATTTTCAGTCATGAGGCTTTTAAAACAGAGAAACGGTCATGTTATATTGACACACAATAAACGTGATAGGAAGATGAGGGTTGGGCGCCATGACAGGTTCACACATAGCTTCATCACTATCCTGGCTGTGTATTAAAATCTGTTCTGTTGATTCTCAACATTTCAAACACCACTGTACAGAACTCAACTGATTTCAGTCAAATCGGTACTTTAGTGACAATTGATGACACCTAAATAGCAGTAAGATACAATTTTTAAAACTTTTTTTTCTCTTTTTTTCTTCTTCAATTCAATTCAATTCATTTATTTTTTCCTCTTTCAATCGTTCATATTGACAATGATGGTACATTTTAACATATTTACATATATACATATAGATCAATTTGCACAATAAAATACATTAAACAAATGAACATGAAATTCAAAGGGAAGGAGGGCCGACTAAAAAGCAGAGCTTGTAGGGTGTAAACCCCCCTGTAAAAGTAATTATTATTTTATGAGAAAAAAACAACAACAATAACAATAAATGATTCAGTAATACAAAAAATCACTTTTAAACGCAAAACATTGATAAATACATACATGTTTAAAAAAAATAAAAAAAATAAAAGTTGCATAAAGTCACACTACAAATTATATTTGATTGGGGAATACAATAGCCTAGTAACTATTCTGAAGAAATACACTGTATAATACCATTTGAAAGAGAATTCCACAGTTTTGGACCTGTAAAAACAAATGTCTTTTGTGCAAAAGATGTTTTATTTAATGGTAGATGAAAAGAGCTCGCCTGGCGAGTGAGGTAACTATGAATCGAATCATTTCTTACGAACATATCATTAAAAGGCAAAGGTAATTGTTTAGCGTTGAGCTTGTACATTAACTGTCCAAGCTGAAAAATATACAAGTCTTTAATTTTCAAAAAAAAATTATTCAGAAAAAGATTATTCGTGTGTGCCCAGAAATCTGCATTAATAATAATACGAATCGCTCTTTTGTGTAATATAAAGAGTCTATTAAATTGGAAAGTTGCTGCACTGCCCCAGGCAATAAGTCCGTAATTCAAGTAATGAAGAATAAGCGTAGAATACAAAGATAACATAATACAATGGGGTAGGAAGTGTCTTAATTTGCTAAGGATACCAGTGTTGCGAGCAATTACTTTGCAGATGTTGTCAGTGTGCGCTTTCCAAGATAGTTTTTCATCAATAACTAGCCCCAAAAATTTAGTTGACCGATGTTAGGGAGAATAATTAAAAAAATCAAATCGTGAGTCTACTATCAATCTTGCCGATCAGCCACATCGTATTCATTGGGTGCATGTGTGTGTATTTTGTACCATATATTGACTATTCATGTGACTGTGCAATTGCTGCCTCTTAGCACGTAGTGCAGCTCTAATTGGCATTGACAATTAGCATTGACTCGCTATGCTTTGCTGGATAGGACAGGACTACACACGGATACAGGACCTTTTTTATACCATGTTCTTATTCTATAAATCGAAAACAAAATTCAGAGTTAAAACCATAAATGGGTTAGATGACCCCTGCATGTTAAATAAATCGTGTTAAATAATCTTAAAAAACAAAATGAACATGAAAACGATTTCTACAAACTAAGGCAACTTTTGACGAAGAAAATCTAAGACACCAACAATCACTCAATATTAGTTAGAAATTACATACCCAAACATAAAATCACATTATTTCTAATGATACGGAAAGGGAAAATATAACCGAGAGCATATCTACTGTTCATATCAAACCATAATATTGTTAGACATAAAACATAGTGAAAGAATGACCACAAATATAAGAGAGACAAGGAAGGTGGTGTTGACTTACGAAATTCTGTGAGACAAGTCTGCAGATTAGTGAAGGCTGTTGGTATTTATACCAGATAATGATCAGAGACGCTCGCATTGAACATGACCATTGAACTATATCAAACTCAATGGATTAGCTTGTCATCTTGACCAGTAACTTGGAGTTCTATTCTTATCTTCCTTGTCCATCGCCAGCTCTCTGAAAAACGGCTTTGTCATGTTGGAAGTAATCATTGTCCCCGTCACCTCTGGCAAATTCGTAGCCGTTCACGTCTCAAACTGACGAAGAAAAGCTCCAAGCCTGCAACAAAGCATTGGCAATGTTTTACACTCAGGATAAAGGGGAAACATTCTGGGACAATTATCATGCAAATCTGCTGAAATAGTCATGTCTTTGTCATCCCTCTTGGCAATAGATGCTTTCTAATAGTATATGCTGTAAAGTCAGACTTTAATTCCTCTCCCTGATCAGGGTTTTAGGTGCCCATTCAATCCTTCAACATCATGCTTTGTAGCCTAACCAGGAGAGCCAAATTTGTTTTGTACAACTGTAACTTCAGTCCATGTATACAGTTTCTTATACTTACAACAGCATTGGTGAACTTTATTTCTGCAGGATTATGCAACAATAAATGTGCAGTAAAGTTTCATTATACAGGGTTAATTAAGGTTCAGTACGAAACTTATTGGTGAATGTAAAATGGGGATTTCACCGGCCAAGCATCCGAGGTGATGCTGAGAGAGGGACACTGTATTAAAATACAAAATCAAGAAATTTTAAAAGTTTTCACCCCCCCCCTCCACTGAATCGCAACAAAGAGAGATAGAGAGAGAAAGGGGGAGAAAATGTAAGAGAGAGAGAGGGGGAGAGAGAAAGAGGGCGAGAGAATGTGTGTGTGAGAGAGAGAGAGAGAGAGGATAGTAAACCCTCCCATAACACAAGTATAAATATTTCCATTAGCAGTGTACGTGGCCCTTGGTAATTCGCATTTCAGTTCCGCACCCCCCCCCCCCCCCCCTACCAGTGCCCGCTAAATGGCTTGACCGAGGCTACACTCTTCGATATCAGGTTAGGGTTACGTAATTTGTTCAAATGTTTGGGAATTACCTTATGAATGTACATTTTAATGTAGAAAAGATATCACACATGCTAATGAGGGTCTTGGGGCTATTTGTATTACATTCAACCTTACCCCCCCCCCCCCCTTCCCATCAACCCGCCAGTGTCCGTTAAATAACTTGGCCCAAATCACGGTACTAGATTCCTATACTAGTTAGGGTTGAATAATTATTTCAAATGTGGGAGCCTTACCTTATGAAAAGACATTTTAAGTGTAGACAAGATAACACACAATGTGCTAATGATGGTCTGAGGTTTAAACAGCAAAGGAATATTTTCTGAAACCAGCTATATTCTTGATTTGATTAGGTTTGGTAAAAATAAAACGGCTATATTATTAGAAGTTTATAAGATGAGTGCAGAAAAATATTTATCGTCTCAGGTTAAATATAAGTGCAATGTTGCCATGCCATAATTAGCAGTATGATTATAGTTAATAGCCTTTTCGAAAGTGAGCGCACGGAATTGAGGCATTTCTTGTCAAGTTAATATTTTCATTGGGGGCAGTAGTATCAGTGTATGGCTGCATATCGTGGAGGTGTCGTGGTATGATGGTTCATTTATTTGACTCTCAAGCCAAAGTTTGAGGGTTCGAATCCCAGCGCAGCACTAATGTCCTTTGGCAAGATGTTTTGCCAATCTCCACCTACGTGTTAATGGGTACCTGGTAACTGGCCTTATATTAAGTACAGGGCCCTCAGGAAGAACAATGTTAATGGTGATGATGGTTCACTGGGTAAACAAATTATTATCATTCACCATTTGTATTGCCTGTATTATTATCATCATTATTAATAGCATTGTTACTAATGTGACTCTTGATTTATTTATAGTATTCGGGTTCTATCTAATATTTACTAGAATCTCACCATCTTTCTGTTACATTGTTTATGGACGCTTGATTTCATTCGGAATAAATTAAATTCAGGTCGTGTCTGCATTGCAAACTTGTAATGCAAACTTGTAATGTGTAAGTTTTGTGGCGAGGTACCCTTGAACTTGGTTGCATGCGACAGGGAAGATATATACTTTGTAGTTTTCAAAGCATTGCGAAGATGAAACCTTATTAATTGACTTTAGGAGAGAAAAACACAAGCTAGGAATGACCTTCATTTATATCCCCCCTTTTCACTTTTCACTCTATTAAATATTATAGTATGTGCAATCGGCTGGTACAACATGAACAAACTAGTAAATGATCCGCATCCATGGCGAGCTGCGTCAACTTAGTGGAGTAATGGTGTGACAAACACACAGACAATAAACGGACGAGTCCATTGTGATCTTGAAGGGTAATGGCCCGAATTCACAACGGAAGTCTGAGGATAAACCCGGTTTGATCAGACCAAGGTTTGTACAAACCTCGGTCTGAGCTCAAACCTGGTTTATTTTCAAACCCATTCCACAAAGGAAGGTTTGTATAAACCTTGGTCTGTAATTCCCAAACCTCCGACCAAGGTTTGTAAAACTAGTCTCAGCCATAGGGTTTCTAACATAATTTTTATGGGCTAGGGTTTAAATGTTAAGAATTGAAAAAACTGTTAAACTAAGCATTCTTAGTACGATCCGGACATCTTAATGAGCAATCTTGAAAAGATGATGGTTAGAACATCTCTGAAATAAACTTTTTCATGAATTAATCGAACAAAACTGGCGCGCCGGTGCAGAAAGTGCCCCACGTACTCACATTTGTGTGGTGCTGGTGAAGCACTCGATCTGACCCAGAACAAATTGACATCGGCACCTGAAAACCTTCGTTAGATAAATACATCTAAGGTTGTCAAGGGCTCTTTTAAATTAACTGTAAGAGTATTATTGTTTTGGGGGTTACAAATTCTTATCAATAAAATCACCTAATAATAATAATAATAATAATAATGATTTAATATGAATTAAGTTTTTATTGTGATTAATAAATTAATTCATTTGATTGCAATTGTTAATTACTATAGATTTATAGTTATTTTGTTAGAATGGTCAATCAATTATTATTTTAACTAGTTCCCCGTTTGTTTCCCCAACTGGCTATTTTTTCACATCAAAATTGTAACTAGTAAATGATTTGTTTCCATATAATATTAATTTAAAAAAATTCCTCTATGGCCATCTTTTCTTTCTCTCTCCCTCCCTGTCTCTTTCTCTGTCCCCGTCCCTCCTCTCTCTTTCTACCCATTTTTGTTCTCTCTCCCTCCCTTTCTCTCTCTATTAATTCTTTTTCTTTCTCCCCTCTCTCTCTCTATTCATCTTTCTCTCTCTCCCTCCCCGTCTCTTTCTCTGTCCCCGTCCCTCCTCTCTCTTTCTATACCCATTTTTGTTCTCTCTCTCTCTATTAATTATTTTTCTTTCTCCCCTCTCTCTCTCTCTCAATTCATCTTTCTCTCTCTCCCTCCCTTTCCCTCTCTATTATTTTTTTTCTTTGTCCCCTCTCTCTCTCTATTCAACTTTCTCTCTCTTCTTCTTCTTTTTTGCAATGAAACACATAATGCAAAACCATGCAAACTGCAAACACACACATCTGCACCCCCCCCCCCCCCCCCAAAAAAAAATGGAGAAAGAGAGAGAGATAATCTGACACATATCTATTTCAGTTATCTTTGTAAATATATGAAAGCAAGAATATTGTATTTGTATTTTCATGTTTTACATAAATAATTGAGCATACAACACAATAGTAATCTACCGTTTGTTCAAACAATGCAGTTCACATTTGTAAATTTTGTAGCATGCTTATATGAAATATAGCCCACTAGAGGTTAAGAGAGGCTCTGGAAGGCCAATTAAAAGTCTCACTGTAGCGCTATTAGCAGAAAGAAAATCAGAAATACAACAAAATGGGTGACGAAAATTCAAATTTGCACATAAAAGTTCTTTAATTCTGACTTCGCTTAGTAGAGTAAATAATATTTGTTTGAATACTCTCCCCTAGCTGACAACCAAATAATTTATATTGACCCACCCCTCAACTCAGCAGTGTATACAATGCTAATTATAGTTAAATCGGGTGCATTTAATCTATAGAGAACACTTAATTACAAATACCGTCAGAGTGACAACAAATACTTATCAAATAAACATAACGTCAAAAATATTCATAAATAATCAACAGTTCAACACCCAGGTTCTTGATGTAATGCTGCATAACTACGAAGTATTGTGGGAACACCAGGGAGGGGCCTACTCTTTCTTCTCAGTCGTTTTCTTTACTGTCTTCTTTGCTTTTTGGGGGGCTGCCTTGACTTTCTTTGCGGCGGCTGCCTTCTGCAGTTTACATTTTGAGGTAATTCCAGTTGCAATCGAGTTAAATCTGTATTTTATAACTTATTACCGTATACATTGAAATTTTTTGTGGAATCCTTAATTAAATAATGTATAGCTCACTAAATAGATAGATAGTGGTGGTTATTTTACTTGACAGCTAAGAAAGCAATAAATACTTGTTAGTAAGCTCCAGTGTTAGCTGTTTTAGGCTACACTTGGCCAAACCAATGCTATATTTGCACAACGTGAATTTCCCCAATATGGGCAACAGGAAAGCATAAAAATAATTAAGAAGTGTCGAGATTGATGAGGCATGGAACGTCCTCATCCTTGCATTTAATAAATATGCGCTCAATCACATATCTCCCTTTTTTGTGTGTGAAGTGTTAAAGCCCCACTGTACTACTTGTAGCTACTTACTCCCTCTATATAGAAAACTTCCCCAATCTGTGCCTGTTAATCCCCCATGATCCTCTTTTTCTTATGTTAATTGAGAACTGAATTGATGAGATAGCCTCCCGTCAGTGACCTCGCTGGGTTGTCTAATCCTCTTTGGCTGAACTAGTACAGATGGCCTTTAAAGCACATCTGTGGTCGACCCTCTGAATGAAGAAATGGCTTCTGATGAGGCAGAGAAGGCATGGATACCTGCAAAATTGAATGGACCAAATAAACAATATCATAAACAATATTCTTAATTTCAACTTGTTCATTTTTTTTCTTGGAGAGGGGTGGGGGGGGGGGGGGGGGGGGGGTAATACTATAGAAAGGATACAATGTATTGTACACATAATCAGGAATTATTCAATCCTGTGTCACTAATACAAAACCTATGAGGTTCCACTTGACAACAAACTAATCAAGTTGCATCCAGATATCAAAAACATTAATTGTGATTTGTGAACTGAAATTTAAAAGCACATGAGCTCGTTTGAATTAATTACTTAATGCGAGTTGTTACTATATTACCAAATGAACATTCCTAACATGTCACATGTTGGCCAAATACAAAAAAAGAAACAAGATTGATTAAGAAAAAGAATAAACAAATGTTTTCTTATAAAGAAATAATCTACCTACCCTATAGTCTATCTCCAAGAATCAACTGTTATTCATATGCCCTAGCATGAAGCTGTCAATTCAGTGCACACTCAGAAAAGATCCTGGCATCGTGGCTGCTACCAGTCCAGGCCATCTTGCAACGATACTAGTTATTTTCCCAGCATAATCACAGACAACCTGTCAATATGAAATAACATGTTGGCATTAATTAGTTATGAAAACTCACTCATTTCACACTTCAGATAGGCCGTGAAATGTATAAATTTCACTTGTTATTTATGGTAATTAATGCAAATGCAGTTGAATATGTGATAATTGCTTTCAATATCTATTTATACAACAAAAATTGGAAGAAAATGCTAATTACCCTATATTTATTGACTGATGAAGTATTTCTTCATTTTTAACTCATGTTTTCATTGTTTATCTTGTAACAATGTAAACAAAAATAATCTCACTTTTAACAAAACATTTCGAGCCTAAAACAACAAATGCTTTGTGTGTGGGGGGGGGGGGGGGAGGAGGGGGTACCCACTCTCGCATCTTTTTATTGGAAATGAACCTGTTTGTTTTTCTATAGTTTAAAATATATAGTGGTAATTGCCATTGATCAATTTACATGCTTCTCTTTGTTGTTTTTTCTTTCATTGATCAATGGCAAAAACAGTGGCCCAATTGCCATGGCCATCAACAAAATATCAGAAATCTAGAGGTCATATCCGTATTGCCAATAGAAGGATGGAACAAGTTTTGATTTTTCAAATTTCCCTTTCGTTAAAAAGATATTAACGAGTGTTAGGATTTTTAAGTTTAACTATCCATTGGATATTCTTAACTGTGTACAAAGGCAGTGAAATGAGTACCTGTACGCGAATATTACTTTAATATCCATTTGGCCACTAGAAATCTTGCATTAGTTTACCAATGAATTGGCATGGATGTACAACACACAAGACTGGAGAGTGTATATATCTAATGTGAAAATTTTGCAACCTACAAAAAAAAGGTCTAAAGGGAAAGCCGTGCTGGATCCAGTCATGATGTATTCATTTATTCTCACCTGAACATCGATGGAGTACCTGTTTTTCCTATTGAAGTAGTACCTGGCTCTTGCCCCACAAGGGCTCCTGATGTAAACATGTGTCCCATTAACAGCAACTCTTGGAAATCTGCAGTACTGGAAAAACTGCTTCTGAATAGTAGTCACTTTTTGCCTTGTTGTAACCTGTAGGAAACTTCATGACTTGTCCCTTTCTTCTGACAACAGCTTCGGAAACATCTCTCACTACTCTCCATTCGGCAAACAGATGAATGTGACACTACATGCCACCTCCTCACCATGCATCCTTTAGATCGAATTACCCTTAAAAAAAAAAAAAAAAAAAACAAGCATTCAAATAAATCATTTTTTTGCTGGTTTATGCTATATATTTTTGCATCCCTAACTGTCACTGTCACTTTAAAAAAAAATTATCCTGATTTCTAGATGTGGTGTGAGTCAGTTTAACGTAAAAGACAAAATTGTCCATGCCTTTTCTAATCTCCTTTACGGCTTCACCTTTTGTAAAATAAGTTTAAGTAGTTAAGTAGTTTTACACAAAACAACAAATCACAAACCTGTTTCCAACACATAATCTGAATAATTTCCTCATGTATTAAAGCCAAATAACAGTATTGGGAAATGCCCCACACACAAATTAAGGCTTCCATCACCTACAGTACCATGTAAAAGAATAAATATCATAACTAATTTATCAATGTATCGAATATGACAGAAAATGCTTAGAAATTGAATAAATTTATGTAAATGCACATGTGTATAATTGCATTGGGGGCTTGCACGGTCGTAGGCAGACCAGCGAAGCAGGGCAAACGAACAGTGAATTTAGGCGGTCAACATGAATTGAAATATTTCTGCATTTTAATAACGACACTAGGGTTGGATTTTACAACAGAAGCCCTTTTTTTGTATAGCTATGTTAACAATATTCATCAAGTAGTTTGGCCATGTTTTCGGCAACTTTCCCAATACAGAATTTGAATTCAAAGTAGCCTACCTCAATCTAAAACAAAAGGCTCATCATCCAGCGGGTTTTCCCAATCTCAGACTCAGAGGCCTCTGCCCGGTTGTGCTGCTATATATTGCTTCAGCTCCTCCTCCAGGTACACCAGCTCATTATGCTGAATCAGCTGCATTTCTACCATCTTTACTAGAGTGAAAATAAAATTAATCAAATGTTTAAACAATGTTTTTAAATCAAAGAAATGTTATTAGACTATTTGTGCTTGTGACTTTGTGGGTGATCCTTGCTCTGGAGACTAACCCAGTTAATTAAGACATAGAGTAAAGTACCCGGTTTTCGGCCACTTAAGACAAAATCCTATTTATTGGACTCTTTACTTCCTATTTATTATCATTTCTTGTTCAAATCATGAAGCAAATATTATTATTATTTAAACAAAAAAAGAATCCCCCCAAAAAATCACGAATTGCCATGACAATATTCATTTCAATTTTCACTGTTTTGGAGCCGGTTATCGGCCGAGCGTTTCAGTTTACGGCCGCATGTACAAAGTCAATAGGAAGCGCTCGCGCGCGCCGTGCGTTTCTGCGCTGATGTATAGCACAAGCGGGCGGAGCAGGTATCCCACGCCGGAGCTCCCGGGTGCTCGCCTGGCCGAATACAGGCACAGCGGTGATCGGAAGTTGGAATCTGAATTAGACAGACATATCGTGTGTGCGTCGCGGTGTGCGGCTGCATTGATTTAATACATGCGATGAGATACTTTTGAGCTTGCGACCAGCACAAAATCGGGCTCTATATCTGAAAAATACTTGAAATAAAGCTCATTTTATGGTACCCATATTTCTTACATACACGCGTAAGAAACTCGATTTTTCAGATTTGGGTAGCGGGACCGCCGATTACATCGCTAAAATGTGATATTTTAGGATATATTTTTCATTGCAAATGTGGTTCTTCAGTGACACTGGCATGGTATGGTATGTGTGGGATATGTGTTATGCTATTATGCGATGTATTTTAAAGTGATTTTACCATGTATCCAACCAATTGGCCGAAAACCGGAGCTGACCGATTACCGGGTACTTTACTCTAGAACCAGATCTAAATTTAATAAAACTAAGCTTTGCTTGTCATGACTCATACTAGATCTAGTCATACTCATAGACAGAAATAACCGTCTGAGTGATATGGGTCATTTCTTTAATAAAAATAATATTAATAAAACTGACATTTGTTGACATTCTATAATCGGAGGTCTAGGTCTAGTGGAGCCAGACGTAGTCTCGGTGAACAACCGGCGATATAGAGAGACTGAAGCTTTTGGTCTAGACTATGCCTGTCAGTGTGATTCATTTTGGGGAACATTGGCATTGCTGATGCCATTTCAATTTCTATTTATTTAGGTACCAGTGTCAGTGAAACAAGTCAAGTGATGGACATCATATAGGGTCTAGACCTAGATGATAGATCTACTACTAGGCTAGAGCCTGGTATTATTATCATTATCATGAATTTGTAATAACTAGTGTAGGTCTAGGCCTAGTCTAATTGGCATGTGTCATGGCATTGCTGACAACAAGACGAAATTAAACATGACAGTCATACTGACATACTCAGATATACTATGATATAGTCTACTGTAGGCCCGGCTAGGCCCAACTCCAGCCAAGGGTCAGAGGGTGCGAGCTCCGCCGCCGCCTTGGGCGTTGGACTCGAGCTCCCTCGGACTCAGTCTCTGAACTCTGGAATTTAGAGGCCGTCGGAAATGTAAACACCTAACATTTCATGGAAAATGGAAAGTTATAAAGCATATCACATATTGAAATGTCAATAAAGTAAAGAGTATGGATTCGACTACATGTACAGGTTTTATACTTACGATTTTAAGGAAAGGATCGAGAGATTGAGAGATTTCAATTGCAGTAAAATCGGGCTGACCAGATACTATCGCAGATTGTTTTGGCGGTGAATTATTTGGACAAAATCAATCGAGCATAAATTATCTCCACCCAGTGCTGCATCCTGATTGGTTGATAGCTCTCAAACCAGGTTTGAGAAATTACAAACCTCCTATCTGAGCAGTCTGTAAATTTCGGGTCTGATGACTTGCTTTGTGAAATGTAATTTCAGACCAAGGTCTGAACTCAAACCTGAAACGCGTCATATGACGTACGAAAACCTTGGTCTGAGCTCAAACCTCCTTTGTGAAATGCATTTCAGACCAAGGTCTGAACCAAGGTCTAAAACGCGTCATATGACGCACATAAACTTTGGTCTGAGCTCAAACCTTGCTTTGTGAATTCGGGCCAAAGAGTCCGAAAAGATAACTGCCCCCAGGGGCGTACGCAGGAGGGGGGGGGGGGGGGGGTTCAAACCCCCCCCCTTTGGTATTTTTATGTGTGTAAACCCCCCAAAAAAAACCAAACCCCCCCCCTAAAAAAAAAGTGTCCGATTGAAAAAATCCTGCGTACGCCCCTGGGTACGAGCATATGCGTACCCTAAATAACACTGAGTGGGGGGGGGGGGGGGGGCGGGTAGTAGACTTACTTATCTGAGATTAGACCAAGTGGAACATTAACCAAATGGCTTTTAGCCTAAATGGTCATCAGACCAAACGGAACGATTACTAGACCATGGACCCATAGGTCCCCGGAATAGGTCCATGATGACTAGACAATGCGGAGTAAATGGGCAGGGTGTATACCATTACGGGAATATACCAATTGGGTATGCGGACTGGGCAATTTACCATCATCGTTTGCCTCATGACATTCACCATGAGATGGCGCTGTTCATCATATGCCAATCAGCAGCAGCAGAGGCCAATGGCATATTGATATTCTTGTTCTCTCTCAAAATATATGCTACTTTTTCTGTCGTACTGATGATGGGGGGGGGGGGGGGGTGGAATTAAAGGTGGTGGTACACTTTGGAGACGGAGGACCAACAACGCAGCTAGGGAAGGAGCGAGTTGCCTTCTGGTCTATAACCAGTTCGACTACTATCCAATATTTATTAGTCTATTCCCCTCTACACCCAGCCCGTCTACTATCCACATGGTCTTACAATAATTTCGTCTTGTTATCATGTGGTCCAATGACCAATTAGGCTAATATCCATTTGGTCTAATTCCAAGTTTGTATAATGCCCGTTCCGTCAGTCTGATAGTCATTTTGATGATTATTATTGTTTATGCTTAAATGATTATTAGACCGTATTGATAGTAGACAAAAAATAGTAATTAGACCCAAAGCATAATGTTCTTGGTTGGGGTGGCGAGGGAAGGTGAACAGTTACCTGTCTTGATGGGTGTGGCCCACTCCCCCCCCCCCCCCTCCCCACCGTAAGTCTATCAGAGCTAAATATTAACTTACTTGGATTCGAAAGAACAAAATGATCCGATTCGGGGTGATGAAGGAGTAGGGGCCAAAAGCTACATGTATAATGGGTTCAAACTTCAAAGGATAGAGACACAAACTCCTTAAGGTACTGGTCACCTTTTTTTTTTTTTTAATTCAATTTTGAATAATTTTTTTTTTGTGCCCCCAGTGCCCCCCGTGCCCCCCGTGCCCCCCCCCCCCGGACCCGCCAATGCCAGTTTATAACTGGTCTATTTGCATACTTCCAGTTGCACCAGTTGATAACTGGTCTGTGGGCATATTTCCAGTTGCACCAGTTCATGTGATTGTGGGAATATTGCCAGTTGCACCAGTTGATAAATGGTCCGTGGGCATATTCCAGTTGGCAGTCGATAACTGGTCTGTGAATTCCAACTGGACCAGTTAAAATTCAACTGGTCTGGGTCAACTGGCCCATTTCAATTTCCAGGGTTACCAGTTGGCTTCAACTGCAATTCAACTCGACCAGTTGCAACTGGTTTTTCCTTCTGGGGAGGCAGGCTAAAAAGTAAACAAGCTTGACCTCAAACTTGACTTTTGTGCTCCTAGCTTCGATGAAGGTAAGTAGAAATTATCAATCATAGGGTCGAGGCCTAACCCAAAGAATACAACAGAGAAAGTAGATTCAGAAGTTGCAGTATTTAGAAGAAAGCAGTCAAGGAATAGTATTCCTCCCTGTAAATTGTGAAAGTCCCCAGGATTGCAAACAGTTGGTAAGCTAAAATTACATTATTATCAAAGTTTATAAATTATATGTGCTGTCACTTATACCATAATACTTGGTTCAATAACTTATTCATATTTGTGTATTTCAAGCTCAAAGTAGAGTGATGGAATTTGACACTAGCTCTCTATCAAGCATTATACTGCATGTACATGTATACTTGTACACATACACACAAACACACACCCACACACACACATACAGTGACAGTGATAGGCGTTAAGTCAGATTTAATTAATGTGCTATATAAAATAGATATAATCTCTATCTTCCGTGTTATTATTAATATGTGCTTATGTTCAAAGAAACTTTATATTGGTTGATTTATATAAGAATATTATATATTATATATATAACACATCAGCTATATGGTGTTGGGTTGTTTGGAAGATCTCTGCGCCTAAGCACGAGATCATTAGTAGTATATTATAACGTTGTAAAGTTGTATCAGTTTATCATTTACATTAGTGTTGTTGTTATGAATTAGTTTAAGAATCACATATATGATCCATCATTTCCGCCAGACTAGTAGATATATTCAGATACTTATTCTGATAATTAATACAGCAAAAAATATAAAATGCACTGCTCAACCGTGCATGCATGATGTTCATTTTTTATTGGAAGAGTTTATAAAGGGCCGTTTCGCAGGGCACTTTATAACGTGTGCAGTACCCGCACGTGCTTACCAGTGTATGTTGAAACTTTCGACCCTGCCCATTATTCTGATATACTTTATTTCTTCCACGGTTGCATAATCATAATTATGATATTATCTTACAGAGGAATAAACCAACCTTCCAGGCGCGGATCCACGGGCCGATTCTACAGGCCTGGCCCCCCAGACCCCCAAAACGGCGTTAAAAAATAGGATAGTTACGTACATTTTACCTTTTTATTAAACAAAAGCGGGGCCCCCCCCCCCGATATTTTTAAAATTTTGCCCCCGCAAAATAAAAAAAAAGTGGTCCTCCTCTCCAGCAACCCCCCCCCCCCTTCCCCCGCTTATTATTCACCGGCCGGCTGAGTCGGCGCAAAAAAAAATCCTCATAAACTGGACCAAAACAAATCTATATTTGTTTTGGTCCAGTTTATGAGGAATCATATTTCAAACTTATTTCAAACTTATCATATTTCAAACTTGTTTCAAACTTTCGCCATTCTGTTTTTCTTATTTTACTGCTTCCATACAAATAAACTGGTCACAAGTGTTTAGATTGCCTCTAACTCCCTAAAATGCTTACACGGTTTTGATTTAATTAAACGAGCGCGCTCGCTAAATTCGATTCAACAACTAGTGCTCATTATTTTCCCACAAATTATTACGTTCTGTTGATGATGATGATGATACTGGTTTTGTTGATCTGTTGATTCACGGACGTAATCATCCCAAGATATGAAACATGAAACTGTAGATATATTGTGAATTAGGCAGACATGATAAAACAAAATATTTAAAAATTGCTTCAGAGAGGGAGAGAGGGGGAGGGGATGGGTGGAGAGACAGATTGATTGATTGATTTTTATTCGACAAGCTTCCAACATACAACAATATACAATAATAACAGATCAAAAATAAGTCAGCTTGAACAGGATAACCCACGAAAGCTCGAGAGCTTATTTCCAGTGGGGTCCCTTACAGACATGTATACAATTAATAAATTAAAATAGTAATATTTACAGACAGATAAGAAAATTAAAAAAACTACTTATTAAAGATAATAATAACAACATTAAACTGATGATAGAAATGATATTAAGTACAAGAAGAAAAAGAAGAAGGAGAAGAAGAAAAAGAGGAGAAGGAAGAAGAGGAAAATAATGATGAATTTGTAGAATTTCTATAACGTACGAAAACATAAGTATATACAACATGAAAAAGTATGAACCGACAGAAGAATAACAATTTCAATCATATAACATGTCATTCACTTCTCTTCTCTGACTGTCAAGTATTAGGTATTCCTTTAATTTCCTCTTAAAATGATCATAGTTTCCTATTTCTTTTACACCATTGGGAAGGGAATTCCAATGTTTTATGGCATTGTAATAAAACGAATTTCCAATACTACCTACTCTTTCTGGTAAGTTAAAGTTGAATCGTCTATTTCTTGTATTATAATCATGTACGTCAGTAACAAGATCGAAGTTGGATCGAATATAATGATTCGCCCTAGTATGATATATTTTATGCACGTGATGCAATGCGAGTTGTTTTGATCTTTGGTCGACTTCAAGAAAACCAGCTTTAGAAAGTTCGCTATAGCCAACATGAGTTCTTGGACCAGAACAGTTGATAAATCTCACCATTTTGTTCTGTATAATCTTCAACTTCTTTTGATCTGACTTGTTTATGTTACTGTACCATGCAGGGTTAGCATAGTCAAATAAACATTGAATAAGAGCAAAACAGAGTGTACGTCTTGCTTTTAAATCCATACAACTTTGATATCTGTACAAAAATTTCAGACGAGAATTTGCTTTTTTTACAACTGATTCTACTAAAGATGAAAATGAAATTGCGCTAGCCAACTCAATGCCTAAATACTTCACAGACTCTTTTCTCTTGATTGCTTGATTATTGTGTGTCACTTTGAATTCAAATGACTTTTTAGAACTACTTTTAGAACAAAATAAAATGCTTTCTGTTTTTCCCAAGTGTAAAGAAAGCTTATTATCAGTCATCCAATCGACACACGTAGACAGCTGTTCACTGAGCTTTTCCTCAATATATTTAGGATCAGGATTTGAATAGAGTAGTACGCTGTCATCTGCGTACAATAATAGTTTGAAGTCTTTTATACAAATACACATATCATTTATATAACTTGAAAATAGAATTGGGCCTAAAATACTTCCCTGAGGAACACCGCATGTTATAGGCATTAGTTTGGAACGAATATCATGAATGGCCACTACTTGGTGCCGATTAGATAAGTAGGATCTGAACCAATCTAAACTTGCCTTATCAAAACCCATTAGTTGTAACTTCTTCAATAAGACGCAATGATTAACTGTATCAAAAGCTTTTTGCAGATCAAGGAGCACCATACCAACAAAGCGTCCTTGGGAAGTTTCTCTCCTCAAATAATCAGTCAAATGAATTAGACATGTTTCAGTCGAATAATCATGTCGAAAACCAGATTGAAATTCATAAATTATATCATTTTCTTTGAAGTATCTTTCAATTTGAACACAGACCGATTTTTCTAGAATCTTTGATGCTACGCTTAAAACACTAATAGGTCTATAGTTGCTAACATCAGTTTTATCTTTCTTTTTATAAAGTGGAGTCACTTTTGCTATTTTCATATCTTCTGGAAAAGTACTCGTCAAGATAGATAGGTTCATTAAGTAACTTAGAGGCTTAAATAAAACCTTCGCACCATCTTTTAGAAATTTAGCTGGAATCAAGTCTAACCCAGTACTTTTTGATACATTCAACTTACGTAACTCTTTGAAAACATATTGTTCACTGATTGGTAATAACTCGAAGCTGTTTTCACGTACACCTTTTCTTTCGTAAAAGTCACGAATACAATCATTGTCTGCGCTGAAAAAGTCTTTGGAAGGGGGGAGTTTGTCTACTAATTTGGCAGCCACATTTGTGAAATGAGAATTGAATTCATCAGCGATGGCCATCTTATCATGACATAATTCCCCATCAATTTTAATGACAGATTCTTGTTCTTTTCGCTTCTTATTTTTCAATCCTAAGCTTTTTAGATTCTGCCAAAGTTTTTTCGAATCTTGTTTATTTTCTTCTATCTTGTTTTGTAAGTAATCGAGTTTAGCCTTTTTCACCTCTCTTTGGACCATATTTCTTAATACTCTGTATCTTTTATAGAGCTTCTCATCTTTTGCTCTTTTCCTCCATTTTTTGTATACTATATTTCTCTCTTGAATTAGGGAAAGAATATCTTTAGTCACCCAAGTTTCTGATCTTTGTTTTATTCTTATCCGTTTCAGTGGCGCTATGATATTCAAATTTGAGATAAAAACATGTTGAAATATTGACCATGCCTCATTTACATCTGTACAGTCAGTTATTCGTGACCAATCAACAACAGATAGTTGAAGATTGAAAGACTCTTCTGTATATTTTTTCATGGATCTGATATCATTAGTCCTGTGATGACCTATAGCCAGTCTAACATTTTTCCGTGTACAGAAAGTAAAACAATGGTCGCTAATACCTAGATCAATGACACCACTTTGACTTATTTTATTTTCTTTGGTACAACCAACATGATCCAATAGAGAAGAACATGTAGGTGTAACGCGTGTTGCCTCTTTAATGAGTTGACTAAACCCATGAAGACTCAACAAGTCAATATATTTTTTAGCCAGTGGCGATTTGCGAAGAAGACAAATATTCATGTCTCCTAAAAGAATTATTTCGTCATCCTTCTTTAATGTATCAAGAATATTGGACAATTTCTCGATAAACAAATTGTTTTTCGGAGGTCGATACAGAACACCAACAACAATTGGTTTTGATCTTGGTATAAGCAAATTTATCCACAGGGATTCCGTATCTCCAGTACTTATAGCATCCATAATATTAAATGCAATATCATTTCTGATATAGAAACATACACCACCTCCAGAGCCAGAGGATCGATCATGGCGTATGATTTTATATCCGTCTATTTCAATTTCTTCATCATTTATGGAATTGTTTAACCATGTTTCAGTGAAAGCAATAATAGACAGCCTTTTTCTTTTTAAAAGAATTCTAAGTTCCGATATCTTGTTTAGAATAGACCTCACATTAAGGTGTAAAAAATGAAGACCTTTAACTTTAAACTTTTCTTCAAATTCTTGATAAAGAGAAGTGTTTTCATCTCTGAGGTTTGGCTGAATTACTCTTGCTATCGCTTGCTTTTCAGGTGTAACGCGCGTTATCTTAAAATAGTTTTCTTTTAGTCTATCCTCGTTTTGGCTTTCTTTCTCTAAACAATCGTCGTTAAATAATGAGTCACAAAAAGATGGCAGACAACATGTTAAACAATTCCACTTCTCATCAGGGCATTCATAATATAACCTGCGGTACTCTGAAAAACTGATAGCTTGACAATTAGTGTGAAACCATTTTTTACAATAAGAACACAGAAGGCCGTGTTGATTACATTTGACTGGCTTATCACAGTTCCCACAAGGGAACTTATATTTTCGACCGTCAACTATAATTTTCGGATCATCACTAGATTTTGTCAAACTTTCACTTAATTCAATACCCTTCTTACAAATTGAAGATATTTCGCCCAGTCTTTCATGTCCACCTTGGATGGTCTGAAGGCTGGTTTCGGTCGTGACCTCTGATCGACTGCACTGAAATCCAAAGATCTCCCAGAAACAGATTCGGCGTAGGACTTTACGGGGCTGCTTTTCTCCTCATCAGAATGAAGACTCTGGTTTTCTCGGTAGATGGCTTGATGCCGCCTTGCTCCTGCAGGTTCACTGCCTGTAACTTGATCGGACGACCGTTGAGTCCAGCCATGGCCTCGTGTTGTCGGTTGGTCAGCACTGTTGATGAGGCGTTTCAGGTTGCCTGCCAAGATTCGTTGACCGGCTCTGTTGAGGTGAACGCCATCACGCCCGAGATGCTGCTCGCTGATATCATTGTTGATGATGAGGCCCCATCTGTTCTCGCTGGCTGCCAACTCCATCAGATAGTTGATCTCATCAACCCGCTTCTTGTCCGCTTCACTCTCCCCTCTACGATGGATGATCGTAGAGACTGAGACGTTAAACCCCTCGGCAGCAACAGACTTGCCGAGGTCTGTGATTTGGTGGCAAACTTCACCAGCACCCTCAGAGATGTTGTTGGTGCCAGCGTGGATGATCAGTTCTCCCCCTGGCTTGAGAAACTCGCAAGGTGAAGAGGTGAATATGTCTCTCACTTTTGCACCGGGAAAAGAGACGCACCTCACATTCTTGCTGCGGGAGAGATGTCTTCCGTCGATGTGTTTTATCATGGAATCACCGACCACAACTACATCTCGTTTGTTGCGGATCACACTATGTCGGTGGCGGTATCCCTCCATCTGCTCATGGTATGGTGGTGAAGTAGAAGTAGAGTAAAGTACCCGGTTTTCGGCCACTTAAGACAAAATCCTATTTATTGGACTCTTTACTTCCTATTTATTATCATTTCTTGTTCAAATCATGAAGCAAATATTATTATTATTTAAACAAAAAAAGAATCCCAACAAAAAATCACGAATTGCCATGACAATATTCATTTCAATTTTCACTGTTTTGGAGCCGGTTATCGGCCGAGCGTTTCAGTTTACGGCCGCATGTACAAAGTCAATAGGAAGCGCTCGCGCGCGCCGTGCGTTTCTGCGCTGATGTATAGCACAAGCGGGCGGAGCAGGTATCCCACGCCGGAGCTCCCGGGTGCTCGCCTGGCCGAATACAGGCACAGCGGTGATCGGAAGTTGGAATCTGAATTAGACGGACATATCGTGTGTGCGTCGCGGTGTGCGGCTGCATTGATTTAATACATGCGATGAGATACTTTTGAGCTTGCGACCAGCACAAAATCGGGCTCTATATCTGAAAAATACTTGAAATAAAGCTCATTTTATGGTACCCATATTTCTTACATACACGCGTAAGAAACTCGATTTTTCAGATTTGGGTAGCGGGACCGCCGATTACATCGCTAAAATGTGATATTTTAGGATATATTTTTCATTGCAAATGTGGTTCTTCAGTGACACTGGCATGGTATGGTATGTGTGGGATATGTGTTATGCTATTATGCGATGTATTTTAAAGTGATTTTACCATGTATCCAACCAATTGGCCGAAAACCGGAGCTGACCGATTACCGGGTACTTTACTCTAGTACTAGTAGGTGTTGACAAAGATCGGTCTGAGCTGTCATCAGTTGCGTCGTTGTCAACAGTTGCGTCGCTGTCATCAGTTGCGTCATCAGAGATAACTTCAGAATGGGTGATGTTGGTTTTGGAGAACAACTTCAGGTGCTTGGCCTTGTAGTCACGAAGTTGATCTTCAATTGGCATTGATACACTCTTGGCACTGTTGTCTGATTCCGTGATCTCGGATAGTATTTCAAACCGGTTATGCGTAGCAATTGTCGGGAAATATTTGGTGGTAGGCCTAGATACTTGTTGTTGTGCCCTCAGATTCCCTTGCTCCTTCTCCTTCTCCTTCTCCGTCTCCTTCTCCTTCTCCTTCTCCTTCTCCCTTGCACTACATCCTGACTTATGGATCCTGCTGAGTATCGTCGTAGAAGTAGAAGTAGAAGTATGCTGTTCGAATAGATTGTTGAACTTCTTCTCGATAGTATCTAGCCTACTATTCAAGCCTTTCATTTCACTCAGTACATTATGCAGTAGTTGTCGGCAGTCTGCGTCATCATTGAAGACATCATCTGGCTTTTCATGTTTATCTTCATCTACATCACCAGCGGCATTAGTGTTCCTTATTTCGTCTAGGCCTACTGCATTTTCTAGTCTTTCAAGAAGGATCGCCTTTACTCCGTTTGTATGCATACCTCTTTTCTGTAACTCAGCACGTAGTTGCTTCACGCGGAGTCCACGTAAATTTGTTGGTAAAGTTTCCATGGTTACGTTGCTGCGTTGGTATCTGCTGGTCCTTTGCGTAACTTAACTAGTATGGCGCAATATTTTTGCGCACAATTGTTTTGATGCTACGCAGAGTGTTCAAATTTGAAATATAAATTCGCTAAAAAACTGGATTAAAATTGACGAAAAACGAATATATCTCGGAAAATGTTCACATACCGTCGAAAAGAGTGAAATGTCCACAATCACAGGAAAATTTCCAAGACGTAGATGTATAACAGTCAAAAGAAAGTGCACTATAAACGCACAAAATATGGGAATTTACGGAGCACCACAAACACACGTCTGCCTCTGTCAGAGGTTACTGTTAGAGAGAGAGAGAGAAAGAGAGAGAGAGAGAGAGAAAGAGAGAGAGAGAGAGAGAGAGAGAGAGAGACTACATCATGCATGTACACGTAAAATGTTAATTGCGTCTTGCCGATATTTATCACATCGATTAGGTAATAAGGAAATACACCAGATGAATACATTTTTTCTTTAATTTTTGAGATGTATCTTTTAAGAACCATTCAACATTCTTTCACACAAAATACGAAATACAACATACACAATAAAACGATAGAAGGGGTAGGGGAGTGTACGGGACATGATACATCTCTCGTCCATTTCCTTTTCTTTAATCTTAACATTAATGTATTCGATTTTTTTTAAAGAGAAGAATAAAACAACATTCCACAACAACACCACCAACCCAAAATAATGTGCCCCCCCCCAACCTCTAGAGATTACGCCAGCCATAGTGGAATGGGCAACGTTCTTCGCAAACACAGTGTATGTGTGTGTGGGCGGGTGTATTTTGGAGAAAGATGTGAATTGATAATAGTTTACAATCTTAGTTTTTCATTTCTTGATGAAGGATATCAATCACATGTACCATGCATTCTTTTCGAGGCACCTGTAAAGTTATGGATGAAGGATGAAGGATATCAATCACGTGTACCATGCATTCTTTTCGAGGTACCCGTAAAATTATGGATGAAGGATGAAGGATATCAATCACATGTACCATGCATTCTTTTCGAGGCAGCCGTAAAATTATGGATCTTCAGTGACTGGTTTCTCAGAAACTAGTGCATATATAAAGCCAGTCACAGAGAAATTATGATTTCGACCGGAGTCTCTTCTAAGTGCATGGTATAATTGACTTTATTCAAATATAGAATTTCTTGGTCAATTTCGTAAGTTAGCCACACAAATGCAATTTATGTTCATTCAATTTCGCCGATTCTGTCACCGCAGCTGTTAATTTTCTTTCAAATTCGATTTTTAGCGTTTAAATTCATAAAACGATTATTCAAAAAAACATTTTATTTTCATTCGAATTATTAAAACGTGTTTCTTTTTCTTAAATTTTCATTCAATTTAAAGATACTAAAATTTAAAGAGTAGACAACGATTTAAAATGGTTTATTGACAGGCTGACAAAATGTAGGTCAAGAGGTTGTTTACATTTTTGAGGGAAATTCACGCGCTAAGAAATGTAATACTTTGTATTACATTGGAAGGAAATGTACAAGCGTATTTACGCTTATCAAGCAAGCGCGGAAAATACCGCCAGCAAATTAAAAATAGCACGAAGGGGCTTTCATTCTAGTTATGGCTTTCATTTTGAATGGACAAGAAGAAAAATTTACGGAGTCTAAAACATTATTAGAGGATTTGGATTAATACTAAAGTTAGCACTGCACTGGAATAATTAGTTGGATATAGATCTATAACGCTGAATTATTTCTTCTCGTGAGCGACCAGCGAGATTATACTCGGGTTTTGGGCTGGCCTTTGTCGTTTGGCCTGATTAGAAAGGAGAGTCCATATCATTATTTTGGTCTGGTCGCACATCACACAGTGGCATCACGGCATAGGCGGGATCGAATGCTGCGTTTCACGGACGTGGCAGTCACCGGCAGTGCACCACATCGCCGGGTGAGTCTCTCTTTAAGGGAATCGAAAACTGATCCGAGGGGAAACGGTTGCACCATTTCAATACACGAAATTGAGGCGGGTAGTTGTCCCGTAAAGGCGTAGACCGAATTTTCCGTCTCTTTCGTTCGTTAGCCTCTTATTGGGGTAGGGTCGGCTCTCTCTTTAGAGACGGAAGCCGTTTATACACATGTCCTTGCTAACGCCACGGCCAGTTCTGGTCGTAGCGTTTTGCCCCCAAAATCCCCCAAAATGTCATTTTACCTCGAGCATGTTATATTGTAAATTAGGCCTAGGCTATAATAAATCAGTTCCACTTACCAACTT
This sequence comes from Strongylocentrotus purpuratus, assembly GCF_000002235.5. Classification (NCBI taxonomy): domain Eukaryota; kingdom Metazoa; phylum Echinodermata; class Echinoidea; order Camarodonta; family Strongylocentrotidae; genus Strongylocentrotus; species Strongylocentrotus purpuratus. Next base: position 31,352,643 of record NW_022145598.1, read on the forward strand.
GACTGAAATAATCAGTTTAATAGTCCCTTTTTAGGAAATTATGGGTCAAAATCGAAATCCATTTTGAAAATCTTTTTCAACATGGATTCCGATTTTGACCCATAATTTCCTAAAAAGGGACTATTAAACTGATTATTTCAGTCAAGTTGGTAAGTGGAACTGATTTATTATAGCCTAGGCCTAATTTACAATATAACATGCTCGAGGTAAAATGACATTTTGGGGGATTTTGGGGGCAAAACGCTACGACCAGAACTGGCCGTGGCGTTAGCAAGGACATGTGTATAAACGGCTTCCGTCTCTAAAGAGAGAGCCGACCCTACCCCAATAAGAGGCTAACGAACGAAAGAGACGGAAAATTCGGTCTAGTAAAGGCGGTCCTTAGATATTTGAAAATGCGCCCGGGAAGTGGGGAGGCTTTCTGTTGCTCATATGGTTCGCTTCCTCTCACCAGGCATGAGTTCAGTGCCATGATAAAGGGATGCATGTCATACAGAGGTATGTTGGCGGCGAAGTTTTCCGCCCATTCTTTTCGTATAGGTGCGGCTACAACCGCTGCTATGGCGGGCTGCTCGGACGCCCAAATACAGCACATGGGTCGATGGGCTTCCTCCGCGCATCGCAGATAATTGTTGTTTAAATATGAGCAATGTTGCAAAGTACCGTTGGGGTTGATTTGATTTGATTTGATTTGATTCGCCAGGTATACGTACAAAATATAACAGAGTGAACGTGTCCGGGGCCAATAATGAAAGGGTGAGGCGGCATACACAGGAATGAATATATGTACAACACACAGAGGAATAAGTCCCTCGCCTCGAGAGGTTAAATAAGCTAATAATAATAATAGCAATAATAATAATAATGGTGCTACAACATGAAAATGAAAACGAAGTCAAGCAGACAACAAACATACATGCAGAACAAGAGCAAGAAAACACTAGAAATGCAATCGTGTCACAATGATGTGCGTGCAATGACGCCGTGTTTCTACGTGTCAAACGAATGAGCTTCTCTCGCCCTATCCAGAGCAATTTGTACGAAGTCTGTAGCTTCTGTGATAGTGGGGATAGGTAGGGCGAAAGAAAGGCCTTAATAGTGACCTTGATGGGATGGTAGTGACTATGCCTACGAAGTTTGAAAGAAATTGGGATAGGGGAAAGGACGTAAGGGCTCGCAAGCACTGCATGCAAAAACCAAGGGGATTTGATGCATGTTCGTCTTTGCAATAAAGATCGTTCTTGGGGTCAAAAGCGTGAACCCGATATGCCCCATAGAATGTGCGTGTAATGCATGAGCGGAAAACGTACAGGATCTGTATTATGACCGGAGTTAAATTGTTTTTTCTCTCTCTCTTTATGTCTCTTTATGGGCCGTATTTGGTATTATTAGAAAGAGAATTTCATGATTGTTATTGTAAATTACTTTTTTTTTTTCTATGATAATCTTATGGAAACACGTGATTTAAAATAGATTTATAGGACAAAATGGCGTCTTAAATAGCCCCATCGACCAATTTTAAAAATCCGGCCAAGAGGTGCCCTGGGTATTGGAACTCGGCATGTCGCTGCAAATTTTCAACAAAAAAAAAGGATGTTTAAGGGGCGAAAAGCAGTCTGAAAAAATGACGTCATAGCCGATACGTGTTAGATTCGGGCGGAAACTCGGCGGAATTCGTGTAGTGACCTTTGTTCAAATGCGATTTATTCACAATTTTCTGTGTGAACATATACTTTACTTGGTATCATTCGAAAGGGCACTTCATTGCGGTCAGTTTGACACCATTGTTATCTTCGCGCAATGTATTGCACGCATTAAACGCGCTATTATGTAATGCATAGTAAATTCATCATTTTTGGTGATTACTTTGCGCTGACATATTCGAATTTTACCAAATTTGGTAAACAGTTGTCACGTATTAGGATACATATGTCTGCCAAGTTTCATTGATTTAGGTATAAAGATCGCCATTTTAGAGCAAGTTGAATTTATTTCAGAATTTTCTTGAAAATGGCGAATTTGGAGGGCAATTTTCTCAAATCTGGTCAGTGATAGGGTATATAATTTTGTAAATGGCTGGAAAGGGCATATCATCAAGTATCTAAATCCAAAAAAAAGGGTACGGGTTTGCCAAGCCATTATGGAGATGCGGCCACAGAGAGAAAGCCAATTCCCAAAACTTTAGAGGGCGCTATTTATGTTGTGCAAATCCATTGGAGCGTGAAATTTGGCATGGCTATATTCAATTATGAGATAAAGATACTGTGACATTTAAATACAAAAAGGAATTCACATGAGAAAGTTATGGCAGTTTTAGATTATTTAGGGGTCCATTTTTCAAGAACTTGAGAGATTTTTGACGAAGTCGGTTTCAGATTTGAATTTTGAGTACGAAGATGGCATTTTAAAGGTCAGGTTATACGTCGCAGACAAAAGAACATCTCTTAGACTATCTAGAGGAATTTGTTAGAAGTTTGTAGGATCTAGGATAGTGGAGATAGGAAGGAAGAAAGAAAGGCCTTAAAATGGACCAGAAACGGACAAAATGGCGCCTGGACGGTTATGCATGAGTGATTTCGAAAATCGAAGAATGTAGTGACCTTGATGAGATGTTAGAGACTATGCCTATGAAATTTGAAAGGAAACGGACATGAGGAAAGGGCATAATTAGTGATGACAAGCACTACGTGCAAAACGAAAGGGATTTCTGGACGATAAGGAAAACCAGGAGAATATTAATGGGGCAGAATGTGAACGAAAACAAGGCAATGACGAAGGTCGTCATTGCAACAATGGGATTTCAAGTTCACATTAACGCATGTTCTTTGGAATACAAAATGCTGCCCAGTCTTTTCTTATTTTGTCCACAGAACAAATATGGATAGTAGGCGACTCTATCGTTTTCTGGGCCCATCGCAGGGCGGAGCGGACTGGCTGCGCCGATATGGATTTGAGGACGGTCATCCATTGGGCTGGAAAGCGGGGCCTTCGCTTGGACCAAACAAACGCATGGCTAGAGTCGATTACCAGTGGCCTGACGAAGCCGACCGTTTTAGTGTTACACGTGGGCACGAATGACATAGAGGGATGTTCGAAGAGGGCGATGGCGAATGCGGTGAACAGATTAATCACATCGAACACTGAGACGACAATAATATGGTCTGACATCCTAGAACGGGTAGAATATAAATGCTGTAGTCCGGAGAGCAGGAAAAATTAGACGATAGAAGGAGGGCCACGAACCGATACGCTCGCGCCTTGGCCGGCAGGAATGGGGGAAAGGCCATTCCACACCCCGACATAAGGCATAAGGATAGGGCTTTATATAGGCCGGACGGATTGCATCTCTCCAATGAGGGTTTGGACAGGTTTATCACTGACCTGAAGGAGGGCCTGTCCTATCTCGGTTCATCCAAGTAGTTAAACAATGATAATGTTACAAAACACGTTGTTTGTTCTTATATTTCAATGTTCTTATAGTTCAGTGTTCTTATATTTCAGCGTTCTTATATTTCAATGTTTAAGTCTGTTCGGGTAGCAAAGTAAATCCCGCAAAAAAGTTTGAGTCCGGCACCGCAAGATCATGTTTTTGTTGTTGGGATAAGAGTGCCTTATTTTGGGAGTAACAAAGTTGTGGAGAGTAAATAATGGTTATATGGGGCAGGTTTAGGTGGACATTGGTAAATGACCAGTTTTGCGAATGCTTCATTTCGAAATGGGCATTAACGGTTTAGTCACTTCTTTGAGGGGAATGAATTAGGCATAATGATGTGCCGGTGTTGTCGAGATAAGTTTATTACGATAAATAGGCGGGGGCCTAGCATAACTTTAGGCATCACTCGATTTTATAGGCGGGGGGGCTGATATAATGACTTAATGTATATAAGTTTAGCCTAGGCATCACTCGATTTCATAGGCGGGGGGCCTAGCATTGCATTTGTAAGCATTTTTTATGATTCAATATATCTGTGTTATGTTGTTATGACACCCAGAAAATCAAAATGTGCGAAATAAGCGTCCATCTCAAAATGTTAATAAAGCCACGACATAAACGCAAATTTGGTTGTTTGTTATTTTTGTTAGCCGTGAATAATAAAATTTAAAGAGTAGACAACGATTTAAAATGGTTTATTGACAGGCTGACAAAATGTAGGTCAAGAGGTTGTTTACATTTTTGAGGGAAATTCACGCGCTAAGAAATGTAATACTTTGTATTACATTGGAAGGAAATGTACAAGCGTATTTACGCTTATCAAGCAAGCGCGGAAAATACCGCCAGCAAATTAAAAATAGCACGAAGGGGCTTTCATTCTAGTTATGGCTTTCATTTTGAATGGACAAGAAGAAACATTTACGGAGTCTAAAACATTCCCACCACCTCCCCATTATCTCCACCAATAAAAGTATTTTTAGTATATTAGTGGCATAAAATAAGTATTGCTTGGTGGTTCGAAGTAGCCAAGGTATACGTATTAGTACGGAAAGGATTTAGGGTTTCAGGTATGAAAGGTACGGATAGGGTTTATGTAATAAATTGGTCAGTGATTTATGAAGTTAATGCAGAGCCGGGGGCATTAGGCCTGGTCGCACATCAACTTGCGTCGTGCACAAAGAAAGTGGGCCGTAGGGGAATTTTTCCCATTGGGTTTCGCCCCTACCCGGTTTTGTATGGGTAAATCACTAATCACATGGTACTGATAAGTTTATTGATCAATAATTGTCATCCGATAATTTTCGACCCCACTCAATTTTTACATGCGAGGGGGTTGCCAATGTATATTCAGTCGAATTTGTTCGCATGTCAATTCTTAGTTTTCCGGCCCCCATTCGATTTAAATGCGGGGGGACCTAGTTGTACCTACACACTTTCAAACTCAGGGTGTCACGCTTTAATCTTAGGCATCATCCGATCTTACAGGCGGAGAGGCTGGTATATATATACATCTATATTCTATAACTTTAGGCATCACTCGATTTTATAGGCGGGGGGCTGATATAATGACTTAATGTATATAAGTTTAGCCTAGGCATCACTCGATTTCATAGGCGGGGGGCCTAGCATAACTTTAGGCATCACTCGATTTTATAGGCGGGGGGCTGATATAATGACTTAATGTATATAAGTTTAGCCTAGGCATCACTCGATTTCATAGGCGGGGGGCCTAGCATTGCATTTGTAAGCATTTTTTATGATTCAATATATCTGTGTTATGTTGTTATGACACCCAGAAAATCAAAATGTGCAAAATAAGCGTCCATCTCAAAATGTTAATAAAGCCACGACATAAACGCAAATTTGGTTGTTTGTTATTTTTGTTAGCCGTGAATAAATGTACTATATCCCTTTTGCAGCCAGCATCAAATCTGTAGAACTTTGCATAAATTATTAATATGTTATGTTTGTCCTATCTGTGAAGTTTAAACGTAATTAGCAGTGTCCTAATATTCAAATTATGAAAGGAAATCTGTTTACTTGCTAGACTTCACTGTCAGACACTATTGAGTGACTGACTGGCCTTTTTTTCTTCTTTGGTAATAACATACATAAAATGAGCTGTATTGGGTACATAAGCATTTGTCTACATCAATAACCACTTCTTTTAATGGCCAAAAATAAACTGATTGAATCTTGCGCAGCATAAAACGTACGCCCATTCGGTACAATGGTCTAAAAATCAGACTATTACTGGCTCTATAGCTCTTAAGTCGATTTGACAACTAATAGTCATTATTTTCCCACTTAAAGACATTTTCAAGCCCCCTATTTTTAGGGAAGTTCTAAATTAGTATTATCTTTCAAATGCCGTTGGAATTTAACCTTTTCATTTTATTGGCCTGCAAATGGGACATAGTATGTAATAGCGTCTTCCGTGAATTCAAATTCGTTTCTTTGCATACAATTTAACACGTTTAGCAGAAAAATTAAACATGTAAATCTTACCCAGTATGATATAGAACCCCACAAGCTTAGTTCCATGCTAAATCCATTTCAAATTGTATAGGTTGGTAAGCAACAAACATGTTATTTATCCTCACTAGGGGTGTATACCCACTAAATCATCACGATTTAGCAACTGAACGTTCATGTGTTAAGTAGATATAACCTAGCCACATCAATATAGAATTAGCATGGAACTAAGTAAGAGTGTCTTTTTTATGAATATGCAATGATATAAGTGCAAGCAAAGTGTGTGTTTACAGACTACAGTTGTATTTATTAGAGTGGCGTACCATAATGGTGGGGGGGGGGGGGGGGTATCAATTACGATTGTGACTGAGATGGTAATTGTGACTGTGATCACGATCGTGATTGTGATTCAGTGTGATGGTGATTCAGATTTTGATGTGATTATGATTGTGATTGAACTGATACTCATAGATTGTTCTTAACATGTTCAATACAGACTAAATAAAATTAACACAGATATAAATGGCTTCAAAGAGATTACGAACATCGTATAAATTATCAAAAACAAAACCAAACAAAACATAAAAAATGAATCAATGTATAGAGTATTGATACCCTCCCCCTACCATTATGGTACGCCACTCCAATACATACAAATACAAATCAATGATTATGAAAAGTTCATGAAAGATTTTGTGAAATGTATGCAAGCAGTATGATACAAATCATATAGCCTGGGCAAAAGCATGGGGAAATCAAGTTTTGGGGGATAAAAAAAGAAATTAATGGGACAAATATATAAAGCAATTGATAAATAGTGAGGCAATGACGTCACAAACTGATAACCAAATTGGCAATTTGTGTTGTGATTTTCTAAGTCCCATAGCTCTTTATACTTCATAAAAATTCATAACTTCCCTGTTAGTTATCCGATTTTACTTAAATTTTGTTTGCTCTGTTTGTCTTGTTTTTTCTGCATCTATTAAAAGCAAATTATTTTTAAAGTGGAATTAGACTTTCCCATAATTCTCTCATTCCCTCTCTTTATTGCATAAAGAAACTATGAATATAATCTTTTGCTTTGATTAAGAACATTTGAACATTTTATCAGTATCAAACAGGGAAAAGAAGTGGAGAGGAAATTATTCAAAACGAACATTTAAGATACCTGCTAAATGTTCATTCGTGATAGATACGAATGCAAGTATGCTGTGGAAAAATTCATTATAGAGCGATGATAAATCAATTATTTGACGTCGATTGATTCGTTCATTTTACATGAATGCGGTGACTTGTCGGTAAAAGACCGGCAGGCTGTGGTATCTACTCAATCTATCAAACGATACGAAATCTAGCTGTAGTTAATACACAGACAAGAAAATAAATAAAGCATGTAGATGCTAGAATGATGACGATGACAATGATTACAAGTTTGAATACAAAAATAATCTAACAATGTGTTCTGAGGTCATATTTATTGCAATTTTAGGCAGTTTTATCCACCAGCGTGTTATTGAACAATATGTATGCTCGATAAAAAATGTTTGTAAAAGGTATGTTATTTTCCCAGCTCAGCACATGTTCGCAACCTTAGCAGGTCTGAACAAAAAATGATTCTAAGAAAAATATTTAAGAATCTATGAAATATATTTAGATGTTTGAATAACAAAATATGAGTTGTTTTCAGCCCTGCAAATCAACAGGAATCAACTTATGTTTGGATGTCACCCGACATTAAAAGGGACTTGGTAAAATTATTTAGATGAGATAAAATGGTGCTAAGGAAGTGAATTCAATGCTAGATGTACAATTAAAGATAATCTGAAAGTTTGAGTGAAAACAGACCATTATTAATGATACAAATTGGGAAAAAATGAACTGATCGATTCCTGAATTCTCCCAACTGTATTATTATAATTTAACTACATACTAGGTGAATGTAAATCGTAACAAAGCAATGAATTGGCTCTATATACCATTCCAGACATTTAAGTGTTGGAAAAAAAGAAGCCTGTTTTGTGTCTTATTTTCATGGAAAACAGTTGGGAAAGAAATAAATCAAAAATTGGATGGGAGAATTTACTGTTAGAGGGTGTCGCATAGTGACGCCTTCAAAGAAAACCATAATATCTTTGTGGTTTGAGACTTTGTTCAGGATTTGTTTGCATTTTAGAGGGTTAGTACAGTAGAATAAATATAATAAGTAACATTTCATACCAAAATTACGCAGTTTTTTTTATCAACCTTCCGATGTTACCGAGATATCGCTTCTTGCTCTGTTGAATTTGTTATATTTTTAACGCTACAAATTTCCTGTTGTTATTTTCTGCATCCTCTCTCTCTCTCCACGTTCTCTTGCAGGTGCGGATCCAGGGGGCCGAGCGGGCCTTGGGGTCCCCCCCCCCCTTGTGCAAAAAAGAAGAAGAAAAGAAGACACTACCTTGTTTGTTTTTTTGCTCAAGGGGGGGGGGGGGGGGTTGAGTATAAAAAAAGCGCTGACTACCCCCCCCCCCCCCCCCCCCACTGAGCGAAATATCGGCCGGCACGATTTTCAAATTTCAGCACACTAAATTTCAAATTAATTTCCAATTTGGGCCTCCCCCCCCCCCCCCTAAGAAATCCTGGATCCGCGCCTGCAACCTTCTAATGATACTAAACACAGCGGTAATTATCCATGACAAGAGAGATATAATCCATCAATCTAGAGTTTCCCATTTTTTGGAGGGGTTTATTTGGGCTGGGAAGTTTCAGATGAATACCTGCATACGACGACCCAGTTTCACTGCAGTGAACCACTTACTTGATTGGCTCACCCGAGATTTCAGTGAGAGTCTCCCGTTTAAGCATATTTCATAATTATGTGGTGACGCTACTGCTCACATTTTGTAACTTTTAAAGTTAGCAACTAAAATGTTCATACCCCTACCAAGTTTTGTCATTTCTAAGTATGTAGAAAATTTATTTGTCCCGATCTATACTATACGTCTAAAGTATTCAACAATTTTTTTTTTCTGTCTCTTTCTGTCTCTGTCTCTCTCTCTCTTTCTCCTTTTACCAATATTTGTTCCTACATATTCGTATTATTATGTATCAATTGAGGATAGTCATGCTATCAAGCTTTGCTTACTTTATCAGCTCTTCTGTATGATGTTTTCGATTGGTTACTTTTATTATTCGACATTATATTCTTTTGAAATGTGTAAAAATGTGTAATGTTTTGTTTGTTATATATGTTTGTAAAAATGCAAAAGAAAAAGAAAATCAAACAGAAATTAATAAATCAAATCAAATTAGGCCCTTATTAACCAGTCCACTTGACTGGCTCACCAGACATTTCAGTGAGAGTTTCACCTTCAATTGACTACGTACTACCTGAAATGATACAAGAATTACCTTGTCATTACATGTACAAATTAAATGATCCAATTATTCATGCTGGTAGTTCGCCTTCGGAATGCCACTCTATATTGATACAGATATTAAGGTACGAGGTCGACTGGACTTTTTTGCAACCTTGATTTTTGCAAATCGACTCAACGAATGTGCTAATCATCTGGAGCGAAATACCCTCATATCTAACCCAAGGCTATTCAGTAATATCATTTGACCAATACTCGACCATTAGCCTTCAAGGAGTATACAGGTGTAAAATGAGATTATGAAAGCTGCTGTTAAACATTATAAAAGCCCGTTCTCAAGACATATTTTAAATCAAAACATTTATTGCTTCTCCCAACCAGAACCAATTTTGGTAGACACAGAAAAGACGCAGTTCATATTATTCTACGGGAGATAATTCCGAGATGGCGCGTGGAGGAATGTGGCATATTTTGGTGTTGGTCTACACAATCTTTGGTATTCACATGAGTAAGTATCAGTAACTCTTAAACAATACAAATAATACAACTACATTTACAACACGCAAACATTTAAAGCGACTGATGTCCTACAAGACTCTGAAATCAATCATAAAATAATTGTTTCTTACGTTTTAGTTATTACTCCTGGGAGGTGTTTCACAAAGATTCTAAGTCGAACTTAACTCTAAGTTGGACTTAACAATTATGGAGAGCCATTTGTAGCCTTATAATAAATATATTCAACAGCAAAAATTCAAGTATTTGTTAGACTTTTCATAAATTCCCCATCAAGAACATAAAATCTCCCATGATAATAGAAAATATGAATGATTTATATCAACTTGTTATGCCTTTTAAAATATTTATAAAGAAATATTTTCAAAGATGCTAATGGCTTTCAAACTTAGAGATAAGTTCAACTTAGGATCTTTGTGAAACACCCCCTGGGTTGGGACAGGGGAAAGTATATGAATGCCTTACCAAAGGACAGAAACCCTGCGGCTGAGTCTCAAAATCGAACAATGAAATGATTGATTGATCGATATGCATTCTCTGGTGCTATGCAAAGGGGGTACATCATAGAAAGGATTTAGATCTACACTTTTAGAAGATAAAAGAGAGATAGAGAGACTTTTAGTGGTTTGAGCCGATTAGTGACGTCTAATATTGAAGTTTAAATTTCATATATAATAATTCGAATCAGTGCCGTAATCCAAATATAATATGTAACAATTAGAAAAAATAGAAGAAACAAAATTTTAGAGAAAACAGACGGCAGCGTAAACGTGTCTCGTTATCGGCTCTTAGTCATCAGTATGGGACGTATTAAGTTAAAAAGGTTAGTACCTCTGCCAGTTCTCCCTCCTCCGCCCCATCGCTGACCAAATTTCATCAATTCGAGGATATTTTATGAGTTTTTGATCCGACCTTATATTGGTCATTTTTTTTTTTTTTTTTTTTTTTTTTTTGCATCAAGGCGATCTCCATCAAAACAGGAATATTATCGATAACCGTCGACAACAAAGTTTGAGGAATATTCTATAGTTGATGAAAAAAAAAGTTGTGAAGATTTATAGGTGTGATGGATAAAAACAGCATTGGGTAAATTTGTGCTTTAGATGTGTCATTCGACTTAAAAGTCCTTAGACAAACGACAAGTCGATCAGATAGATGTAATTAAAAGGCAAAAAAGTGTCATTTAAAGAAAATTCTAGAAAGGACGAAAACAATAAAGAAAGAATGGGAGGCCTATTACTTTGCTCATTTTACGTTGCTCATTTATCCTTTACAACTACAATCTTATTGACAAGTTTTAATTTGCTTCTTGTCTTTAGAATGTATTTCTAAGATATCTCCATGACATTTTACAAATGACATATTAATCAAAAATATGTCAGTGGTGAATTTAATCAAGAAATAGTGAATTAAAATAACTTGAATAGAAAGGTTTTTCGGGAAATGCAGAAGAGTCGGGTACTTGATTATTGTTTACTGAAGCTATTCACGAACCATGAACATATATATATATATATATATATGTGTATATATATATATGTTATATTCCTAAAATGTCCTGGTTCTAAGTAGCCAATTTAAACAGAGCAGAACTCCCTTTTACAGCTTCTTTTTCTTACCGTGTAAATTTCTATTCAATTATGCGTTTGAACCATGATCATACCTTACAAGTTTTATAAAATTGACGTGACCCTTCGAACCCTTGGCTTTACATTCGTTAACCAAATTAAACAATTAAAAAACGGATCTTGACTGTCGAGTCGTTAGTTTATTACTCTTTATAATTACACGAAAAATAGTAAAGATACGATATTATCATGTTTTAAAAAATCGAATAGCCGGAAAACATGTAAAAGGTTTTTAGAACAAATTTCGCACTTGATGACAAAAATGTCTATAAACACTGTCTTGTTAGAATACGTTATTCCTGATTTCAAATAAGTATAATTTCTAGTGATTAAACAACGTGGTTTCATCAGTAAATGACATAGACAGGGAAGGCACAATTTGCTACAAAGCAATTTTCAAATTCGTTGCACTTTTTTTTTATTGGTTTTACATAAATTAATCTTGTTTTTATGCATGGGAAGGTTGAGAATGATGTGATAGTTATGATCTTAATGATTTTTTTTTTTTAATCAAACTTTTTGATAGTTTATTAAATATGTATTTTTGAAACTATTGTAAATATATTTTTTATGTATTACTTGTTGTTGTTGGTTATTTGTGTTGGGTGCACAGATAGTAAGATCGAGCTCAAAAAGATACGATGACGATTGTAGAAGCAGTAGTAGTAGTAGTAATAGTAGTAGTAGTAGTAGTAGTAATAGTAGTACTCTCTAAAAGAAATCGAGTGATCACGGACGTCACTCCTCTGGAGAGTGAAAATGTAGTGAAAATAGAGTGACCATTCACTTTTTTCTTCTTAGAGACCACTCGAAAATCAATCGCATTCACTCCTAAACAAGTGATCCCTGACGTCACTCCCAAGAAAGTGAAAATAGAGCGTAAATTCCCATTTTTTTAGAGAGAGAGTAGTAATAGTATTCTTTTATTTATTTATTCATTAAGTCAGTTCGTGTCACTATGATGGGGGGGGGGGGGGGGGGGGGTATGTCCGACACACGTAACAAACAAAAAGCCTTCTCTTTTGCTTTTGAATTTAACGAGAAATATTCACCAATTAGCTCTAAGCATCATTAATATTTGTCCTGGATAATTTAGTCCAACATACGTCTTAGATGATTAACGAAATATTGTGTGCAACTTCTTCAAATTGCTGTTTTAAATAAACAGTTTACTGTCCGGTTACACAACCTGTCCGGACACACAACATCTGGGTATAAATGTTACCAGGTGTGGTAGAACTAACTTGATCGATTATTTGCAAGGGTTACCTACTTCAGAAAAGAAAGAAAGACTTTAATAATGACGCTTTTTGATAAGCTTTTTAATAAGCAATGTATTCCTGAATCCCATGTAATCTACTTTTTTGGTATATACTTCACAATCGTCTTGCTACACAGATACTGCTCAGATATTTATTGGTGATACGAATGTCCCTGGTATCCTCTACGCTTTCCTGCCGGAACCACGGGATGATACCAACATCATGGACACCCTCTTCAACCTGATACCTCTTCCAGAGAATAGTGGAATAGATGGAATCGACTATGATCCAGTGAATGAAATGGTGTACTGGAATGATTTCAATAGGGATCAAATAAGTCGAATCCAACTTGACGGCACGAACCGAGAAGTCATTGTATCTACGGGCTGTGAGTGAATAGCAATATGCTTACTTTGCAAGTGCAATGTTTCCATATATTTTACAATGAATTGTCATTATTTATTTACCATGATTAATCATAGTAGGGTAATAACGCAATATACTTTGCGGATACTATCTGTCATTGTTAATTCGAACATTAACAGTGGGCGCATACACACCACATGTGCAATACGATATAACGTGTTGAAAAGAGGGTAATACCTTTAAAAATCCCTCCTGATAAAACGCAACGTTTCATTGGCAATTTTAAAGCTAGCCCATCACCATGAATCTTATTCATGAAGATAAATTGCAAGTGCGTAATCGATCTTGTGATAAAGTAGCGATGTAAAATAATATTATTATTATCATCATTCTTATTATTATTATCATTAAATTGTACTGATCTATCGTTTGAATTCATTTCAGCCCCTCATTCTATCGCTCTCGATCTGGTGAACGGGAAGATCTACTGGACGATGTATAATGACGAGGCTATCTCACGTGCCAATCTCGACGGTAGCTCGGTACAAGAACTCTTCCATTATACGAATTTTGTACAACCTACTTCAATCTTGGTGGACCCCGTCAATGGGTAAATTATTATTATTATCACATTAATTGGCAATGGCTGAATAACATTATCGTTAAATGCACATATTGTGAAAAAAGAAAACAGGCTGACTATAAACCCATCAGAATCATTGTTGTGTAACGGGGCCTTGAAGCTGTAGATTAGGCTTCTACCAACTTTTACACTTCGTAGGTATCAAAGCTTCCATCCACTTTTGAGGACTATCTCATGCCAATCACACAAAAACCGTAATGACTCATGCCTATAGTCAGGCGCGGATCCAGGATTTCTTAGGGGGGGGGGGGCCCAAATTTGAAATTATGCGAGCCAAATATTGGTACGTAATGGTGACCAACAGTGACGTAGTGCGGGAGGGGGGGAGGATCGGTGCAGGGAGGGGCGATTTTCCCACACCCTCCTCCGCGAAACGCGGAAGCTTTGACGTTTCATTAAATTATTAGAGAAAGAAGACGATTCGTTGTACCGTTCTCGAAAATAAGTCTCGTCTGTATTTAGTTTTTCCCCTCTCGCGCGAAGCGCGGAAAATTTTACGATTTATTAAATTATTAGAGAAAGAAGACAATTCGTTGTCGAGTTCTCGACTCTTAATCCTCGTCTGAATTTAGGTTTCCCCCCCCCCTCCCGTGCGAAGCGCGGAAGCTTTTAAATTTCCTAAAATCATTAGAGAAAGAAGACGATTCGTTGTACCGTTTTCGAAAATAATCCTCGTCTGAATTTAGATTCTTCCCCCCCCCCTCCTCCCGCGCGAAGCGCGGAAGCTTTTACGTTTCATTAAATCATTAAAGAAACAAGACGATTCGTTGTACATTTCTCGACTCTTAATCCTCGTCTGAATTCAGTTTTCCCCCTTCCGCCCGAAGCGTGGAAGCTTTTATGATTCATTAAATCATTAGAGAAAGAAGACGATTCGTTGTACCGTTCTCGACTCTTCATCCTTGTCTAAATTCAGTCTCCCCCTCCCCCTCCCGCGCAAAGCGCGGAAGCTTTTAAGTTTCATAAGATTATGAGAGAAAGAAGACGATTGGCTGTACAGTTCTCGACTCTTAATCCTCGTCTGGATTCAGGTTCACCCCTCTCGCGCAAAGCGCGTAAGCTTTTAATTTTCATTAAATTTGTCTGCTCCTTTTTCTTCCTACGTCCTCTTCCGATTTGGGGGGACCGCCCCCCCCCCTTTCCTGGCTACGCGCCTGCGGTCAGATAAACACATTTTGATACCTTGTCTAACCCCGCAAGCTCAGGGGTTTAAGGCAATAAATTACGGTCAGATAAGCATTCAGGGGCCCGTCTTAGGGCCCTGGTGGGGTCGAGACGGCGGAGCCGGCCCCGGAAGCTCAGGGGTTTTAGGCGTTTAATTAAGGTCAGATGAGCATTTTTTTGTATACCTTATTACCTTGTGACACTGGCATGTCACTATTTGGCGTGGGGTCCAGGGGCGGAGCCCCAAAAAATCAGGGGTTTTAGGCATTAAATTACCGTCAGATGAGCATCTAAGGGCCCGCCGTAGGGCCCTAGGTGGAATCCAGGGGGCAGAGCCCCCGGAAGCTTAGGGGTTTTAGGCATTAATCACGGTCAGATGAGCATATTTTGATGCCTCATTATTTTTTAACACTGGCAGTTAACTATTCTTTCTTTCTAGCTCTCATTCTATTTTATTTCTCTTTAATATACTTTTTTTCAAAAAAGTGTGGGGGGGGGGGGGGGGGGGGAGGGGATCGGGGCTCCCGATCCCCGCCGTACCTCGGGCCCTGACATATAGGAATCTCAAGAATCATATTTCTTGCCTGGCTGTAAATTTAGGAATTTGTCATTTTCCAACAAACACATACAAACGTATAATTTACTAAAAGGTGTGGAAAAATCTCGGAAATTATGTCATTTCAGCATTATTTGTAATCCACCGTTGTGGAATTAGAAATAAACCACGTTTGAATTTGATTTCCCCCAAGCCCCCCCCCCCCCCTATCAGTACGCCAGTATCTCCTCTTTTCCCTTTTTCTTTCCCTTTCCTTCCTTCTCTCTTATTTTTTTGATTGGGGGGGGGGGGGGGGGGTCAACAGCCTGGGAGGCAAGGCCCTTTCGCCCCCCCCCCCCCCCGATCTCCTTCTTCCCTTCTTTCTTTTCTTCTTCCTCTTTTTTCTTTCCCTTTCTCTCTTCTTTCCCTTTCCCTTCTTTTCCTTTCTTCTAACTTTTTTTTTGCGGGGGGGGGGGGGCAAGGCCCGCTCGGCCCCCCTGGATCCGCGCCTGCCTATAGTTTTAGTACTTTAGCGCCTTGACCGTGACAGGGATTCGACCCAGGAATCACCTGATCCACAGTCCGCTGAAGTATCTCGCAGACCACACACCTCTAATTTCAAAATTATGATTATTTCATCTTGAAAGGTTTCTTGTCTGGTCAACACGCATAGTCAATCAAGTTGTCAAGGCAACACTAAACGCAACTAACGAGGAGGTAGTGAGACCCATCTATGCTGAGGGGATGTTCAATGAGGAATGTGCTGATGACACCAGTAAGATACTTACTTAATTGTGTTTCGTTGTGAGTCGGGCATTTTTTATTGTCACGTCGACATAGTGAACTGCAACATAAAAACTGACGATCTGACGATCTGCGCACGCGCCTTGTTATATCCCTGTCCACACTACCAGAATCGAGAACGCGTCCACCCCCCCCCCCCCCCCAGTCCGTGAACGGAGAGATACCATTCCTGTTCCCAAAGTGTCCGGTAAAGGGGTACTTTTCACGCACCAAAGTCCGGCTCGTAGTACACACAAATCCGGCTCATAGTACACACAAATTACACACCGGACTTCGGGGGGGGGGGGTGTTTTAAAGAGGACGGAACATGCATATGCGTACCCTAGATAACACTGAGTGTGTGGGGGGGGGGGGGGCGTCCACCTCTGTTTTAACGATCAGCTCAAACTAGAACGCCGTTCTGTATAGTACGTACCTAACTATCTGTACCAGTAGAAGTCAGTGGTACCGGTTCGTGTTCTGACCACATTTAAAGTGTCGCGGACGGGGGGAATGGATATGACGAATGGGTCACATCATCTTGTTCACTAGTGCGGCGTGTGGGCGTTGACTGAAATCGAAACGTTTTCAAATGGAACCAACCGATTTGTAGCCTGCTCGGTCGCCGCTGGAATTAAGGCATCGCCCAGTGATTTTTGGAGAAGTCGAGCAGGCTGTCGAGCCCAAGCGATGGCTGAGCGGTGCTCTGTCGATTTCCCGTCGATCGCCGGTCGATTTTAGGTCAAAATTGGGCGAAATCGGAGAGCTTCTCTAGTGAACGACTGATGACCCACCGATTCCCGAGCGGTCTCCTACCGGCCACCGGCTGATTTTAATGAAATTGCCCGGCGGCCGGCCGGTGATCGGCGGGGCACCAAAATACGCTCGGTGCCCGGGGGGGGGGGGGGGGGGGGGGGGGTCGCCGCCCGGGCACTGGCCTAATCGAGCGTTCGCCTTCGACCGATATAAGTCAAATCGAAGCTGCGAGGTCAACGGCTGCCGGCCGATTTTGAACTCGCCGCCCAGTGACCGACCGATCTCCCGGCGACGACATGGCAGTAACTGGACGGCGACCGTTCAGCAGCCTTTGACCTAGCGGCTTTGATTTTAGACCTAAATCGCTCGACGGTGAACGCTCGATTAGGTCGGTGCCCGGGAGGCGACCGCCCGGCCACCGAGCGTTTTTTGGGCTGCGAGTGAAAAGTGAGCAGGCGCCGCCGAATTTTAACTCCGCGCTGAAACTTCAGCAGCGACCGAGCGATGCCCTAAAAACAAGTGGTGCCCGGGTGGCCGCTGCTCGATGCCCGGGCGAAATTGGCTAAGAACTCGCCGCCCGGCCGCCGAACAGGCTACTTTTGGGGGTTGTGACCATAGCTTAACTGGGTGAACACGCGCTCTGGACGTAGACGGCGTTCTCGTCGACACAATCGAAAATGCCTTATTTGCTACGGTAGGACTGTGTCTTTGACTCGCCAACCTAAGAGTCACCGTGTCCAAAAATGAATGCAAAGTTAAGGGTTTAAATGTTGTATGTTAGTTTTTGGCATGCTAACGGATTGCCGTATAGGATATGATTAATGCGGAGAAAAGAAAACAATGCAAATAGGATAACATCTTATGTATCCAACAAGCATCCCTTCCATTATTGGGTCTTGTAACACAAAGCTTAGCAATGGATTGTGCTATTGATTTTTGCGATTGATTGCATTGATCACTATGTGCAATCAATCTTAAAAATCAATCGTACAATTGCTTAGATTTGTATAATGGGGCACTGATCACCGAGCACCAGTTATACGTGGTAGATCTAGTGACGAAACCGTTAGTCTGTCGTTACTTCCATATTTTGTAACCATTATGTAAGATAAAACAGTACACATTTACAATTGGAGTGTACCCAATATTATTAGATAATACTTTACCTCACAAATATGAATGTTCCCTTTATTCCAAATATATTGGGTACACTTTTATGGAGTATATGAGCATGGCAATTATTTACTAAGAATCATTTACCAAGTCTATGGCATATATCTATGATATATATGTATATATATTTCATTTTGAAGGGGAGGGGTAGTTTTGAGGCTTTTATATCGGTCAAAATTGCCAGAAAGAACCGTTGAATAGAACAAAGGGTAATAGCCATATTCAAAAAAATTGTGCAGCCTGCATTTATCATCTAATATTTTTTCTTACTATTTCTTATACCAGCCCGCTTGTTTTACTACACGAAAAGGACTGAATTAGGCGTCACGAATCTAGACGGGAGTGGGAATAGAACCATCAAAGTATTCTCCACCGAAACAACGGGTAGTTCTCTCAGCAAGTACGGCAGCAGGCTGTTCTGGTCAGCTCAGTCACGTTCTACCACGAGTTATGCCATCACGAGCTTGATCAACGAGTATGATATGAAGTCATCCACTCTCACGATTCACAACAGTACGGTGACATTGACGAGTGGCAACGATCTTGCCATCAGCCCTGTGACTACTCGGATCATATCAAACAGTAAGACGCCTGTGTCTCAGGCCGCGTCAGATCTCTGGATAAAAACATGAATATACAAATTATACTATTTTTGAGAGCCATTAATGTCTGGTGTTTTAAAATATAACTTTGTTTTTTCATTTTTTTCTCCACTGTATCCGCTTTTCTATGTTATTTTAAGAAACACAAAAAAGATAACATGATACAAATAATTTAACAAGTTAGTCTGTTTAATGAGAACTCATCTGAGCATGCACAACTCTTTGCGCAGCCAGGAGGCATTATTATTCATTTATTCATTATTTCTTTTAATAGAGTAGTTTCATTCAGTTCCACTGGAAGCCAGTGGACCTGCTTTTCAAGAAAGCCCTGCATTATGCAATAACAGTGTCAAAACATAAGAATATTAATGCAATGATAAATAATTGTACATAGGCCTACATGTGAAATGTCAAATTAAACATATATCTTTTTGGAAATATCACTATTTTAAGCATACAATATCTATAATTATTGCACTAACTAGACCACGGTTAGGGTTGTGGCTCTTACAGGAGATTCTCGCTTGTGACACCAGCGGAGGCGTACTTGAACGCGAAGACCGCGTATTACCTGGTATAGACACATTGAAACCAGATATTTTTCCGTTTAAATAATGCCTGCTTAGTCATTTATCCTTCTATCATGAGTATGGTCTCGTAGTATGCACTTAAAAGACATGCGCTTTGAAATTATGGTATTTTAAGCAATTATTAATTCAAAATCATTTCATATGTTTTCATAACCAAACTAAACCAAACGTATCAGCCATCCACTCAGGTTAGACAATTGAGTTTCTGAATCTGTCACTTCATGCTGTATGAAATTATTAATGCGCGACTTTTTGTTGAGGTTTTTTTTATGTCATATGTTTACTAGAAATTAAGCTTCCAAATCATGTACACATTTAACTAAATATCATTTTGAATTATTGAATAATTCACGCGTAAACTTGAGGTTTCTTTATAGGGCCTAAAATAAAAACCTGTTGTACTGCCCTAGGGTTAGGGTTAGTGCCAAAACATGGGTCGGTCGGTCGGAAAGTTTTTTTTTTTTTTTTCGCCCTCTTTGGGCCGATATTTTTCAGTTTTGAATGTTGTTTTTTCTTCCCGCCCTCTTTCGGCTGCTATTTCTCAGTTATTAATGCTTTAATACATGTGTTTCAGCGTCATCATTCCATTCATATCTTTTTCACCTCATAATAATCCATGGTTTGCAATGTTGTGTTGATCGAGATGTTTACAACTTTACGCTAGTAGGATTTTGAAACTAAGGCAGAAGACGAGTGAGAATTTGGGAATGATTTGATTTCATGCATTTATATCCCATTTATCCCAACAAACAAAATATTATTTTTTTTTTTATTATTTAATAATAAACATATTCTAAAAAACGGTAAAAAAAAAAAAAAAATTAAAATGCCGACCGTAGATTTTCAGATTTTTGGGTCGGTCGCAAAGGGCAATACAACAAGTTTTTATTTTAGGCCTAGGGTCACTTCAATTTTCTTCTTCTTCTTCTTCTCTTTTTGCATGCAGCGTTCAGCGTCAAATGCACGCTGCTCAAACATATATTATGAACACAATACGAATGTAAATATATATTTGCAATATAACTTTTTATATTTATATAAATATATATATATATATATATATATGTATATATTTCTTTATGAACTAGATTCGACGATTGATATTAAAATCATGTATTTTTTTTAACAGCTCCATATAATGAACCCGTTGCCATCCAGGGTTGCCCTGACAACATCGTCGTCACTATCGACGACAACGCTTCGAATGCGCCATCGATCTCATGGACCGAGCCCGTACTCAACAGCTGGTCTAGCTGTCCCACAATGGTCTTTCTAGGACCAGGAACTGATGGAGGCGATTTCCCTTTGGGCATAACCGAGCTGTCCTATCGGGCCAGTGATGCGGCAGGAAATACCGATGATTGCCAATTTTCGGTGACTGTACGCAGGTCTAGTGGTCAGTTATTATTCCCATACTATTATTATTATCATCATCATTATTATTATCATTATTATAATCCTTATTTTAATTTTGTTATTATTGACTTTTTTACGATTTTGATTATCACATGATCATTTTTATGATTATGATTTATACTTATTATTACTATTATGATTGAGATCATTTTTATTATTGGCAGTACCATTGTTAATTTTGTCATCATTATTATTATTATCACAAGTATCATTGTTGCTGTCGTTGTTGTGATTCTTCTTAACATTATCTGTTTATGTTATCATGATGATTAGCTGCTTGAATGGGACGAGGTGAATCCCCCCAACAAGATTGTTATGAAAAACCAATCTTATATATTAGGTTAATCTTCAGGGTGTGGAACAATCAATCAAGTCAGAAAACGTGTTTGCAAAATAGAATCTTGATAAGTATTGGTTGAGTGTCCGTGTATAGCCAACATTGTCCTGACGCACTATTCGATTCATTCAAGTATCGGCTAAATAAGGCAGTGGTGCTGACTATGATGTGCAAAATTATATCATTTCATTTTAAATTAGTATTATTATTAGTTATTTTTTTTATTTGTTATCATTATTATCATTATCCTCATTATATGATTATTTAGTTTTGTTTGTACAAATTAGTATTTGTTGATATTAAATATTGATAATACCCCTTTATTGGTGCATTTAAAAAACATACCAATTTTCACTGACTCACTCCCATAATTTTATTTTGCTCATTGCGCCATTGCATTGTTGTTTTAAAAACAATGATTTTTCACACCTCGCTCGAATAAATGCTCTCTTTAATGTTTTTCTTATGATGTTTGTTTTGTATCAGCAGATGTAACATTGCCCCCGACTATGGAACTGCCTGACTGTCGTCAAGTGAATTCGGGTAGCACTGCGCTCGTCACTTCATGTTCTTCCGTTCTTCTAGTCCTTTGTATCGCCCTCTTCCTCATCGTCCTCAAATAGGTCATTGATCGTCCACACATCTTCGCCCTCTGCTGGTTGGTCGTTTAATACCTGTGCAGAGCCACGGTGAGAAAATGGAGAAAACAAAGAGTGGTGCCGTGCTTTTGCTCCATTGTCTATGTCGTTGAATAATAAAGATATGAATAGGGCTAGGTTTGTAAGAAGTTAAGGTAAGGTTTCTAATAGGTTAGGTTTAGTTTTCTAGGTAGTGTTAATTTTTGGAATTCGGTGATCCCGGGTTGTTGTTTTTTTGCAGGGGAAATTATCGTAGAATCGAAGAAAAAGTGGCGATGTGCCCATCAGTGACGTATTTCTTATCTTACACTATTGTACTGTGGTTTGAGTGTAAAGGATAAGTTGAGGAGTTTCTGATATCGTAGTTGTTTATGCGTTTGGAAATCATTGTTATTTAAGTAAATCTATATATATGGATTTCGTTTGTTGGGAATGTTCTGATACTCCTATAAAATACATAATTCATATGAAAATCACATAACCACTACAATATAATGTATTCATGATACTCTTATATATCAGTTATAAAGGCTACCTTACCAGGTAAAGTTTAGGCTCTGCAATCCAATATTTCATTATCTCTTTCATTAGCTAGTTTACAGAATTTGGATGGCTTGAAAACAAAGCATTTTGTTGCTTATAAATTATCTATATGCGCAAATTGATTTGGAAAAGCTGTATGAGGGTTGTTGCCCTTATTTTTTGTCGTAATCAGTCAAATCTGTCCAACGACGTGAGGCTCCCCTGGACGACTTGTGAACAAGTTAATAAACTCTTTGATTAAAAAGCAAGAAACTTTACCTGGTACATTTTTCCTCTTGTTATCGTTATAAACCAGCACATGGACTTGGTATCGGATGTCATTTATATACGTGGGTGGGGGTGAGTGTGTGTATAAATCGTAATTAACCCTATCACGAAGAGGCACTCCTTTCTCATTCTCCTTATAATATATGTATATAGGGCCTCTTTTCGCTCTTCTACGCGCTTCTGCCCTCTCTCGTTCTATATCTCTTTACTTCTCCGTTTACCCCACCCTTTCTACTTCGTTTTGCATAAACGTGTACCTCTCGATTCGCAGATTGTTGTGCCATGACTATCCACTCAGTTATTTAGAGTGAATTAGAGTGCTGTATCTGTGTCATGTCGTAAAGATATTATTGGCTTACATATTGGTGTAAATTAAAAAAAAATCTCAAGTAGAAATCGAATGTATATCACTTTTATTAAGATCTTGTTTGTAATATGGATTTGTTTTGTTGGTTCTACATGTCTATATGGTATTCATTAAACTTCTAAATATACATGCTAGGAAGCAGTATTATTAAATTCAGTATTCACTTAGAAATTGTTACATTCATGAAAGCATAAATAAAGGAAAATGCAATTCAAATTTACTATGTATATTGGTATTATGTCAAAAAATGTTTTTTATTCAGGAAATGATATTATTTAATGTAAGAATTATTTCAACATAGCCAATACATCTTCGAAAATAACATTTTTCTCTGTAGAAATTATATGTATATGTATTACAACAAATAAATAAATACAAGATGAAAAAAAATACAATGTTTATGATTGATATACATATTTACATTCGTTATCTGCATCACTATTATTAGACTATTCTTTGTTTATTTAGTAATGAAACTGGAACCAAGACCGATATATTATCCATAGCCGGGTTGGCCGGCATTCGCGATAGATGAAGTGAAAATTTTATCCGTGATGGGACAAAAACATAATATTTCATTAACAAAGAGTTCTTGTCGAGTAATGATCGCATTGATTAAAATGAAATATGACTTTATTGGGAATTGGTTGCTAAGGTGACGCATAGGTATGACAGGAAATGGTGTATAATGATTACTTCCTGGAATCACTGACCAGAACATTAAAGGTACTATGTCTCTTTTGCAGGCCCCGATAATGAAAAGTTAAATTCCAACTGCATTTGAAAGATACTAATTTAGAACTTCCCTAAAAAGGGTGGGGCTTGAAAATGTCTTCAAATGGGAAACTAACGACTATTAGTTGTCAAATCGATTTTAGGGCTATAGAGCCCAATAGTCTCGATTTTCAGACAATTGTACCGAATGGTCATACGTTTTATGCTGCGCAAAGATTCAATCAGTTTAATCTTCGCCATTACAGGAAATGGGTTATTGATGTAGACAAATGCTCATGTACCCTTGAGAACTCTTTTCATGTATGTTATTACCAAAGAAGAAAGTCACTCAAAAGTGTCGGACAGTGAATTCTAGCAAGTAAACAGGTTTCATTGCATAATTTGAATATGAGGACACTGCTAACGTTTAAATTTCACAGATAGGACATACATGACATATTCATAATTCCTGCAAATTTCTACTTAATTTGAGGTTGGCTGCAAAAGGGACATAGTACCTTTAACTAGGCTTTAATACTGAAGATAAGATGCACGGCACCAGTGGCGTAGATAGGTTCGTACACCTGGGGGGATGACTGAGGGGCGGACCTAGCTTTTTGCTAAGGGGGGGTTGACCAAAATAATGACGATGCGGAGCATCGTCCACGAGCCGCGAAGCGGCGAGCCGATTTTTTTTTGGGTGTTTATTTGAACCCCGTAAGTGATGTTTTCCTGGCATCTATTAACACAATGGAGACCATAAAAAGCAGTGCATGATAACGTCTTTTTAAATCAAGTAACAGTTAAATACACAGTTATATCCAGAGTTATCATGTGTTTGGTTAAGTTGCCAGATGAGTTGAATATCTTCTCACAATATTTGCACTTGAAAGGGTTTCTCTCCAGCGTGCGTTCTTTTTTCTTTCTTTTTTTCTTTTGTTTTTCTTCTTTTTTCCCCCTTTTTTGTTTGTTTGTTTTTTGGGCCGCCCAAGGGGGGGGGGGGGGTTTAAACCCCCTAACCCCACCCCCCCCCCCCCCCCCCCCCCCGTAGATCCGCGCCTGTTTAATCTTGTGGTTATCTTGTGGTTTCCAAATCACAAGATAACCACAAAATACTTGTAAGATTTTCTTTTTTTTACCGTCTGAATTGGCTTTCACCGTGTGAATGCGGCTAATAACAATAAACACAATTACAATAATGATGAGGATTATTATTATCATCATCATAATTATTATTATTATTAATATTATAATTGTTATCATTATTATCACTACTATTATTATCATCATTATGACTTATTAAGTAAGCAAATATCATTCCCCAAAACCTGGGGGGGATGATTGTACATGCCACCCCCCCCCCCCCCCACCTTGTGAGGTGGGGGGGATGCATCCCCCTCATCCCCCCCCCCCCCCCGTTGTCTACGCCCCTGCACGGCACACAGAGATGGGTATGGGTACACGCAAATGTACCATGAATGTAAGCCGTACACGCTTCAACTATTTTTTATCATATTTCGAAAATCGGGCATTTGAGGAATTATCCTTTGCCGGGAACCTTCTATGACATGCGTACTCATATCATTTACCATAAACACAATGTAACAGATTATTGCACCTTTATAAAACAATCAACCCTTTCCTTATTGTATTTTTATATTAACGAAAAGAGTCGTTATTACCACACATGCAGTTAATATAACATTTTATATAAATCTTGATTATGCTAATGAAAGCAAAACAAAATAAACCAGAATCTTGGAAGGCCCTAAAACAAAAGTAGTTTTAATGATAAAAACAGATGATAGTTGGCCAAGTGCTGAAGTCATCAGTCTACTATATATTCAATTAATTGTTTATTATTTTGGTAGTTTGTAGTTTGCAAATTTTGGAGAACAAGGATTTGGTACATTTCGTAAAAGATTAAACTGAAAGATACGTACATTCTGGGTCCTATAGAAGCATTTGCTAATAAACTGAATTACTAACAATTATAAATCTCGTTTTCTATCATCACAGTATTGTCCTCATCCAGGCGCGGATCCAGGATTTCTTAGGGGGGGGGGGCCCAAATTTGAAATTTTGCGAGCCAAATATTGGTACGTAATGGTGACCAACAGTGACGTAATGCGGGGGGGGGGGGTCGGTGCAGGGAGGGGCGATTTCCCCCTCCCTCCTCCGCGAAACGCGGAAGCTTTGACGTTTCATTAAATTATTAGAGAAAAAAGACGATTCGTTGTACCGTTTTCGAAAATAATTCTCGTCTGAATTTAGTTTTCCCCCTCCCGCGCGAAGCGCGGAAAATTTTACGATTTATTAAATTATTAGAGAAAGAAGACGATTCGTTGTCGAGTTCTCGACTCTTTATCCTCGTCTGAATTTAGGTTCCCCCCTCCCGTGCGAAGCGCGGAAGCTTTTACGATTCATTAAATCATTAGAGAAAGAAGACGATTCGTTGTACCGTTTTCGACTCTTAATCCTTGTCTAAATTCAGTCTCCCCCTCCCCCTCCCGCGCAAAGCGCGGAAGCTTTTAAGTTTCACAAGATTATGAGAGAAAGAAGACGATTCGCTGTACAGTTCTCGACTCTTAATACTCGTCTGGATTCAGGTTCCCCCTCTCGCGCGATGCGCGGAAGCTTTTAATTTTCATTAAATCATTAGAGAAAGAGGACGATTCGTAGTACCGTTCTTGAAAATAATCCTCATCGGAATTTAATTTTCCCCCTCCCGCGCGAAGCGCGGAAAATTTTACGATTTATTAAATTATTAGAGAAAGAAGACGATTCGTTGTCGAGTTCTCGACTCTTAATCCTCGTCTGAATTTAAGTTCCCCCCTCCCGTGCGAAGCGCGGAAGCTTTTAAATTTCCTTAAATCATTAGAGAAAGAAGACGATTCGTACCGTTTTCGACTCTTAATCCTTGTCTAAATTCAGTCTCCCCCTCCCCCTCCCGCGCAAAGCGCGGACGCTTTTACGTTTCATTAAATCATTAGAGAAAATAGACGATTCGTTGTACCGTTCTTGAAAATAATCCTCATCGGAATTTAGTTCCCCCTCCATCCCGCGCGAAGCGCGTAAGCTTTTACGTTTCATTAAATCATTAAAGATTCGTATTACCGTTCTCGCCTCTGAATCCTCGTCTGAATTCAGGTTCCCCCCTCCCGCGCGAAGCGCGGAAGCCTTGACGTTTCATAAGATTATGAGAGAAAGAAGACGATTCGTTGTACCGTTCTCGATTCTTAATCCTTGTCTGAATTCAGTCCCCCCCCCCTCCCCTCCTGCGCGAAGCTTTGACGTTTCATTATATTATTAGAGAAAGAAGACGATGCGTTGTATCGTTCTCTATACTCTTAATCCTTGTCTGAATCAGGGGCCGTCTTAGGGCCCCTGGAGGGGAGGTCGAGGCGGCGGAGCCGGCCCCGGAAGCTCAGGGGTTTTAGGCGTTTAATTAAGGTCAGATGAGCATTTTTTTGTATACCTTATTATTTTGTGAGACTGGCACGTCACTATTTGGCGTGGGGTCCAGGGGGCGGAGCCCCAAAAAATCAGGGGTTTTAGGCATTAAATTACCATCAGATGAGCATCTAAGGGCCCGCCGTAGGGCCCTAGGTGAAATCAAGGGGGCAGAGCCCCGGAAGCTTAGGGGTTTTAGGCATTAATCACGGTCAGATGAGCATATTTTGATGCCTCATTATTTTTCAACACTGGCAGTTAACTATTCTTTCTTTCTTGCTCTCATTCTGTTTTATTTCTCTTTAATATACTTTTTCAAAAAAGTAGGGGGGGGGGGGGCTCGGGGCTCCCGATCCCCGCCGTACCTTGGGCCCTGACATGTAGGAATCTACTAAAAAGTGAGGAAAAATCTCGGAAATTATGTCATTTCAGCATTATTTGTAATCCCCCGTTATGGAATTAGAAATAAACCACGTTTGAATTTGATTTCCCCCAAGCCCCCCCCCCCCCCCTATCAGTACGCCAGTATCTCCTCTTTTCCTTTTTTCTTTCCCTTTCCTACCTTCTCTTATTTTTTTGATGGGGGGGGGGGGGGGGGGGTCAACAGCCTGGGAGGCAAGGCCCTTTCGCCTTCCCCGATCTCCTTCTTCCCCCTTTTCTTTTCTTCTTCCTCTTCTTTCTTTCCCTTTCTCTCTTCTTTCTCTTTCCCTTCTTTTCCTTTCTTCTCTCTCTTTTTTTTTTTTTTTTTTTTTTGCGGGGGGGGGGGGGCCAAGGCCCGCTCGGCCCCCCCCCCTGGATCCGCGCCTGTCCTCATCAGCATCCGCATTAATGTCATATGCTTCTAGTGGCGCATGCATTCCGACGCCATCGCTCGTCACGTGATTAGCTTTTTTCATATTTGACACCGCATACAGCGCCCCCACATCGGCCGCGTTCATAGTAGTTTGTGTATGGCAAGGCGTAAACCAAAGAAAGGTCAGCTGTTTGGTCCGGCGATGCATCGGATCGAGACTTGTTTGAGGAGGATTTAGCTGAAAGGTCTGGCATTGCATACAGAGCTGCAGGATCTGGTATTGGAGCGTCTTTGTGGGAATGGTATTCATTTTTCTTCTTATCTTCGACGTCCATGGATGCCATTTGTTGTACAGAAGCAGGCGCGTCCCTTTTCAACTTTCTATCGGGGAACAAGATACAATAAAGAATGTTTAACAGGTCAACATGAATTATCTGCTTTGATATGATCTTATACACAATATTCAACATGACCCCTCCTATCATGTCTATAAAAATGGAGAAAAACAAGCAAGAACAACGTGATAAGCATTTTTATATATCCTCAGAGTATGGTCTAGACAAGTATCAGGGGACATGAGTTTATTTGTATGCACGTGTGTGTGTGTGCGTGTGTGTGTGTGTGCGCGCGCGCGTACATAATATTAACACATTATTGAACAATACAAACTCATTCCACGAAATATTTCACCCCTCCCCAGGGTCATGTGACTTCCCTGTTGGCTAAAACATATTTCTTCGATTTTACTTTGGAC
Source organism: Strongylocentrotus purpuratus (assembly GCF_000002235.5). Lineage (NCBI taxonomy): Eukaryota > Metazoa > Echinodermata > Echinoidea > Camarodonta > Strongylocentrotidae > Strongylocentrotus > Strongylocentrotus purpuratus. Next base: position 31,381,210 of record NW_022145598.1, read on the forward strand.
AATGTACTCATTGTAACTTATTTAGACAATTTTCTCTTCGCCTTCAAAACCATACCTCCGTTTGTACTTGACGAAAACGACGATGACTACGATGATAGTTATTAATAGAAATAATCCTCCCACACCAGCACCTGCGTACAATAAAATGGTTAACAATGATTGAAAATTTATTTTATCAACTGCTAATGCCAAACAGAAGTGAATTAAGATGTTAATAATAAATTGAACCAAACATGCTAAAATTTCGATTTCATTTAGTCTTTCTTCATTTTTTGGCATCTGGGTTCTTTTTAGATGACCAATTATGGCATGTATTTTCACATACTAAAGCGTGATGCTCTCTATTTGAAGATCAAGATCCGATGAAGTAATTAGTGTAATACTTCTCCTAAAGGAAAGAGTTCAAGAATTCCGACAAAAGAAAACCCTTTTGTCCATCGCAGCTCATCTCATTTCTTCTTGCAGTAATAATTGAGACAGAAGGCTTCATACCACAGTTATTCTGATTATCGAAAAATAGTAATACAGTGAAACCTGTCTATACAGACAAGAAAAGTGGTCTCTGCAAGCAGGTGGTCTTTATATACAGGTTCCTTCAGTATATGTTTCAATGAGAAACCATTTTTTCAAGAAAAACAAAAAATGTGGTCTCTGTAGGCAGGTGGTTAAATTTAAAATTTGCCTCTTTTTCTTTTTAATAAGAGTCACTTCCCCTTCTCACTTCTTATAATTACCCCTTTTAAAATCTGATGGGTGCCTTTTTTCCGTCGACAAAAGCCCATTTCCCATTGTCATAAGTGCCTTTTTCATCCCTGGTGAGTGCCTCTTTTTTTAGGTGTAAGAAGTGCCCCATTTTAACCTCTGATAATTAGCCTTTGTACTTTGACACGTGCTCCTTTTCTTTTCGAATAAGTGTCTTATCCTTTTCGATAAGTGTTCCCTTTTCCTCTCTTCATTAAACGTGCCTCAAGCGACTAAGAGAAATTTTCCCCAAAGCACGCTCGCTACGCTCGCTCACATGTAGTGTTACTAATCAAAGGTCTTTTCATTCTTCCGTTATGAGAAAGTGCTTATAACCCCATCAGGATTGGGTTTTTCCTCTTTATAAGATTTAATTTTCCGCACTGCGACCTCACAAATCTTAAATGTTTTCCTCACTCGCAAATGAATTTTCAGACCCTCACACCCAACTGTAAAGTATGATGCTTAAGCTATATCTTATATGATGTATAAAGAGAAACAAATATTGAAATCATCCCTGATAATGTAATCATAATATATGGGTATATACCAATATCTAAAAACTTGTCTATTTCGCTTTGAGATTTCCCTTTAAAGGTGCCCCTTTTCCAGAAAGTGCCCTTATTTGTTGGTGCCCCCCCCCCCCCCCCCACTTTGAAAGTCGCTCCGCCACCTCTGTGACTGTGTACATGTGTTAATGCTCCAACACCCAAGAGCGGTCGAAAATACAATAAATTAATACATTTAGTAGTTACATATTTTCATAGGCTGTTAAGTATAAAATTGAACACGATGACGATCGTCAAGACTCAAGACGAGTTCAGGGACAAGAACAAGGACACGGATGAAGACAAGGAGAAATTAGCTCCCAACAAGTGGGGGAGGAGGGGTGAATATATTTCCTAGCAACGGCGCACTAAATCTTGTAATGGGAAGGGGTAAAATGCATCAATTTGGAGGACAACATAAAATTATTAAAATAGGATATATATATACAAATTTGTTTCCAATTAAAATGTCTACTTAAAGGTATGGACCAGTTTGGGAAACACCCCTCTCAAATAATGAAATTGAAGCTGTTAACCAATCCTGACTGTGAAAGAATATGTTTTTGACTAAATACGTGATGATACAAATTTTGCGGGGAAACCGCCTACTAATTTATATATATTTGGAAAATTAACTTAAATTTCTTTTTATCTCAAGTTGCCCCCCTCCCTAATTTTCAATTAAGCCCTCTTTTTAATAACTCACTTTTAACTCCTTTTGAACTCCTCCCCCTACTCCTATATCAAACCTTGAAACGCCCCTAAATACATCCACTCTATTTCCCGAAATTTACATAGGGGTGTCAACTTGGAGGGAGGGGGGGGGGGGGGAGGGATAAGGGTACAAGGGTAGGGGGCACAGGAAATTTGGAGGACAGCTTAAAGTTTAAACAAAAGAATATGTATATACGTATTTTATTCAATTAAAATGTCTTCTTTCCCCCCCTTTTAAATGTTTTTTTCCTTAGTATACATTCTTAGATTTTATTGAATAATAATTTGACAACATGTGTTTTGCGTGACTGCGAGAGCATGTGTATGCTACAATGCTTATCAACTAGGGGACCTACGCCCTTAAGTCATAAATGACAGTAATGAGGAGTAATGCCCCCACAAAAGGGCACTAATTAGCACATCCACACGATTTTTGATCCAGGGGCCTCACAGTTACGAGGCCATTGCTTTGTCACTGAATCATGACTGTACGCAGCGGGGGCTTGATAAAGGAGTAGAAAAATCTTGAAAGGAAATTAAAATTTATTAAAGTTAAAAATTCGGGGGGGGGGGCAACTTGATTAGATATTTCATTAGGAAAAATATTAAAATAAAAGAGAAATCTAAAGAGTGGGGGCAACTGAAATAGACGTTTGAGGTTTTTTTTAAAGGGGTTGAAATGGATTTATTTTTACATTAAAAATTAGAAGGGGACAACTTGAAATGATATCAAAGAATGAAAAATATTAAATTACCAGTTAAATTTAAAGAGAGGGGCACCCAATAAATATTTGAGTGTAAATTTAACATGTAATATTAACAACATTATTCAAAGGGAGGGCACAAATGAAAAATACACCTAATAAATAATTGGTTTTTAGATTAAAAAAATAAAAAAGGAGTGTAAGGGGAGTGCACCAACTTTAATAAACATTTGAGTAGAAACAGATTTACAGCCCCCCCCCCCACTGGTATTTATTTTAAATGTTGGTATCCTCTTTTAGAATGCAAGGGGTTTCTTGTGCCCCCAACCTCATAACCTCATATCCTGGCGATTTATCACGCCAAAAAACCTGTAGATCGAGAGGGGGAACGCCCTTGCCTGTCTCCTCGCAGCAAACATAACAGAGAGAGAGAGAGAGAGAGATAGAAAGAGAAGGAATGAAAGGAAAAGGAAAATAAAAGAAGAAGAAGAAAGATAGGGGAGATCACTTGCGATTTTATCCAGCTAACATGGTGTGGATCGAGGGGGAACGAAAGGCCCTTCCTCCCCTCCCCCACTCAGCAAAGAGAGAGAGAGAGAGAGAGAGAGAGAGGGTGAAGGAAGGGAAAGGAAAGGGAAAGGGAAAAAGGAGAGAAAGGAAAAGAAAATATAAAGGGAAAAAGACATTTAAAAGGGGGAAAAGAAGACATTTTAATTGAATAAAATACGTATATACATATTCTTTTGTTTAAACTTTAAGCTGTCCTCCAAATTTCCTGTGCCCCTACCCCCTATAGGTGTAAAACAAAAATATTCCACCTTTATGAGCGACAGTGTATATACGCATAATACAACTGATCTTTATAATTTCTTAACGTGATAAAGCTTCTTCTCCCCCTGCAAACAAAAAGAAAATAAAGTTATTTAATAAAAAGATCTTGCGACAAATAACCATTGTGATTCAAATTGATGCAAAGGTTTTTTGAATAAGCAATGCTTTTCCACTAGAATCTTCTTTGTAAAAACGACTTTTACAAATCTCAGCCATGCAATTCTGCCACTGTGCTTTAAGATTAATATCAGAGTAGGAGAAGTGTATTCTTTAATGAGTATTTTAAATTGAATGGAACGTCTCAATTCAGTAAGCATGGCTAAGATTTGTAAAAGTTGTTTTTACGAAGAAGATTCTGGTGAATAGCAGTGCTTATTCAAAAAAATATTTGCACAATTCGAATCACAATCATTATTTGTCGCTTAATCCCTTTAAATGACCTTGTTTTCTTTCTCGTTTACAAGGGGAGAAGAAGCTATGTCACGTTAAAATGGGTGTGCTAAAGTATTTACGATCAGGTAGAGGGTAGAGAGCGAAGCGTAAATTGGTGTGGGGGGGGGGTTAGGGGGCGGAGCCCCCGGAAGCTCAGGAGTTTTAGGCATTTAATTACGGTCAGAGAAGCACAAATATTTTGATGCCGCATGTGTGTCACTGGCACGTCACAACATTTTTGTTGAATGACGTAAATCATGGTCTGAAGCAATATTTAATTCAAATGAGACACTTGCTAAAGACTAAAAATTTTAATGTTGACCATATATTTTCGTAAGTACATTTTATAGGTGAAAATAAATTGTCTGTTTAAAATATAATACAAGCGAGTACAATGTCTTCTCTTCCTCTCACATATTTCTAAAGTTTGTGGCAGATTTGTTTTGTAGAGCAATATAAACATGTATAAGCAAGAGTCGCTGAAAGTTGCGTTATTCACGCACGAATTTTGCAAAAGTAGTGAGTAATTAAGTCTAGGACGCAACCAAAATTTCCAGGTAGGTATCCGGAAGTTGGAGAAGAATCATTTTCGCATCGTATACTGGTTATAATTTCAATGATTTACACATCTTTCCAATCTGTCATATAGTGTAACAGTAACGACCCATCTGTGACCAGGGGCGGATCCAGCCGGCGGAAAGAGGGGGGGGGGGCCAAATCTTGAGAAAATATTTAGCGGCGAGCGGCGGGGGGGGGGGGGGAAATGTTTTTGTTATTTTTAAGGGGAGTCAGGGGGTCAGGGGGTCGCTTTTGTTTTTTATAAGGTAAAACTTACGTTACTATCCCATTTTTTTAACCGGTTTAAGGGGCAAGGGGGGGGGCCGGGCCGCGAATTTGCGATTCCCAAACCATTAAGCTATGGGAAACATTTTGAGCAACGTGATTGGTTAAAAAAAAGTTATAAAGACACGCCCACATCGACGCGAGCCATCTCATCATCGCGGTGCGAATGTGTCTGGGGCCAAGTCCGAGTGAACCCTCAAACCTTCAAAATGATTTTCCAAATCTGCATGTAAGTAGATATTTAGACCCTGTATTTAATTATTTTATTATAAAGTCGCCATGATCAGATCTCTGTCTATGACTTTTGGAATGATGTTTGCATGAATGGGCTGCACATAAACAATGGATAACAATGGGCCTGTATGTGCCTGTAGCTAGCTCGCGTGTGAAGTGCATTGTACCTAAAAACATAGCGTATGTGCAGTCCTGAGTGTTTTGTTGAGCCTAGCCATGCATTGTTTGAACATAGACAATAACACAAGTTACATGTAGATTTAGATGATACACACCTTCAGGAGCAGAATTTTAAGGCATGTGAGTAGTTTGCAGGCACATACCTGTGCAAAATACAGAGTCTGAATTGTGAGACTACAGTAGGCCATTTCATGTAGATAGACTTCCCTCAGACATGATATCTTTCGTAAAGTGTCAAATTAGAGTCTGTGCTTGCAGACTAACATTGTGAGTGTTTGTGTGTCTGTGTCAGCTGTGAGCGAGCCCGAGTGCAGTAAATGACGTAATATTTCTTTCCTCGACCAATCACGTTGCTCATAAAGTCTCCCATAGCCGAATGGTTTGGGAATCGCAAATTCGCGGCCGGGCCGGTAGAATCGGCCCGTGGATCCGCGTCTGGGAGACTCGTATAGTATACTCGTGACACAGGCCCCGTAACTATATCACGAGAATGCCCATTTGGATCCAGGCATACTCGTGATATATAACTTACTAGTAATTTAGTTAAAAAACAAATATTACCGAGCGATTACAAATTTGTAGACGAACATGCACGTGGTGGATATGATATATGCATGTCTGCGATCACGAATGTATCACCGATCTCTAGCTAGCTCTTTAGCATAGAAATAAAGATCGGTGCGCGCGCTGCGTGTAATTTCTATGACATGCAACGAGGGGTATGATTGGTTAACATCAAACTAACGGTATTGTGTTTTACTTACGGTACTAAATTAGATAGACAATTGCGTTAATGAAAACTAAAGAGCTTACGTAAGTAAAATAATGGTAAAATATGTATACGTTAGCTTTATATCATGTTAGTACCGTAACTGTTGAGTAACGCAAACACTACTCTGCAAAATCACTGGATACTAAGTGTACGTTATTCTTTCCTTAGTGATTACGTTACTGGTTAAGTTCATGGCGGCGATGGCCTTCCATATAGAAGAGCTCGCTAGTGCTATACGCTAGTGTGAATTTACATCGAGGACAACGTTTGCTTAACCTTTTCTTGAAACACTTGAATGGTTATGGAATCTGTTTGTGTTTCTAATTTTCAAATATTAATGTTATTCTGCATCAAAAATAAAATATTTGATTTCTACTGTGGTATGTAAAGGCATGAACTTACGTTAATACATGTACAGTACATTAAACAAAAATTAACCGAGAAGGTGCACCATGGTAATACATTTTAACAAACACATCAACATATTACCTTGACGTCTCATCACCATAGCCATTGTAAAACCATATATTAATGATACATGTAAAATATAAATTGAAGCAATTCTCGTCCATTGGCTGTATCCTGAGTGTGATTTATATAATGGATTTTGAGTAATATTTGCATCTACCTGTAGGTGAAGAATAGATATAGTGCATTAACTAGAATATATGGAGATGTGGAGAAATCAAGTTGCAGCTCAATTGGAAGGAATTTATGAGAAATATTAAAGCAAGAGAAACTGAGAGATGAGGAAAGCAAGAAGTTATTGAAATTAAGATATAACTCGCGAGATACCCTTGCATTAATGAATCCTTTATATAACGTTGTCTGGAGAGGAAGTAGACGATTTGTTTTTTTAAATTGGAGATTAGTGTAAGTATTAGAAAAACGGAAATAGAATTAATGAGAAAGTTTGTTTTTTAAAATCTTAAATCGTGATCAATACATATAATTAGATGGGGAATCTCCAACTCATGTGCGATGTCACACCTACGCGTAACGCATGTCCCACACAAAAAAAAATGAGAAGAAAAGAGACAATAATGTAAAAGAGAAGAAGATAGAGAAAAATGAGAGAGACAGAGAGAGAGACAGAGAGAGAGCGTGAGAGAGAGAGAGAGAGGTAGAGAAAGAAATAAAGAAAGAAAGAAAGAAAAGAAGGAAGAACATGAAACTTAAAACTACACTTAGGCCTACAGATTACATTTCCGACTGAGTTGGCTTGACATATTGGCCCGAATTCACAAAGGAGGTTTGTCGACAAACCTTGGTTTTCGTACGTCATATGACGGGTTTTACGCGTTTTTTACAAACCTGGTTTGTAAAGAACAAAAGGAGGTTTGGCGAAAAAAAGGGCCCGAATTCGTAAAGCAAGGTTTGAGCTCAAACCTCCTTTTGTTTCGCAAAACCTCCTTTTGTTCTTTACAAACCAGGTTTGTAAAAAACGCGTAAAACGCGTCATATGACGTACGAAAACCAAGGTTTGTTGACAAACCTCCTTCGTGAATTCGGGCTATAGAGGTTTGGCGAAACAAAAGGAGGTTTGAGCTCAAACCTTGGTCTGAGCTTTAACCTTGCTTTGTGAATTCGGGCCTACATGTGCCCAAGAAGTCTGCGGACGAAAGTACAACAATACGAAAACAGAAGTTATATAAAATTGTCTTTAAGAGAGAAAGAGAAGTTATTTCTAGAATGAAAAGAAAGGGGCTACGTGACTTTCAAGGAGGAAATTACAATTTCTATCGCTCGTAACGACTATTTTGAATTTCCTATTTTTTTGTATAATTCAAGAACTTCCTGGGGCTCCGCCCCAGGACTCCCGGCAAAGGCAAATTATTTATACAATTTCTTGCTGTCTGCTGCCTCGAGATCACTGGACTCTGACAGGAGCGAAGAAAGGTAACAATGTATAGCAAGAATCCCTATTCAGTGAAGGATTTATCCTTTTTATGCAGATGCATTCTTTTACCTTTCTTGACCAGAAGTGCGTTTCAAACTCAATGATGAGGGCATCATCCCATTGAATGTTGTGTCCAGTATTGAGGGCGTGTCACTATGAATATGACTGACAAAGAAAGCGGACAAAATATAGAGTTCCTCAGGTAGACAAAGGAACATCCCTTCACTGCTATTATGTAAACATGTGTAGAACAGGTGTCACATGCATATTCACCTTTTTACATAATAGCAGTGAAGGGATATGTTCCTTTGTCTACATGAGGAACTGCATATTTTGTCCGCTTTCTTTGTCTGTCATATTCACAGTGTGTTCAGCTATTTGCTGCCTAATTTGAAGGCTTAAAAAGAGCACACAATAGGGGCAGTGCAATTTAAAGGGATGGATTAGAGTTTATTTCTAAAAATGAATTGAAGAAAATCCTCCGTACGGCCTATAAGGAATCTAGATCTATTACGAATAAATCATTGTCCAAATACTTCCATGAATTGGGGTAAAAAAAAAATATTCCAGCGTTATGATTAGTACTAGTTATGATCTCAAGAATCACAAATTGTATTGTCTCTCCTAACTAGAGCCAATTTTGGTAGACACAGAGAAGACGCAGTTCATATTATTCTACGGGAGATAATTCCGAGATGGCGCGTGGAGGAATGTGGCATATGCATGTCTGCGATCACGAATGTATCACGGATCTCTAGCTAGCTCTCTAGCATAGAAATAAAGATCGGTGCGCGCGCTGCGTGTAATTTCTATGACATGCAACGAGGGGTATGATTGGTTAACATCAAACTAACGGTATTGTGTTTTACTTACGGTACTAAATTAGATAGACAATTGCGTTAATGAAAACTAAAGAGCTTACGTAGGTAAAATAATGGTAAAAATAAGTATACGTTAGCTTTATATCATGTTAGTACCGTAACTGTTGAGTAACGCAAACACTACTCTGAAAAATCACTGGATACTAAGTGTACTTTATTCTTTCCTTAGTGATTACGTTACAAGTTAAGTTTATGGCGGCGATGGCCTTCCATAGAAGAGCTCGCTAGTGCTATACGATAGTGTGAATTTACATCGAGGACAACGTTTGCTTAACCTTTTCTTGAAACACTTGAATGGTTATGGAATCTGTTTGTGTTTCTAATTTTCAAATATTAATGTTATTCTGCATCAAAAATAAAATATTTGATTTCTACTGTGGTATGTAAAGGCATGAACTTACGTTTATACATGTACAATACATTAAAAAAAAAGTAAACCAAGAAGGTGCACCATGGTAATACATTTTAACAAACACATCAACATATTACCTTGACGTCTCATCACCATAGCCATTGTAAAACCATATATTAATGATGCATGTAAAATATAAATTGAAGCAATTCTCGTCCATTGGCTGTATCCTGAGTGTGATTTATATAATGGATTTTGAGTAATATTTGCATCTACCTGTAGGTGAAGAATAGATATAGTGCATAAACTAGAATATATGGAGATGTGGAGAAATCAATTTGCAGCTCAATTGGAAGGAATTTATGAGAAATATTAAAGCAAGAGAAACTGAGAGATGAGGAAAGCAAGAAGTTATTGAAATTAAGATATAACTCGCGAGATACCCTTGCATTAATGAATCCTTTATATAACGTTGTCTGGAGAGGAAGTAGACGATTTGTTTTTTTAAATTGGAGATTAGTGTAAGTATTAGAAAAACGGAAATAGAATTAATGAGAAAGTTTGTTTTTTTAAATCTTAAATCGAGATCAGTACATATAATTAGATGGGGAATCTCCAACTCATGTGCGATGTCACACCTACGCGTAACGCATGTCCCACAAAAAAAAAATGAGAAGAAAAGAGACAATAATGTAAAAGAGAAGAAGATAGAGGAAAATGAGAGAGAGAGAGAGAGAGAGAGCGCTAGAGAAAGAGAGAGAGAGAGGGAGAGAGAGAAATAAAGAAAGAAAGAAAGAAAAGAAGGAAGAACATGAAACTTAAATTTACACTTAGGCCTACAGATTACATTTCCGACTGAGTTGGCTTGACATATTGGCCCGAATTCACAAAGGAGGTTTGTCGACAAACCTTGGTTTTCGTTAGTCATATGACGCGTTTTACGCGTTTTTTACAAACGAAACAAAAGGGCCCGAATTCACAAAGCAAGGTTTGAGCTCAGACCAAGGTTTGAGCTCAAACCTCCTTTTGTTTCGCAAAACCTCCTTTTGTTCTTTACAAACCAGGTTTGTAAAAAACGCGTAAAACGCGTCATATGACGTACGAAAACCAAGGTTTGTTGACAAACCTCCTTTGTGAATTCGGGCCATAGAGGTTTGGCGAAACAAAAGGAGGTTTGAGCTCAAACCTTGCTTTGTGAATTCGGACCTTCATGTGCCTAAGATGTCTGCGGACGAAAGTACAACAATACGAAAACAGAAGTTATATAAAATTGTCTTTCAGAGAGAGTTATTCAGGTGTAAAATGAGATTATGAAAGCTGCTGGTAAACATTATATAAGATTCCAAGCACGTTCTCAAGAATCACAAATTGTATTGCCTCTCTCAACCAGAGCCAATTTTGGTAGAAACAGAGAAGACGCAGTTCATATTATTCTACGGCACATAATTCCGAGATGGCGCGTGGAGGAATATGGCATATTTCGGTGTTGGTCTACGCAATCTTTGGTTTTCACATGAGTAAGTATCAGTAACTCTTAATTACACGCAAACATTTAAAGCGACTGATGTCCTGCAAGACCCTGAAATCAATCATAAAATAATTTTTTCTAACATTTTAGTTATTACACCTGGGGGGTGTTTCACAAGGTCTTTCGTCTTCTGTGTGCATGGCTGATCGTCAACGAAACGGAGTTAAGTCTTTTGTCAACTCTGTTTGTTGCTACGGCAGGTAGCAAGTGAAAACGAACTCGTTTGATCAAATTATGGAAATGCAAGCCTTACTGTAAACAAACAGAATTTTGTTATTCCTGGCTCATTTTTCCTGATTAAGGTGTCATTTAAAAGGGCAGAAATTGAACTTTCTAGAAATGTGATTTTCTTTTTAACATTTAGATACCACCAGTCAAATGACTTTTTAGTTTCCTCTCTTCAAATTGCTTTTATCACTAATGCGTGGGATATGAATCATATGAGTTGCATCAAATGAAAGAGGAGGATCTAAGCTTTACAAATATGTGTCACTTGTTAACTATAATATGATAAAACATCGATAATTCTCGGTTTCGTTTTTTCTGGGACGCACTGTACTATATTCCTAAAATGTCTTGCTTCTAAGTAGCCAATTTAAACAGAGTAGAATTCCCTTTTACAGTTTCCGTGTAAATTTCTATACACCAGTTTACGGTTGTGTGCGCCATTTTAAACAAAGCCAATGACCTAGAGGTCATGTATTTATGCGTAAATTGAGATTGCGCCCATGCAAATTATGATGATATCACTGCCTACGAGCTGCATTGTGACCGCACATCATCATTTGCATGGGCGCAATTTTAATTTACGCATAAATACCACTGGTCAAAGGTTATTGGCTTTGTTTCAGGGCCAATGACCCGAGGTCAACTGTCTGCGCATGCGCACTGATACAACCGTAAACTGGTGTATTCAATTATGCGTTAGAACAAGGATCATACTTTACCATATCAACAAGTTTTATGAAATTGACGTGACTCTTCGAACCCTTGGCTTTAAATTCGTTAAACAAATCAAAAAATTAAAAAAAACGGATCTTGACTGTCGAGCCTTTAGTTTGTTACTCTTTATAATTGCACGAAGATACGATATTATCATGTTTTAAAAACATCAAATAGCCGGAAAACATGTAAAAGGATATTAGAACAAGTTTCGCACTTGATGAAAAACAATATATTTAACTCTGTCTTGTTGCGTTATTCTGATTTAAAATAAGTATAATTTCTAGTGATTAAACAACGTGGTTTCATCAGTAAATGGCATAGACAGGGAAGGCACAATTTGCTACAAAGCAATTTCTATATTCGTTGCACTTTTTGCTATATTGGTTTTACATAAATCAATCTTGTTATTATGCATGGGAAGGCTGAGAATGAGGTGATAGCACTATATGATCTTAATGATTTTAATTTTTTAATTAAACTTTGTGATAGTTTATAAATATGTATTTTTAAAAATATTGTAAATATATATATATTTTTTATTTATTATTTGTTTTTGTGGGTTATTTGTGTTGGGTTCACAGAGTGATAGTAAGATCAAGCTCAAAAAGATACGATGACGATTGTAGAAGCAGTAGTAGTAGTAGTAAGGCGCGTACGCAGGGGGGGGGGGGTTAAACCCCCTCCCCTTCAGTTTTTTTTTATGTGTATGTTTATCGGCAACCCCCCCCCTTTTTTTTTTCTTTTTTTTCTTCATAATAATAATTATTTTTAAAAAAATGATATGTCCTCTTACCCCCCTCCGACATAATTCTTAGATGATTAACGAAATATTGCGTGTAACTTCTCCAAATTGCTGTTTTAAATCAACAGTTTACCAGGTGTGGTAGAACTAACTTGCTCGATTATTTGCAAGGGTTACCTACTTCCAAAAAGAAGGAAATCCTTTAATACTGACGCTTTTTGATAATCTTTTTAATAAGCAATGTATTCCTGACTCCCATGTAAACTTCCTATCTTTGTATATACTTCACAACCTTCTTGTTACACAGATACTGCTCAGATATTTATTGGTGATTCGAATACCCCTGGTATCCTCTACGCTTCCCTGCCGGAACCACGAGATGATACCTACATCATGGACACCCGCTTCACCCTGATACGTCTCTCAGAAAATAGGGGAATAGATGGCATTGACTATGATCCAGAGAATGAAATGGTGTACTGGAATGATTTCAGTGGGAGTCAAATAAGTCGAATCCAACTTGACGGCACGAACCAAGAAGTCATTATTTCTACGAGCTGTGAGTGAATAGCAATATGCTTACTTTGCAAGTGAAATATTTCCATTAATTTTACAATGAATTGTCATTATTTATTTACCATGATTAATCATAGTAAGGTAATAACGTGATATACTTTGCGGACATTCTCTGTCATTGTTAATTCGAAAATTAATAGCCGGCGCATACACACCACATGCAATACGATATAACGTGTTGAAAAACAGGGTGATAACATAACAAATCCCTCCCGATAAAACACAACGTCATTGGCACCTTCAAAGCTTGCCCATCACCATGAATCTTATTTATGAAGATAATTTGCAAGTGCATAATCGATCTTGTGATAAAGTAGCGATGTAAAATAATAATATTATTATCATCATTATTATTATCATTACATTTTACTGATCTATGGTTTGAATTAATTTTCAGCCCCTCATTCTATCGCTCTCGATCTGGTGAACGGGAAGATCTACTGGACGATGTATAATGATAAGGCTATCTCACGTGCCAATCTCGACGGTAGCTCGGTAGAAGAACTCTTCAAATATACGAGTTTTGCGCAACCTACTTCAATCTTGGTGGACCCCGTCAGTGGGTAAATATTAGTTAAGTTGAGATAAAAATGTTCATTGGTTGGGGTTAATCTGGGCCCAATAACACAAACGTTGGAATAAATTGCAAAATGGAGGTGCGAAGCATATAGTGGTTCATTCACTTGACTATCAAACCATGGGTTGAGGGTTCGAATCCAATCCCGGTTTTTTGACAAGACATTAATCGGATGAGGCTTCCATGAATACACAAAATTGTTATTATCATCATATCAGATGGCAATGGGTGAATAGAATTATCGTTGAATGCACATATTGTTAACAAGGCTGACTATAGACCCATCAGAATCATTGTTTCAAATGTGTAAATAATTGCATACCCTTGTGTTACGTGGCCCAGAATATGTAGATTAGGCTTCTACAAACCATTGCACGTTGTATGTAAGCTTCCATCCACTCCAGATCTGTAAACTATGCCAATCCTTCACTGAATAGGACCTCTGGTTATCCACATTCACCTATATCTTCTTTCTAGTGATCCTGAAGCAGCAAATAGCAGGAATCTTTGTTTTCTTGAAAAATCACTTGGCTCCAGAAAGTCCACATAAAAGGATGAAGCCTTGGCTACTATACTAATTGAAGTGTTCATAGGTGCCCAAGCTACATGTTATTAGTGTAGTTTTACATAATCTCTTTCAGTTTCTTCTAAATACCACTCTTAAGTGGTTGGGTAAATCAACTGGTACGAATGAAGCACGAGCACGCTGCAATCAACAGTATGTCCATTGATTTAGCATACCTATACTTTATAAATAACTCTACTGCGATTTCGTGAGTATCATATTAAGTACGCAGGCTTTAGCTAATCTGCCACTGAAATTCTACATGAAGTCTAGAATACAGGGGGTCTTACCAAGGAATATTAGTACCTTGACAAGGATTCGAACCAGGAATCACCTGATCCACAGTCCGCTGAAATACCCAGCAGACCACAACACCTCTAATTTCAAAATTATGATTATTTCATCTTGAAAGGTTTCTTCTCTGGTCAACACGCTTAGTCAATCAAGTTGTCAAGGCAACACTAAACGCCACTAACGAGGAGGTTGTGAGACCCATCTATGCTGAGGGGATGTTCAATGAGGAATGTGCTGATGACACCAGTAAGATACTTACTTAATTGTGTTTCGTTGTGAGTCGGGCCTTTTTTATTGTCACGTCGACATAGTGAACTGCGACATAATGACGTCATTTTGACGATCTGCGCACGCGCCTTGTTATCTCCCTGTCCACACTACCAGAATCGAGAACGCGTCCACCCCCCCTCCCCCCCCCCTACCACTCAGTGAACGGAGGGATACCTTGCGTTTCCGGTAAAGGGGTACTTTTCACACCAAAGTCCGACTCGTAGTACACACAAATCCGGCACGTATTGACTTTACACACCGGACTTACAGTGAGGGCTGTTAGGGCTAAATAGGGGTTGTTTGGTGCAGATTCTTCTAAACGGATCATGATGTTCTTTCATCGATTTGAGGTCTCCTTGGGGCTGCCATAAAAATGACCGCCATCTGATAGTTACAGGTCAATAGTAATTTCAAAAGGACAAGAGCTAAAATGATAACAGTTTATGTATTTATGGAGCTTTCGGGGTCAGAGAATCTGGATATCATTGTCTTTTACCAATTTGAGGTCTACTTGGGACTGCCATGCTGGTCATATTGGTCAAATCTAAAATGGCTGCCACCTTTGAGTAAAAGGTCAAGTGTAGTTCCAAAAGGAAAAGGGCTAAGTGTACATAGTAAGGGGGTTTTCGGGGTCAGAGAATTTGGTTATGATGTTGCTTGTATCAATTACAGGTCTCCAGTGGGGCTGTCATGCTGGCCATATTGGCCAAATAAAAAATGGCCGCCATCCGAGTTAAAGGTCAAGCGTAGTTCCAAAAGGAGAAAGACTAGTATGATAAAAGTTGATAAATTCACGGGGTTTCCGGGGTCAGATAATCTGATTATGATGTTCTTTTATCAATTTTATGTCACCATCCTGTCCTAAGCTACAATGAAGTCCATTTCCTGGTTGAAGAAGATGAGGGAAGATGCGCCAAATTCACACTTGAGTGGGTATAAATCTTGGCCTGTGCCCATATGTTTCATCAATATGCAAACTTTCCTCTGTGAAATACATTATAAATTCGTTTTTCGAGGGTTGGCAATGAAAATAAATAAACAGTAGAAACAGACCTTGGATAAAGAAATAAACAGCTCGTTCAATATGTTTTGAAGCATTATATTCAAAGACCCGGACAGCTTATATCTTTATTATCCATATAAATAACGTCTATAATCACTCTCAGATGGGGGATAATACCAATACGAAATGCATTAAGCAACGTCTAGACATAAAGGTCGAATCTCGACTTTATTTTTCTCATTCTTCTTTACATTTCGAAGCGTTGCATGGGATCTTAATCCTGTTTTGTCTACATACATCAATGCCCCCATTTAAGCATACTTGGAATCTGGTCACGCTTTGAAAAGTTCGTGGCTTAGCATTTGGCTTCTGTTGATGATCAAATAAAGAAAGCACCCTTTATAGATCAGGGACAGTGTGAAAAATAGCACACAGTAGAAGCCGTGCAATTTGAATATCAAGGGATGGGTTAGAGTTTGTTTCCAAAAATTAAAATGAAAGGGCTATTTTACTTTCAAGAGACCTTTCATTTCATTTAAGAAATAACCTCTCTTTATATCTTAGAGACACTTTCTCTTGAGAGTCAAATAAACTCGAGAACATCCAGGGCCTCCGCCCCGGAACCCCTGGCAGAGGCTCTGCCAGGCCCCTAAAGCTGTGCCATATTGTACGGATCTATTGGAAAGCAAAATGAGCCCAATAAATATTTTGTATATAATATGTATACATACATTTATATATAGATATACATATAGTTCTCCTATGCAAACTTTCCTCTGTGAAATGCATAATAAATTCGTCTTCGAGGGTTGGCAATGAAAATAGATAAACAGTAGAAACAGACCATGAATACAACAATAAACAGCTTGGTTATTTGTTTTGAAGCATACTCTTCAAAAACCCGGACAGCTTAAACTGTATTATCCTCAAAAACAATCGCTCTTACATTGTTATGTAATTAGTCATGTTTGGCCCCATTTAAAACTCAATGATCTATTACATTAAATTAATCATTAAGAATCAATACAAATAATGATTGAATAACAAAAAAGTATTTTGATATTTGCACTAACCTAGACAATTTTGATTGAATTTTGAAACTTTGAAACGCTACTATTACGACTACTTATATTATCGCTTATTTAGGAGCGCTAAAAACAAAAGTACCATAGCTCTTACAAAATCGCAGAATTCGAAGAGAAACCTAAAATGTGTACGTTATCGATTAACATACCATTACAATAAATTTCGGCGATTGCACTCTCTTTTTAAGATATTGGCACACACAATGATGGACTTAGCTCATGCTGCAATCATAATTATAAACCTTTAGTTCAGTCAGGAATCACATGACGTGTACAAGAGTGTTCGACAGCCCCCCCCCCCCCCACCCCCACTGGCAATAATAATAATAATAATAATAATGATAATAAATATATATATATGTTTTAATTGCTTATTCACCGGCTGGCTGAGTCGCCGCTAAATATTTTCTCACGAATTAGGACCCCCCCCCCCCCCCTCTTGCCGCCAGCTGGATCCGCTACTGCGTAAGTCCCCTCTATGTGAAATTTGATGATCTTAACACGCAAGGGGGACTCGCACCACGAAGAATATATAAACAGTTTTATAGTGTTTAGGCCTACTAGATAAATTGGCTTGACTAAATAAATCAGTAATATCATTAAAAACGAAATTTAATGAAAGTTATATTTCGTCTTCAATAATCGTTAAAGCAATGTATAATTAATAAATATAATATTCATTTATTCAGCCTATCTAATGCTTGACTAAATAAAGTTTAATTATTGTTTGCTTTATTTTAAATAGTGAAGGACTTTAATAGGCCTACTAGATAAATTTGCTTGACTAAATAAAGTAATAATCCATTAAACGCTTGCTTTGGTGGGTACAATTTTGGAAGTTAGGATATGTTTTTCAGAGTAAAAAGTGTCCGTGGATCCGAGTCCCTGGGAACTTGGATCACGATAATGCCGATAATACTTTACCGATGACCAGATTCCAGGTAAAGTTTACTATAAAGAACCACTTCCGACTTTCAGAAATGATTTTCGATGACTGATGTGTCAGATGTGATCATTCACAAAGGAAAGGCCAGCACACACAAAAAAATGTGACCTTTGTAAAAGTTCGTTCCCGATTTTGGCGCATGCGCAGTGTGCAATTACGAACTCGCTTATTAATAAAAGAACATCATAATCAGATTATCCGACCCCGGAAACCCCATGAATTCATCAACTTTTATCATACTGGTCCTTTTCCTTCTGAAACTACGCTTGACCTGTAACTCAGATGGCGGCTATTTTGGATTTGACCAATATGGCATATCCAGAGGGCGCCCTTCTTGGCGTCCGGCAGAAATCGTAATAGTATAGTATTAATGACTGCTTTGAGAGAAATAGTTGTTTTTATACGCTCAAGGGAAGGTTAGAATTGTGCTACTGCCCGAGGCGTGCCAAAGGCAATAGCCCAATTGTTACCTTCCCGAGAGCGTATAAAAACAACTATTTCTCGAATATTAAAACAGTCATTAATACTTTTATATCCGAAAAAATTATGACACCACCTTGGCCTTTCTCTAGTTTATCTGCACGGTTGTTTTTATGAGTGTTTCTTTGAGAGTAGACTAGATCTAGATTCTAGTCTAAGCAAGATATTTTTACAATTTTGGGGGTGGGCTGGCCCTGTGGGGAATATGGAGAAAAACCTGCGCTTTCATATGACACCTCACGTATTGAGTATCACCTTTAGGATCACGGGCAATATTAGTTTAAATCTCTGCAGGTAATTAAAACATCGACCAATCTAGCATGAGTGCGCAATGGCCAATGGAAATGCATAGGGATGTGTGTAATCTCTACGGGAAGGATCTACATCTGTCCGTGACGTACAATCACCAGCATCTGGTTGTCGCGTACTAGAATCTAGATCTAGGCCTACTGAAAAAAAATATGGAAGATTTCACGTACCCTTTTTGGTGTTCTTGCTGTTAGCATGTCTCGCATTTGATCCTCATCCAGAAGTTGAAATCTTGGGAGAGTGTCTTCAGCCATTTTTGCCTTGCTTGAATCGAGAGACTGCCGTCTTCGCACACGTACGGTATCCGCGATCCCTCAAACCATTCTTTAATATGTAAAACTATGGGTATTTCACCAAGACTGAACTATTCCCTGTAACCATGGTAACTGGAATTTTAGAACTATTTTTTTTAACTATTACATGGGTTTGGAATTTTACCGGGAATTTTACAGGAATAGTTAAAGTTTATGAATGCAATTTCGACCAATCAGGTGGCTGGATTTCTTAAGTGAGGTATATAATATGGTATAATATACATCTAGGCCAAATTTGGTGCTTTTAGAAGAATCTGCACCAAAATATCCCTAACAGCCCCCACTATTAGGGGTGTTTTCAAAAGGAGGGCGCATGCATATGCGTATCCTAAATAACACTGAGTGGAGGGGGGCGGGCGTGTCCACCTCTGTTTTAACGATCAGATCAAACTAGAACGCCGTTCTGTATAGTACGTACCTAACTATCTGTGCCAGTAGAGGTTAGTTGTACCGGTTCGTGTTCTGACCACGTTTAAAGTGGCACGAGCGGGGGTAATGGATGTGACGAATGTGTCACATCATCTTGTTCACTAGTGCGGCGAGTGGGCGCTGACTGAAATCGAAACGTTTTCAAATGGAACCGACCGAGTTGTATCCTGCTCGGTCGCCGCTGAAATTTAGGCATCACCCAGAGATTTTTGGAAAAATTGAGCAGGCTGTAAAGCCAAAGCGATGCCTAAGCGGTGCTCTGTCGATTTCCCGTCGATCGCCGGTCGATTTTAGGTAAAAACTGGGCGAAATCGGGGAGCTTCTCCAGTAACCGACTGATGACCCACCGATTCCCGAGCGGTCTCCCACCGGCCACCGGCTGATCTTAAAAAAATTGCCCGTCGGCCGGCCGGTGATCGGCGGGGCACCAAAATACACTCGGTGACCAGGTCGTCGTCGCCCGGGCAATGACCTAATCGAGCGTTCGCCGTCTAGCGATATAAGTCAAAAATCGAAGCTGCGATGTCAAAGGCTGCCGGCCGATTTTGAACTCGCCGCCCAGTGACCGACCGATTTCTTAGCGACGACCGGGCAGTAACTGGGCGACGATCGGTCAGCAGCCCTTGACCTACCGGCTTTGATTTTTGACCTAAATCGCTCGATGGCGAACGCTCGATTTGTTCGGGAGGCGACCATTCGGCCACCGAGCATATTTTGGGCGGCGAGTGAAAAGTGAGCAGGCGCCGCCGAATTTTAACTCCGCGCTAAAATTTCAGCAGCGACCGAGCGATGCCCAAAAATCAAGTGGTTCCCGGGCGCGTAATTTTTCTGCGGCACAGATTGGGGCTTTTTTTTATTTTAGAGGTCTTGATTTAACTCTAACCCTAACCCTATATTTTCCTTAGGCTCAACACGTACCTAACTCCAATCTGTGCCGCAGAAGAAAAAATATAACGCTTACCGGGCGGCCGCTGATCGGTGCCCGGGCGAAATTGGCTAAAAACTCGCCGCCCGGCCGCCGAGCAGGCTACTTTTGGGGGTTGTGACCATAGCTTAACTGGGTGAACACGCGCTCTGGACGTAGACGGCGTTCTCGTCGACACAATCGAAAAGGCCTTATTTGCTATGGTAGGACTGTGTCTTTGACTCGCCAACCTAAGAGTCACCGTGTCCAAAAATTAATGTAAAGTTAACGGTTTAAATGTTGTATTTTACTTTTTGGCACGCTAACGGGTTGCCTTAATAAAGGAAATGATTAATGCAGAGAAGAAAAAAAATAATGCAAATATGATTACACCTCATGTCTGCAACGAGCATTAAGTTATTTGACAATCAAAGATCCCTTCCGTGGATTCCATAACATAAAGCTTAGCAATGGATTGTGCTATTGATTTTTGCGATTGATTGCATTGATCACTATGTGCAATCAATCTTAAAACTCAATCGTACACTTACTCAGGTTTTATACTGGGACACTGATCATCGAGCACCAGATATATAAATCTAGTGACGACACCTTAAGTTTGTCGTCACTTCCATATTTTGCAACCATTATGAAAGATAAAACATTACACATTTGAAATTGGAGTGTACCCAATATTGGATGATATTTTACCTCTCAAATATGAATAATCCCTTTATTCCAAATATATTGGGTACACTTTTATAGAGTATATGAGCATGGCTATTATTTACTAAGAATCATTTACTAAGTCTATGGCATATATCTATGATATATATGTATATTCATTTTATTTTGAAGGGGAGGTGTAGTCAGTTTTGAGGCTTTTATATCGGTCAAAATTGCCAGAAAGAACCGTTGAATAGAAGAAAGGGTGATGGCCTTATTCACAAATTGTGTGTAGCGTGCATTACTCATCTAATATTTGTTCTCACTATTTCTTATACCAGCCCGCTTGTTTTACTACACGGAAAAGACTAAATTAGGCGTCACGAATCTAGACGGGAGTAGCAATAGAATCATCAAAGTATTCTCCGAAAAAACAATGGGTAGTTCCCTCAGCAAGTACGGCAGCAAGCTGTTCTGGTCAGCTCAGTCACGTTCGCCGAGTTTTACCCTCACGGGCTTGATCAACGAGTATGATATGAAGTCATCAACTCTTACGATTCACAACAGTACGGTGACATTGTTAAACGGCGACGAGCTTGTCATCAACCCTCTGACCACTCGGATCATATCACACAGTAAGACGCCTGTGTTTCAGGCCGCGTCAGGGCCCCGTTTCACAAAACTTGATATCAATAACAAATCACAAGCTACTGCTATAAGCTACTAAAATCATGGCATGTGACTGGTTGAGAGCAAATTTGTCATAGAAATTTAGCATTTGTTATAGATAAACAGTGTTATGAAACGGGCCCCAGATCTCTGGATAAAAACATGAATATACAAATGACACTATTTTTGAGAGCTATTAACCTCTGGTGTTTTAGAATATAACTTTGCTATTTCGTTTTTTCTCCACTGTATCTGCCTGTCTATATTATTTTAAGAAACACAAAGCAGATAACATGATACAACAAATTCTCAAGTGAGTCTGTTTAATGAGAAATCATCTGAGCATGCGCAACTCTTTGCCCAGCCAGATGGCATTATTATTTATTTATTCATTATTTTTTCAACAGGGTAGTTTCATACAGTTCCACTGGAAGCCAGTGGACCTGCTTTCCAAGAAAGCACTGCTTCTGTGTGCAATAACAGTGTAAAAACATGAAATCAATAATGCAATAATTAACAATTGCACATACATGTGAAATATCAAATTAATCATATATTTTATATCATATATCTATTATTAATTATTCGAAAAAATAAAACTATATTGAATTCTTACACTAAACTAGACCACGCCTAAAACAAAAGCAAAATACATAACATAGAAATAAATAATTATAGCAGGAATAGAGTGCAGTAGGCCTATTGTACTTTTTAAAGTTTACCAAAATATTACAGAGTTATATAATCAGTTGTTTCTAAAATATATGAAAAAATAGCCGTAGCGTAATTTAGCTTTAAATTTGCATCCATTGACTTTGCATCAGTAAGGGTTAGTTTTAGGGTTACTTAGCGCGAAGACCGCGGTTTACCTGGGGGTGTTTCACAAAGACTAACATTAACTTATTCACCTGGTTTCTCTCACCATAATGATCTTTTTATTACAATTTTGTCCTTCACTAAAGAATTACTAAATAAATTAAATTCTGTTAAATTTGTGATCATGATTTGTACGTCTCTTGAGAGACTGATACTACTGTAGTCAATGATGAGATCAAACAGTGGCATGAATGGCCTGCCATAGTGAATTTCAACTTAAAATCGATTTTATTCTTTGTGAAACACCCCTGGTATTACTAAAAACATAAAAGCTGGAAAGTTCTTTGTTTAAATAGTGAAATCGGATAAATATTATACAGGATATCCTTGAAAAAGAAAAGTAAAAGTTAAATGGTAAATTAATCAATAATTCAAAATTACTTTTTTATTACTGTAAACCTAAATTAAAAACCTTAATTTTGTCTTCTTTCATACAACACCAAAATATGATCAATAAATCACGCATGACCGATTTCAGACACCCAAAGAGGCGATGTTGGAAATCAAATTGACCCAAAAAAGGCAAATGGCTGTTTCATTTACTTAATTAAGTCTTTTGAAATAATTAATTGGGACGATAATTTTTGTTTGATACACGTCATTCAAAAGCTCTATTCTATTATTTCGTATGATACGATGATTTTAATTTGAAAGATCATGCATAACTTAATAGCCACAATTTGTTATTGGAAATGCACATTGACATTTGTTTAGCAGCCTCTGTCACTTCTTACAAGAAAATGTCAATGTGCCTATAATCAGTTGCAAACTAGGATACCTGCTTATAAGTCTTGTGTGGACCTTCCATCATGATAATGGTCTCGTATGTGCTTGAAAGAAATGATGGTATTTTAAGCAATTATTAATTCAAAAATCGTTCCATATGTTTTCAAAACCAAAATAAACCAAACGAATCAGCCATCCACTTATTTAGGACAATTTGGTTTCTTAAACTGTCACTTCATGCCGTTTACAATTAATAATGCGTGACTTACTGTTGAGGGTTTTGACGGTATATGATTACTAGAAAAGTAAACTTACCAATCACATACACATTTAACTAAATATCATTTGGAATTATAGAATAATTCACGCGTAAACTTGTTTTTTTTTTAGGTATTATTTAATTAAATTCGACGATTGATATTAAAGCTATGTATTTTATTTAACAGCTCCATATAATGAACCCGTTGCCATCGAGGGTTGCCCTGACAACATCGTCGTCAACATCGACGAGAACGCTTCGAATGCGTCATCGATCTCATGGACCGAGCCCGGACTCAACAGCTGGTCCAGCTGTCCCACAATGGTCTTTCAGGGAACAGGAACTAATGAAGGAGATTTCTCTTTGGGCATAACCGAGCTGTCCTATCGGGCCAGTGATGCGGCAGGAAATACAGATGATTGCCAATTTTCGGTGACAGTGCGCAGGTCTAGTGGTCAGTTATCTTTCCCATACTATTATCATTATTATTATTATCATCATTATTATCATCACTATGTTTCATTTTTGTTATTATTGAATTTTTAAGATTTTGATTATCATAATTATGATCATTAATTATCATGATTGATGCATATTATAATTATGATAAATATCATTTTTATTGTTATTGTTATTGTTATTTTTGTCATCATTATTATAATTAGAAGTATCATTGTTGTTGTCGTTGTTGTGGTTCTTCTTAAGATTATTTGATTATTTTATCATAATGATTAGCTGCTTGATTGAACGAGGTGAATCCCCCCCCCCCCCCCCAACAAGATTGTCATGAAAAAACAGTATTAGGCTATTCTTAAGGTGTGCAACAATCGATCAATTCAGGAAATGTGTTTGCAAAATAGAATTATTATAACTGTTGGTTGAATGCCCGTCCAAAACCAGCACTGTCCTGACGCACTTTTGAAGTCATTCAAGTATCGGCTAAGTAAAGCAGTAGTCCTGACTATGTGGTGCAAAATTATATACTTTCCTTCTAAATAAGTATTATTAGTAATTATACATTTATTTGTTATTATTACTATTTTATCATCATTATATCATTATTTAGTTTTGTTTATACAAGGCAATATTTTTTGATATTAATTATTTATATTATATCATCAATATAGTGCATTTTTTGCACTGGCGTAATGCGAAATTTATAGTTTTCTTATACTAGTACGTGGGAGAATTAGTACCCCTTCAGTGGTGACTGACTCACTCCCCTAATTTTATTTTGCTCATTGCGCCATTGCATTGTTGTTTTTAAAAAGAACGAACTTTCGCACCTCGCTCGAATAATTAAGTCCTCTCTTTAATTTTTTTCTTATGATGTTTGTTTTGTCTCAGCAGATGAAACATTGCCCCCGACTACGGGACAGCCGACTACGGGACAGCCGACTACGGGACAGCCGACTACGGGACAGCCTTCGGGTAGCACTGCGCTCGTCACTTCATGTTCTTCCGTTCTCCTAGTCCTTTGCATCGCCCTCTTCCTCATCGTCCTCAAATAGGTCATTGATCGTCCACACATCTTCGCCCTCTTCATTTAAGCTGGTTGGTCGTTTAATACCTGTGCAGAGCCACGGCGAGAAAATGCAGAAAACAAAGAGTGGTGCCGTGCTGTTGCTCAATTGTCTATGTCGTTGAATAATAAAGATATGAATAGGGCTAGGTTTGTAAGAAGGTAAGGTAAGGTTTTTAATAGGTTAGGTTTAGTTTTCTAGGTAGTGTTAATTTTTGGAATTCGGTGATCCCAGATGTTTTTTTTTTGCAGGGTAAATTATCGTAGAATCGAAGAAAAAGTGGCGATTTGCCCATCAGTGACGTATTTTTTATCTTTCACTATTGTACTGTGGTTTGAGTGTAAAGGATAAGTTGAGGAGTTTCCGATATCGTAGTTGTTTATGCGTCTGGAAATCATTGTTATTTAAGTAAATCTATATATATATGGATTACGTTTGTTGGGAATGACACTCACAATGAAAATCACATAACCATTACAATATAATGTATTTATGATACTCTTGTATATCAGTTATAAAGGCTACCTTACCAGGTGAAGTTTAGGCTCTGCAATTCAATATTTCATTATCTTTTTCATTAGCTTGTTTACAGAATGTGGATGGCTTGAAAACAAAGCATCTTATTGGTTATAAATTATCTATATGCGCAAATTGATTTGGAAAAGCTTTGTGAGGGTGTTTGCTCTTATTTTTTGTCTTAATCAGTCAAATCTGTCCAACGACGTGAGGTTGCCCTAGACGACTTGTAAACAGGATAATAAACTCTTTGATTAAAAAGCAAGAAACTTTACCTGGTACATTGTTCCTCTTGTTATCGTTACAAACCAGCACATGGACTTGGTATCGGATGTCATTTATATACGTGGGTGGGGGTGAGTGTGTGTATTAATCGTAATTAAAGAGAAGGTTGAGTTCTGGGAAGAGGTGAAAAATAATTTGTGAGCATTACTCATTCTTATTATGCAAGTGTGGAAGAACATCAGATAAGACATGTTCCCTGAAACTAGCATGGCTCTTCAAATACCTTCATATTTTAAATATGCATGTAACATCGTAAAAATCGGGGGCCGGCTTTTTACGCCACGTGTTCGTGTAGTCCCATATACATCTTTTGGTGTACAGTGTTTGTAACTTTACCATGACTTGGCCAAATTTCTTATCATTTTGATGATTCCAGAACCTTGCAATACACACAAATTCTTATATGCTAGATAATCAACCTTTTCTGGTCGGTTCCACACCGTTTCTTTCACAATGCAATCGCATGACCAGAACTCAACTTCATATTTAACCCTATCACGAAGAGGCACTCCTTTCTCATTCTCCTTATAATATAATTATATAGGGCCTCTTTTCGCTCTTCTACGCGCTTCTGCTCTCTCTCGTTCTATATATCTTTACTTCTCCGTTTCCCCCACCCTTTCTACTTCATTTTGCATAAACGTGTACCTCTCAATTTGCAGATTGTTGCGCCATGACTATCCACTCATTTATTTAGAGTGAGTTAGAGTGCTGTATCTGTGTCATGTCGTCAAGATATTATTGGCTTACATATTGGTGTAAATTTAAAAAAAAAATATCAAGTAGAAATCCATTGTATATCACTTTTATTAAGATCTTGTTTGTAATGTGGATTTGATTAGTTGGTTCTATTAAATACGTGTCTGTGATATTCATTAAACTTCTAAATATACATGCTAGGAAGCAGTATTATTACATTCAGTATTCACTTAGAAATTGTTACATTTATGAAAGTATAAATAAAGGGAAAATGCGATTCAAATTCACTATGTATTATGTCAAAATATTGTTTTTATTCAGGAAATAAAATTATTTCTTTGATGTCGTGTAGTTTGTTAATGTAAGAATTCCTTCATCATAGCCAATACATCTTCGAAAATAACATCATTCTCTCTAGAAATTATACGTATTACAACAAATAAATAAATACAAGATGAAAAAAAAATACAATGTTTATGATTGATATACATATTTACATTCATTATCTGCATCACTATTATTAGACTATTCTTTGTTTATTTAGAAATGAAACTGGAACCAAGACCGAGATATTATCCATAGCCGGGTTGGCCGGCATTCGCGATAGATGAAGTGAAAATTTTATCCGTGATGGGACAAAAACATAATATTTCATTGACAAAGAGTTCTTGTCGAGTAATGATCGCATTGATTAAAATGAAATATGACTTTATTGGGAATTGGTTGCTAAGGTGACGCATAGGTATGACAGGAAATGGTGTATAATGATTACTTCCTGGAATCACTGACCAGAACATTAAAGGTACTATGTCTCTTTTGCAGGCCCCAATAATGAAAAAGTTAAATTCCAACTGCATTTGAAAGATAATACTAATTTAGAACTTCCCTAAAAAGGGTGGGGCTTGAAAATGTCTTCAAATGGGAAACTAACGACTATTAGTTGTCAAATCGATTTTAGGGCTATAGAGCCCAATAGTCTCGATTTTCAGACAATTGTACCGAATGGTCATACGTTTTATGCTGCGCAAAGATTCAATCAGTTTAATCTTCGCCATTACAGGAAATGGGTTATTGATGTAGACAAATGCTCATGTACCCTTGAGAACTCTTTTCATGTATGTTATTACCAAAGAAGAAAGTCACTCAAAAGTGTCTGACAGTGAATTCTAGCAAGTAAACAGGTTTCATTGCATAATTTGAATATGAGGACACTGCTAACGTTTAAATTTCACAGATAGGACATACATGACATATTCATAATTCCTGCAAATTTCTACTTAATTTGAGGTTGGCTGCAAAAGGGACATAGTACCTTTAACTAGGCTTTAATACTGAAGATAAGATGCACGGCACACAGAGATGGGTATGGGTACACGCAAATGTACCATGAATGTAAGCCGTACACGCTTCAACTATTTTTTATCATATTTCGAAAATCGGGCATTTGAGGAATTATCCTTTGCCGGGAACCTTCTATGACATGCGTACTCATATCATTTACCATAAACACAATGTAACAGATTATTGCACCTTTATAAAACAATCAACCCTTTCCTTATTGTATTTTTATATTAACGAAAAGAGTCGTTATTACCACACATGCAGTTAATATAACATTTTATATAAATCTTGATTATGCTAATGAAAGCAAAACAAAATAAACCAGAATCTTGGAAGGCCCTGAAACAAAAGTAGTTTTAATGATAAAAACAGATGATAGTTGGCCAAGTGCTGAAGTCATCAGTCTACTAATATTCAATTAATTGTTTATTATTTTGGTAGTTTGTAGTTTGCAAATTTTGGAGAACAAGGATTTGGTACATTTCGTAAAAGATTAAACTGAAAGATACGTACAATTTGGGTCCTATAGAAGCATTTGCTAATGAACTGAATTACTAACAATTATAAATCTCGTTTTCTATCATCACAGTATTGTCCTCATCAGCATCCGCATTAATGTCATATGCTTCTAGTGGCGCATGCATTCCGACGCCATCGCTCGTCACGTGATTAGCTTTTTTCATATTTGACACCGCATACAGCGCCCCCACATCGGCCGCGTTCATGGCAGTGTGTTCGTATGGCAAGGCGTAAAGCAAAGAAAGGTCCGGCGATGCATCGGTTCGAAACTTGTTTGAGGAGCTGTTAGCTGAAAGGTCTGAAATTGCATACAGAGCTGCAGGATCTGGTATTGGAGCGTCTTTTTGGGAATGGTATTCATTTTTCTTCTTATCTTCGACGTCCATGGATGCCATTTGTTGTACAGAAGCAGGCGCTTTCCTTTTCACCTTTCTATCGGGAAACCAGATAAAATAAAGAATGTTTAACAGGTCAACATGAATTATCTGCTTTGATATGATCTTATACACAATATTCAACATGACCCCTCCTATCATGTCTATAAAAATAGAGGAAACAAGCAAGAACAACGTGATAAGCATTTTTATATATCCTCAGAGTATGGTCTAGACAAGTATCAGGGGACATGTGTTTATTTGTATGCACGTGGGTGTGTGTGCGTGTGTTTGTGTGTGCGCGCGCGCGTACATAATATTAACACATTATTGAACAATACAAACTCATTCCACGAAATATTTCACCCCTCCCCAGGGTCATGTGACTTCCCTGTTGGCTAAAACATATTTCTTCGATTTTACTTTGGACAATGTACTCATTGTAACTTATTTAGACAATTTTCTCTTCGCCTTCAAAACCATACCTCCGTTTGTACTTGACGAAAACGACGATGACTACGATGATAGTTATTAATAGAAATAATCCTCCCACACCAGCACCTGCGTACAATAAAATGGTTAACAATGATTGAAAATTTATTTTATCAACTGCTAATGCCAAACAGAAGTGAATTAAGATGTTAATAATAAATTGAACCAAACATGCTAAAATTTCGATTTCATTTAGTCTTTCTTCATTTTTTGGCATCTGGGTTCTTTTTAGATGACCAATTATGGCATGTATTTTCACATACTAAAGCGTGATGCTCTCTATTTGAAGATCAAGATCCGATGAAGTAATTAGTGTAATACTTCTCCTAAAGGAAAGAGTTCAAGAATTCCGACAAAAGAAAACCCTTTTGTCCATCGCAGCTCATCTCATTTCTTCTTGCAGTAATAATTGAGACAGAAGGCTTCATACCACAGTTATTCTGATTATCGAAAAATAGTAATACAGTGAAACCTGTCTATACAGACAAGAAAAGTGGTCTCTGCAAGCAGGTGGTCTTTATATACAGGTTCCTTCAGTATATGTTTCAATGAGAAACCATTTTTTCAAGAAAAACAAAAAATGTGGTCTCTGTAGGCAGGAG
Organism: Strongylocentrotus purpuratus; assembly: GCF_000002235.5. Classification (NCBI taxonomy): domain Eukaryota; kingdom Metazoa; phylum Echinodermata; class Echinoidea; order Camarodonta; family Strongylocentrotidae; genus Strongylocentrotus; species Strongylocentrotus purpuratus. The sequence goes on from NW_022145598.1 coordinate 31,410,856, forward strand.
GTTTAATTTAACATGTGCCTCTTTTTCTTTTTATTAAGAGTCACTTCCCCTTCTCACTTCTTATAAATAACCCTTTTAAAATCTGATGGGTGCCTTTTTCCGTCGACAAAAGCCCATTTCCCATTGTCATAAGTGCCTTTTTCATCCCTGGTGAGTGCCTCTTTTTTTAGGTGTAAGAAGTGCCCCATTTTAACCTCTGATAATTAGCCTTTGTACTTTGACACGTGCTCCTTTTCTTTTCTAATAAGTGTCTTATCCTTTTCGATAAGTGTTCCCTTTTCCTCTCTTCATTAAACGTGCCTCAAGCGACTAAGAGAAATTTTCCCCAAAGCACGCTCGCTACGCTCGCTCACATGTAGTGTTACTAATCAAAGGTCTTTTCATTCTTCCGTTATGAGAAAGTGCTTATAACCCCATCAGGATTGGGTTTTTCCTCTTTATAAGATTTAATTTTCCGCACTGCGACCTCACAAATCTTAAATGTTTTCCTCACTCGCAAATGAATTTTCAGACCCTCACACCCAACTGTAAAGTATGATGCTTAAGCTATATCTTATATGATGTATAAAGAGAAACAAATATTGAAATCATCCCTGATAATGTAATCATAATATATGGGTATATACCAATATCTAAAAACTTGTCTATTTCGCTTTGAGATTTCCCTTTAAAGGTGCCCCTTTTCCAGAAAGTGCCCTTATTTGTTGGTGCCCCCCCCCCCCCCACTTTGAAAGTCGCTCCGCCACCTCTGTGACTGTGTACATGTGTTAATGCTCCAACACCCAAGAGCGGTCGAAAATACAATAAATTAATACATTTAGTAGTTACATATTTTCATAGGCTGTTAAGTATAAAATTGAACACGATGACGATCGTCAAGACTCAAGACGAGTTCAGGGACAAGAACAAGGACACGGATGAAGACAAGGAGAAATTAGCTCCCAACAAGTGGGGGAGGAGGGGTGAATATATTTCCTAGCAACGGCGCACTAAATCTTGTAATGGGAAGGGGTAAAATGCATCAATTTGGAGGACAACATAAAATTATTAAAATAGGATATATATATACAAATTTGTTTCCAATTAAAATGTCTACTTAAAGGTATGGACCAGTTTGGGAAACACCCCTCTCAAATAATGAAATTGAAGCTGTTAACCAATCCTGACTGTGAAAGAATATGTTTTTGACTAAATACGTGATGATACAAATTTTGCGGGGAAACCGCCTACTAATTTATATATATTTGGAAAATTAACTTAAATTTCTTTTTATCTCAAGTTGCCCCCCTCCCTAATTTTCAATTAAGCCCTCTTTTTAATAACTCACTTTTAACTCCTTTTGAACTCCTCCCCCTACTCCTATATCAAACCTTGAAACGCCCCTAAATACATCCACTCTATTTCCCGAAATTTACATAGGGGTGTCAACTTGGAGGGAGGGGGGGGGGGGGGGGGAGGGATAAGGGTACAAGGGTAGGGGGCACAGGAAATTTGGAGGACAGCTTAAAGTTTAAACAAAAGAATATGTATATACGTATTTTATTCAATTAAAATGTCTTCTTTCCCCCCCTTTTAAATGTTTTTTTCCTTAGTATACATTCTTAGATTTTATTGAATAATAATTTGACAACATGTGTTTTGCGTGACTGCGAGAGCATGTGTATGCTACAATGCTTATCAACTAGGGGACCTACGCCCTTAAGTCATAAATGACAGTAATGAGGAGTAATGCCCCCACAAAAGGGCACTAATTAGCACATCCACACGATTTTTGATCCAGGGGCCTCACAGTTACGAGGCCATTGCTTTGTCACTGAATCATGACTGTACGCAGCGGGGGCTTGATAAAGGAGTAGAAAAATCTTGAAAGGAAATTAAAATTTATTAAAGTTAAAAATTCGGGGGGGGGGGGCAACTTGATTAGATATTTCATTAGGAAAAATATTAAAATAAAAGAGAAATCTAAAGAGTGGGGGCAACTGAAATAGACGTTTGAGGTTTTTTTTAAAGGGGTTGAAATGGATTTATTTTTACATTAAAAATTAGAAGGGGACAACTTGAAATGATATCAAAGAATGAAAAATATTAAATTACCAGTTAAATTTAAAGAGAGGGGCACCCAATAAATATTTGAGTGTAAATTTAACATGTAATATTAACAACATTATTCAAAGGGAGGGCACAAATGAAAAATACACCTAATAAATAATTGGTTTTTAGATTAAAAAAATAAAAAAGGAGTGTAAGGGGAGTGCACCAACTTTAATAAACATTTGAGTAGAAACAGATTTACAGCCCCCCCCCCCCCCCACTGGTATTTATTTTAAATGTTGGTATCCTCTTTTAGAATGCAAGGGGTTTCTTGTGCCCCCAACCTCATAACCTCATATCCTGGCGATTTATCACGCCAAAAAACCTGTAGATCGAGAGGGGGAACGCCCTTGCCTGTCTCCTCGCAGCAAACATAACAGAGAGAGAGAGAGAGAGAGATAGAAATAGAAGGAATGAAAGGAAAAGGAAAATAAAAGAAGAAGAAGAAAGATAGGGGAGATCACTTGCGATTTTATCCAGCTAACATGGTGTGGATCGAGGGGGAACGAAAGGCCCTTCCTCCCCTCCCCCACTCAGCAAAGAGAGAGAGAGAGAGAGAGAGAGAGAGGGTGAAGGAAGGGAAAGGAAAGGGAAAGGGAAAAAGGAGAGAAAGGAAAAGAAAATATAAAGGGAAAAAGACATTTAAAAGGGGGAAAAGAAGACATTTTAATTGAATAAAATACGTATATACATATTCTTTTGTTTAAACTTTAAGCTGTCCTCCAAATTTCCTGTGCCCCTATCCCCTATAGGTGTAAAACAAAAATATTCCACCTTTATGACCGACAGTGTATATACGCATAATACAACTGATCTTTATAATTTCTTAACGTGATAAAGCTTCTTCTCCCCCTGCAAACAAAAAGAAAATAAAGTTATTTAATAAAAAGATCTTGCGACAAATAACCATTGTGATTCAAATTGATGCAAAGGTTTTTTGAATAAGCAATGCTTTTCCACTAGAATCTTCTTTGTAAAAACGACTTTTACAAATCTCAGCCATGCAATTCTGCCACTGTGCTTTAAGATCAATATCAGAGTAGGAGAAGTGTATTCTTTAATGAGTATTTTAAATTGAATGGAACGTCTCAATTCAGTAAGCATGGCTAAGATTTGTAAAAGTTGTTTTTACGAAGAAGATTCTGGTGAATAGCAGTGCTTATTCAAAAAAATATTTGCACAATTCGAATCACAATCATTATTTGTCGCTTAATCCCTTTAAATGACCTTGTTTTCTTTCTCGTTTACAAGGGGAGAAGAAGCTATGTCACGTTAAAATGGGTGTGCTAAAGTATTTACGATCAGGTAGAGGGTAGAGAGCGAAGCGTAAATTGGTGTGGGGGGGGGGGTTAGGGGGCGGAGCCCCCGGAAGCTCAGGAGTTTTAGGCATTTAATTACGGTCAGAGAAGCACAAATATTTTGATGCCGCATGTGTGTCACTGGCACGTCACAACATTTTTGTTGAATGACGTAAATCATGGTCTGAAGCAATATTTAATTCAAATGAGACACTTGCAAAAGACTAAAAAATTTAATGTTGACCATATATTTTCGTAAGTACATTTTATAGGTGAAAATAAATTGTCTGTTTAAAATATAATACAAGCGAGTACAATGTCTTCTCTTCCTCTCACATATTTCTAAAGTTTGTGGCAGATTTGTTTTGTAGAGCAATATAAACATGTATAAGCAAGAGTCGCTGAAAGTTGCGTTATTCACGCACGAATTTTGCAAAAGTAGTGAGTAATTAAGTCTAGGACGCAACCAAAATTTCCAGGTAGGTATCCGGAAGTTGGAGAAGAATCATTTTCGCATCGTATACTGGTTATAATTTCAATGATTTACACATCTTTCCAATCTGTCATATAGTGTAACAGTAACGACCCATCTGTGACCAGGGGCGGATCCAGCCGGCGGAAAGAGGGGGGGGGGCCAAATCTTGAGAAAATATTTAGCGGCGAGCGGCGGGGGGGGGGGAAATGTTTTTGTTATTTTTAAGGGGAGTCAGGGGGTCAGGGGGTCGCTTTTGTTTTTTATAAGGTAAAACTTACGTTACTATCCCATTTTTTTAACCGGTTTAAGGGGCAAGGGGGGGGGCCGGGCCGCGAATTTGCGATTCCCAAACCATTAAGCTATGGGAAACATTTTGAGCAACGTGATTGGTTAAAAAAAAGTTATAAAGACACGCCCACATCGACGCGAGCCATCTCATCATGGCGGTGCGAATGTGTCTGGGGCCAAGTCCGAGTGAACCATCAAACCTTCAAAATGATTTTCCAAATCTGCATGTAAGTAGATATTTAGACCCTGTATTTAATTATTTTATTATAAAGTCGCCATGATCAGATCTCTGTCTATGACTTTTGGAATGATGTTTGCATGAATGGGCTGCACATAAACAATGGATAACAATGGGCCTGTATGTGCCTGTAGCTAGCTCGCGTGTGAAGTGCATTGTACCTAAAAACATAGCGTATGTGCAGTCCTGAGTGTTTTGTTGAGCCTAGCCATGCATTGTTTGAACATAGACAATAACACAAGTTACATGTAGATTTAGATGATACACACCTTCAGGAGCAGAATTTTAAGGCATGTGAGTAGTTTGCAGGCACATACCTGTGCAAAATACAGAGTCTGAATTGTGAGACTACAGTAGGCCATTTCATGTAGATAGACTTCCCTCAGATATGATATCTTTCGTAAAGTGTCAAATTAGAGTCTGTGCTTGCAGACTAACATTGTGAGTGTTTGTGTGTCTGTGTCAGCTGTGAGCGAGCCCGAGTGCAGTAAATGACGTAATATTTCTTTCCTCGACCAATCACGTTGCTCATAAAGTCTCCCATAGCCGAATGGTTTGGGAATCGCAAATTCGCGGCCGGGCCGGTAGAATCGGCCCGTGGATCCGCGTCTGGGAGACTCGTATAGTATACTCGTGACACAGGCCCCGTAACTATATCACGAGAATGCCCATTTGGATCCAGGCATACTCGTGATATATAACTTACTAGTAATTTAGTTAAAAAACAAATTTTACCGAGCGATTACAAATTTGTAGACGAACATGCACGTGGTGGATATGATATATGCATGTCTGCGATCACGAATGTATCACCGATCTCTAGCTAGCTCTTTAGCATAGAAATAAAGATCGGTGCGCGCGCTGCGTGTAATTTCTATGACATGCAACGAGGGGTATGATTGGTTAACATCAAACTAACGGTATTGTGTTTTACTTACGGTACTAAATTAGATAGACAATTGCGTTAATGAAAACTAAAGAGCTTACGTAAGTAAAATAATGGTAAAATATGTATACGTTAGCTTTATATCATGTTAGTACCGTAACTGTTGAGTAACGCAAACACTACTCTGCAAAATCACTGGATACTAAGTGTACGTTATTCTTTCCTTAGTGATTACGTTACTGGTTAAGTTCATGGCGGCGATGGCCTTCCATATAGAAGAGCTCGCTAGTGCTATACGCTAGTGTGAATTTACATCGAGGACAACGTTTGCTTAACCTTTTCTTGAAACACTTGAATGGTTATGGAATCTGTTTGTGTTTCTAATTTTCAAATATTAATGTTATTCTGCATCAAAAATAAAATATTTGATTTCTACTGTGGTATGTAAAGGCATGAACTTACGTTAATACATGTACAGTACATTAAACAAAAATTAACCGAGAAGGTGCACCATGGTAATACATTTTAACAAACACATCAACATATTACCTTGACGTCTCATCACCATAGCCATTGTAAAACCATATATTAATGATACATGTAAAATATAAATTGAAGCAATTCTCGTCCATTGGCTGTATCCTGAGTGTGATTTATATAATGGATTTTGAGTAATATTTGCATCTACCTGTAGGTGAAGAATAGATATAGTGCATTAACTAGAATATATGGAGATGTGGAGAAATCAAGTTGCAGCTCAATTGGAAGGAATTTATGAGAAATATTAAAGCAAGAGAAACTGAGAGATGAGGAAAGCAAGAAGTTATTGAAATTAAGATATAACTCGCGAGATACCCTTGCATTAATGAATCCTTTATATAACGTTGTCTGGAGAGGAAGTAGACGATTTGTTTTTTTAAATTGGAGATTAGTGTAAGTATTAGAAAAACGGAAATAGAATTAATGAGAAAGTTTGTTTTTTAAAATCTTAAATCGTGATCAATACATATAATTAGATGGGGAATCTCCAACTCATGTGCGATGTCACACCTACGCGTAACGCATGTCCCACACACAAAAAAATGAGAAGAAAAGAGACAATAATGTAAAAGAGAAGAAGATAGAGAAAAATGAGAGAGACAGAGAGAGAGACAGAGAGAGAGCGTGAGAGAGAGAGAGAGAGGTAGAGAAAGAAATAAAGAAAGAAAGAAAGAAAAGAAGGAAGAACATGAAACTTAAAACTACACTTAGGCCTACAGATTACATTTCCGACTGAGTTGGCTTGACATATTGGCCCGAATTCACAAAGGAGGTTTGTCGACAAACCTTGGTTTTCGTACGTCATATGACGGGTTTTACGCGTTTTTTACAAACCTGGTTTGTAAAGAACAAAAGGAGGTTTGGCGAAAAAAGGGCCCGAATTCGTAAAGCAAGGTTTGAGCTCAAACCTCCTTTTGTTTCGCAAAACCTCCTTTTGTTCTTTACAAACCAGGTTTGTAAAAAACGCGTAAAACGCGTCATATGACGTACGAAAACCAAGGTTTGTTGACAAACCTCCTTCGTGAATTCGGGCTATAGAGGTTTGGCGAAACAAAAGGAGGTTTGAGCTCAAACCTTGGTCTGAGCTTTAACCTTGCTTTGTGAATTCGGGCCTACATGTGCCCAAGAAGTCTGCGGACGAAAGTACAACAATACGAAAACAGAAGTTATATAAAATTGTCTTTAAGAGAGAAAGAGAAGTTATTTCTAGAATGAAAAGAAAGGGGCTACGTGACTTTCAAGGAGGAAATTACAATTTCTATCGCTCGTAACGACTATTTTGAATTTCCTATTTTTTTGTATAATTCAAGAACTTCCTGGGGCTCCGCCCCAAGACTCCCGGCAAAGGCAAATTATTTATACAATTTCTTGCTGTCTGCTGCCTCGAGATCACTGGACTCTGACAGGAGCGAAGAAAGGTAACAATGTATAGCAAGAATCCCTATTCAGTGAAGGATTTATCCTTTTTATGCAGATGCATTCTTTTACCTTTCTTGACCAGAAGTGCGTTTCAAACTCAATGATGAGGGCATCATCCCATTGAATGTTGTGTCCAGTATTGAGGGCGTGTCACTATGAACATGACTGACAAAGAAAGCGGACAAAATATAGAGTTCCTCAGGTAGACAAAGGAACATCCCTTCACTGCTATTATGTAAACATGTGTAGAACAGGTGTCACATGCATATTCACCTTTTTACATAATAGCAGTGAAGGGATATGTTCCTTTGTCTACATGAGGAACTGTATATTTTGTCCGCTTTCTTTGTCTGTCATATTCACAGTGTGTTCAGCTATTTGCTGCCTAATTTGAAGGCTTAAAAAGAGCACACAATAGGGGCAGTGCAATTTAAAGGGATGGATTAGAGTTTATTTCTAAAAATGAATTGAAGAAAATCCTCCGTACGGCCTATAAGGAATCTAGATCTATTACGAATAAATCATTGTCCAAATACTTCCATGAATTGGGGTAAAAAAAAAATATTCCAGCGTTATGATTAGTACTAGTTATGATCTCAAGAATCACAAATTGTATTGTCTCTCCTAACTAGAGCCAATTTTGGTAGACACAGAGAAGACGCAGTTCATATTATTCTACGGGAGATAATTCCGAGATGGCGCGTGGAGGAATGTGGCATATGCATGTCTGCGATCACGAATGTATCACGGATCTCTAGCTAGCTCTCTAGCATAGAAATAAAGATCGGTGCGCGCGCTGCGTGTAATTTCTATGACATGCAACGAGGGGTATGATTGGTTAACATCAAACTAACGGTATTGTGTTTTACTTACGGTACTAAATTAGATAGACAATTGCGTTAATGAAAACTAAAGAGCTTACGTAGGTAAAATAATGGTAAAAATAAGTATACGTTAGCTTTATATCATGTTAGTACCGTAACTGTTGAGTAACGCAAACACTACTCTGCAAAATCACTGGATACTAAGTGTACTTTATTCTTTCCTTAGTGATTACGTTACAAGTTAAGTTTATGGCGGCGATGGCCTTCCATAGAAGAGCTCGCTAGTGCTATACGCTAGTGTGAATTTACATCGAGGACAACGTTTGCTTAACCTTTTCTTGAAACACTTGAATGGTTATGGAATCTGTTTGTGTTTCTAATTTTCAAATATTAATGTTATTCTGCATCAAAAATAAAATATTTGATTTCTACTGTGGTATGTAAAGGCATGAACTTACGTTAATACATGTACAATACATTAAAAAAAAAGTAAACCAAGAAGGTGCACCATGGTAATACATTTTAACAAACACATCAACATATTACCTTGACGTCTCATCACCATAGCCATTGTAAAACCATATATTAATGATGCATGTAAAATATAAATTGAAGCAATTCTCGTCCATTGGCTGTATCCTGAGTGTGATTTATATAATGGATTTTGAGTAATATTTGCATCTACCTGTAGGTGAAGAATAGATATAGTGCATAAACTAGAATATATGGAGATGTGGAGAAATCAATTTGCAGCTCAATTGGAAGGAATTTATGAGAAATATTAAAGCAAGAGAAACTGAGAGATGAGGAAAGCAAGAAGTTATTGAAATTAAGATATAACTCGCGAGATACCCTTGCATTAATGAATCCTTTATATAACGTTGTCTGGAGAGGAAGTAGACGATTTGTTTTTTTAAATTGGAGATTAGTGTAAGTATTAGAAAAACGGAAATAGAATTAATGAGAAAGTTTGTTTTTTTAAATCTTAAATCGAGATCAGTACATATAATTAGATGGGGAATCTCCAACTCATGTGCGATGTCACACCTACGCGTAACGCATGTCCCACAAAAAAAAAATGAGAAGAAAAGAGACAATAATGTAAAAGAGAAGAAGATAGAGGAAAATGAGAGAGAGAGAGAGAGAGAGAGAGCGCTAGAGAAAGAGAGAGAGAGAGAGGGAGAGAGAGAAATAAAGAAAGAAAGAAAGAAAAGAAGGAAGAACATGAAACTTAAATTTACACTTAGGCCTACAGATTACATTTCCGACTGAGTTGGCTTGACATATTGGCCCGAATTCACAAAGGAGGTTTGTCGACAAACCTTGGTTTTCGTTAGTCATATGACGCGTTTTACGCGTTTTTTACAAACGAAACAAAAGGGCCCGAATTCACAAAGCAAGGTTTGAGCTCAAACCTCCTTTTGTTTCGCAAAACCTCCTTTTGTTCTTTACAAACCAGGTTTTTAAAAAACGCGTAAAACGCGTCATATGACGTACGAAAACCAAGGTTTGTTGACAAACCTCCTTTGTGAATTCGGGCCATAGAGGTTTGGCGAAACAAAAGGAGGTTTGAGCTCAAACCTTGCTTTGTGAATTCGGACCTTCATGTGCCTAAGATGTCTGCGGACGAAAGTACAACAATACGAAAACAGAAGTTATATAAAATTGTCTTTCAGAGAGAGTTATTCAGGTGTAAAATGAGATTATGAAAGCTGCTGGTAAACATTATATAAGATTCCAAGCACGTTCTCAAGAATCACAAATTGTATTGCCTCTCTCAACCAGAGCCAATTTTGGTAGACACAGAGAAGACGCAGTTCATATTATTCTACGGCACATAATTCCGAGATGGCGCGTGGAGGAATATGGCATATTTCGGTGTTGGTCTACGCAATCTTTGGTTTTCACATGAGTAAGTATCAGTAACTCTTTATTACACGCAAACATTTAAAGCGACTGATGTCCTGCAAGACCCTGAAATCAATCATAAAATAATTTTTTCTAACATTTTAGTTATTACACCTGGGGGGTGTTTCACAAGGTCTTTCGTCTTCTGTGTGCATGGCTGATCGTCAACGAAACGGAGTTAAGTCTTTTGTCAACTCTGTTTGTTGCTACGGCAGGTAGCAAGTGAAAACGAACTCGTTTGATCAAATTATGGAAATGCAAGCCTTACTGTAAACAAACAGAATTTTGTTATTCCTGGCTCATTTTTCCTGATTAAGGTGTCATTTAAAAGGGCAGAAATTGAACTTTCTAGAAATGTGATTTTCTTTTTAACATTTAGATACCACCAGTCAAATGACTTTTTAGTTTCCTCTCTTCAAATTGCTTTTATCACTAATGCGTGGGATATGAATCATATGAGTTGCATCAAATGAAAGAGGAGGATCTAAGCTTTACAAATATGTGTCACTTGTTAACTATAATATGATAAAACATCGATAATTCTCGGTTTCGTTTTTTCTGGGACGCACTGTACTATATTCCTAAAATGTCTTGCTTCTAAGTAGCCAATTTAAACAGAGTAGAATTCCCTTTTACAGTTTCCGTGTAAATTTCTATACACCAGTTTACGGTTGTGTGCGCCATTTTAAACAAAGCCAATGACCTAGAGGTCATGTATTTATGCGTAAATTGAGATTGCGCCCATGCAAATTATGATGATATCACTGCCTACGAGCTGCATTGTGACCGCACATCATCATTTGCATGGGCGCAATTTTAATTTACGCATAAATACCACTGGTCAAAGGTTATTGGCTTTGTTTCAGGGCCAATGACCCGAGGTCAACTGTCTGCGCATGCGCACTGATACAACCGTAAACTGGTGTATTCAATTATGCGTTAGAACAAGGATCATACTTTACCATATCAACAAGTTTTATGAAATTGACGTGACTCTTCGAACCCTTGGCTTTAAATTCGTTAAACAAATCAAAAAATTAAAAAAAACGGATCTTGACTGTCGAGCCTTTAGTTTGTTACTCTTTATAATTGCACGAAGATACGATATTATCATGTTTTAAAAACATCAAATAGCCGGAAAACATGTAAAAGGATATTAGAACAAGTTTCGCACTTGATGAAAAACAATATATTTAACTCTGTCTTGTTGCGTTATTCTGATTTAAAATAAGTATAATTTCTAGTGATTAAACAACGTGGTTTCATCAGTAAATGGCATAGACAGGGAAGGCACAATTTGCTACAAAGCAATTTCTATATTCGTTGCACTTTTTGCTATATTGGTTTTACATAAATCAATCTTGTTATTATGCATGGGAAGGCTGAGAATGAGGTGATAGCACTATATGATCTTAATGATTTTAATTTTTTAAATAAACTTTGTGATAGTTTATAAATATGTATTTTTAAAAATATTGTAAATATATATATATTTTTTATTTATTATTTGTTTTTGTGGGTTATTTGTGTTGGGTTCACAGAGTGATAGTAAGATCAAGCTCAAAAAGATACGATGACGATTGTAGAAGCAGTAGTAGTAGTAGTTAGGCGCGTACGCAGGGGGGGGGGGGGGTTAAACCCCCTCCCCTTCAGTTTTTTTTTATGTGTATGTTTATCGGCAACCCCCCCCCCCCTTTTTTTTTTCTTTTTTTTTTCATAATAATAATTATTTTTAAAAAAATGATATGTCCTCTTACCCCCCTCCGACATAATTCTTAGATGATTAACGAAATATTGCGTGTAACTTCTCCAAATTGCTGTTTTAAATCAACAGTTTACCAGGTGTGGTAGAACTAACTTGCTCGATTATTTGCAAGGGTTACCTACTTCCAAAAAGAAGGAAATCCTTTAATACTGACGCTTTTTGATAATCTTTTTAATAAGCAATGTATTCCTGACTCCCATGTAAACTTCCTATCTTTGTATATACTTCACAACCTTCTTGTTACACAGATACTGCTCAGATATTTATTGGTGATTCGAATACCCCTGGTATCCTCTACGCTTCCCTGCCGGAACCACGAGATGATACCTACATCATGGACACCCGCTTCACCCTGATACGTCTCTCAGAAAATAGGGGAATAGATGGCATTGACTATGATCCAGAGAATGAAATGGTGTACTGGAATGATTTCAGTGGGAGTCAAATAAGTCGAATCCAACTTGACGGCACGAACCAAGAAGTCATTATTTCTACGAGCTGTGAGTGAATAGCAATATGCTTACTTTGCAAGTGAAATATTTCCATTAATTTTACAATGAATTGTCATTATTTATTTACCATGATTAATCATAGTAAGGTAATAACGTGATATACTTTGCGGATATTCTCTGTCATCGTTAATTCGAAAATTAATAGCCGGCGCATACACACCACATGCAATACGATATAACGTGTTGAAAAACAGGGTGATAACATAACAAATCCCTCCCGATAAAACACAACGTCATTGGCACCTTCAAAGCTTGCCCATCACCATGAATCTTATTTATGAAGATAATTTGCAAGTGCATAATCGATCTTGTGATAAAGTAGCGATGTAAAATAATAATATTATTATCATCATTATTATTATCATTACATTTTACTGATCTATGGTTTGAATTAATTTTCAGCCCCTCATTCTATCGCTCTCGATCTGGTGAACGGGAAGATCTACTGGACGATGTATAATGATAAGGCTATCTCACGTGCCAATCTCGACGGTAGCTCGGTAGAAGAACTCTTCAAATATACGAGTTTTGCGCAACCTACTTCAATCTTGGTGGACCCCGTCAGTGGGTAAATATTAGTTAAGTTGAGATAAAAATGTTCATTGGTTGGGGTTAATCTGGGCCCAATAACACAAACGTTGGAATAAATTGCAAAATGGAGGTGCGAAGCATATAGTGGTTCATTCACTTGACTATCAAACCATGGGTTGAGGGTTCGAATCCAATCCCGGTTTTTTGACAAGACATTAATCGGATGAGGCTTCCATGGATACACAAAATTGTTATTATCATCATATTAGATGGCAATGGGTGAATACAATTATCGTTGAATGCACATATTGTTAACAAGGCTGACTATAGACCCATCAGAATCATTGTTTCAAATGTGTAAATAATTGCATACCCTTGTGTTACGTGGCCCAGAATATGTAGATTAGGCTTCCACAAACCATTGCACGTTGTATGTAAGCTTCCATCCACTCCAGATCTGTAAACTATGCCAATCCTTCACTGAATAGGACCTCTGGTTATCCACATTCACCTATATCTTCTTTCTAGTGATCCTGCAGCAGCAAATAGCAGGAATCTTTGTTTTCTTGAAAAATCACTTGGCTCCAGAAAGTCCACATAAAAGGATGAAGCCTTGGCTACTATACTAATTGAAGTGTTCATAGGTGCCCGAGCTACATGTTATTAGTGTAGTTTTACATAATCTCTTTCAGTTTCTTCTAAATACCACTCTTAAGTGGTTGGGTAAATCAACTGGTACGAATGAAGCACGAGCACGCTGCAATCAACAGTATGTCCATTGATTTAGCATACCTATACTTTATAAATAACTCTACTGCGATTTCGTGAGTATCATATTAAGTACGCAGGCTTTAGCTAATCTGCCACTGAAATTCTACATGAAGTCTAGAATACAGGGGGTCTTACCAAGGAATATTAGTACCTTGACAAGGATTCGAACCAGGAATCACCTGATCCACAGTCCGCTGAAATACCCAGCAGACCACAACACCTCTAATTTCAAAATTATGATTATTTCATCTTGAAAGGTTTCTTCTCTGGTCAACACGCTTAGTCAATCAAGTTGTCAAGGCAACACTAAACGCCACTAACGAGGAGGTTGTGAGACCCATCTATGCTGAGGGGATGTTCAATGAGGAATGTGCTGATGACACCAGTAAGATACTTACTTAATTGTGTTTCGTTGTGAGTCGGGCCTTTTTTATTGTCACGTCGACATAGTGAACTGCGACATAATGACGTCATTTTGACGATCTGCGCACGCGCCTTGTTATCTCCCTGTCCACACTACCAGCATCGAGAACGCGTCAGCCCGCCCCCCCCCCCCTCCCCCCCCCCCTACCACTCAGTGAACGGAGGGATACCTTGCGTTTCCGGTAAAGGGGTACTTTTCACACCAAAGTCCGACTCGTAGTACACAAAAATCCGGCACGTATTGACTTTACACACCGGACTTACAGTGAGGGCTGATAGGGCTAAATAGGGGTTGTTTGGTGCAGATTCTTCTAAAAGGATCATGATGTTCTTTCATCGATTTGAGGTCTCCTTGGGGCTGCCATAAAAATGACCGCCATCTGATAGTTACAGGTCAATAGTAATTTCAAAAGGACAAGAGCTAAAATGATAACAGTTTATGTATTTATGGAGCTCTCGGGGTCAGAGAATCTGGATATCATTGTCTTTTACCAATTTGAGGTCTACTTGGGACTGCCATGCTGGTCATATTGGTCAAATCTAAAATGGCTGCCACCTTTGAGTAAAAGGTCAAGTGTAGTTCCAAAAGGAAAAGGGCTAAGTTTACATAGTAAGGGGGTTTTCGGGGTCAGAGAATTTGGTTATGATGTTGCTTGTATCAATTACAGGTCTCCAGTGGGGCTGTCATGCTGGTCATATTGGCCAAATAAAAAATGGCCGCCATCCGAGTTAAAGGTCAAGCGTAGTTCCAAAAGGAGAAAGACTAGTATGATAAAAGTTGATAAATTCACGGGGTTTCCGGGGTCAGATAATCTAATTATGATGTTCTTTTATCAATTTTATGTCACCATCCTGTCCTAAGCTACAATGAAGTCCATTTCCTGGTTGAAGAAGATGAGGGAAGATGCGCCAAATTCACACTTGAGTGGGTATAAATCTTGGCCTGCGCCCATATGTTTCATCAATATGCAAACTTTCCTCTGTGAAATACATTATAAATTCGTTTTTCGAGGGTTGGCAATGAAAATAAATAAACAGTAGAAACAGACCTTGGATAAAGAAATAAACAGCTCGTTCAATATGTTTTGAAGCATTATATTCAAAGACCCGGACAGCTTATATCTTTATTATCCATATAAAT
Organism: Strongylocentrotus purpuratus; assembly: GCF_000002235.5. Lineage (NCBI taxonomy): Eukaryota > Metazoa > Echinodermata > Echinoidea > Camarodonta > Strongylocentrotidae > Strongylocentrotus > Strongylocentrotus purpuratus. The sequence continues at coordinate 31,425,966 of NW_022145598.1, forward strand.
AACGTCTATAATCACTCTCAGATGGGGGATAATACCAATACGAAATGCATTAAGCAACGTCTAGACATAAAGGTCGAATCTCGACTTTATTTTTCTCATTCTTCTTTACATTTCGAAGCGTTGCATGGGATCTTAATCCTGTTTTGTCTACATACATCAATGCCCCCATTTAAGCATACTTGGAATCTGGTCACGCTTCGAAAAGTTCGTGGCTTAGCATTTGGCTTCTGTTGATGATCAAATAAAGAAAGCACCCTTTATAGATCAGGGACAGTGTGAAAAATAGCACACAGTAGAAGCCGTGCAATTTGAATATCAAGGGATGGGTTAGAGTTTGTTTCCAAAAATTAAAATGAAAGGGCTATTTTACTTTCAAGAGACCTTTCATTTCATTTAAGAAATAACCTCTCTTTATATCTTAGAGACACTTTCTCTTGAGAGTCAAATAAACTCGAGAACATCCAGGGCCTCCGCCCCGGAACCCCTGGCAGGGGCTCTGCCAGGCCCCCTAAAGCTGTGCCATATTGTACGGATCTATTGGAAAGCAAAATGAGCCCAATAAATATTTTGTATATAATATGTATACATACATGTATATATAGATATACATATAGTTCTCCTATGCAAACTTTCCTCTGTGAAATGCATAATAAATTCGTCTTCGAGGGTTGGCAATGAAAATAGATAAACAGTAGAAACAGACCATGAATACAAAAATAAACAGCTTGGTTATTTGTTTTGAAGCATACTCTTCAAAAACCCGGACAGCTTAAACTGTATTATCCTCAAAAACAATCGCTCTTACATTGTTATGTAATTAGTCATGTTTGGCCCCATTTAAAACTCAATGATCTATTACATTAAATTAATCATTAAGAATCAATACAAATAATGATTGAATAACAAAAAAGTATTTTGATATTTGCACTAACCTAGACAATTTTGATTGAATTTTGAAACTTTGAAACGCTACTATTACGACTACTTATATTATCGCTTATTTAGGAGCGATAAAAACAAAAGTACCATAGCTCTTACAAAATCGCAGAATTCGAAGAGAAACCTAAAATGTGTACGTTATCGATTAACATACCATTACAATAAATTTCGGCGATTGCACTCTCTTTTTAAGATATTGGCACACAAAATGATGGACTTAGCTCATGCTGCAATCATAATTATAAACCTTTAGTTCAGTCAGGAATCACATGACGTGTACAAGAGTGTTCGACAGCCCCCCCCCCCCCCCCCCCCCCCCCCCCCCCCTGGCAATAATAATAATAATAATAATAATAATGATAATAAATATATATATATTTTTTAATTGCTTATTCACCGGCTGGCTGAGTCGCCGCTAAATATTTTCTCACGAATTAGGACCCCCCCCCCCTCTTGCCGCCAGCTGGATCCGCTACTGCGTAAGTCCCCTCTATGTGAAATTTGATGATCTTAACACGCAAGGGGGACTCGCACCACGAAGAATATATAAACAGTTTTATAGTGTTTAGGCCTACTAGATAAATTGGCTTGACTAAATAAATCAGTAATATCATTAAAAACGAAATTTAATGAAAGTTATATTTCGTCTTCAATAATCGTTAAAGGCAATGTATAATTAATAAATATAATATTCATTTATTCAGCCTATCTAATGCTTGACTAAATAAAGCTTAATTATTGTTTGCTTTATTTTAAATAGTGAAGGACTTTAATAGGCCTACTAGATAAATTTGCTTGACTAAATAAAGTAATAATCCATTAAACGCTTGCTTTGGTGGGTACAATTTTGGAAGTTAGGATATGTTTTTCAGAGTAAAAAGTGTCCGTGGATCCGAGTCCCTGGGAACTTGGATCACGATAACGCCGATAATACTTTACCGATGACCAGATTCCAGGTAAAGTTTACTATAAAGAACCACTTCCGACTTTCAGAAATGATTTTCGATGACTGACGTGTCAGATGTGATCATTCACAAAGGAAAGGCCAGCACACACAAAAAAATGTGACCTTTGTAAAAGTTCGTTCCCGATTTTGGCGCATGCGCAGTGTGCAATTACGAACTCGCTTATTAATAAAAGAACATCATAATCAGATTATCCGACCCCGGAAACCCCATGAATTCATCAACTTTTATCATACTGGTCCTTTTCCTTCTGAAACTACGCTTGACCTGTAACTCAGATGGCGGCTATTTTGGATTTGACCAATATGGCATATCCAGAGGGTGCCCTTCTTGGCGTCCGGCAGAAATCGTAATAGTATAGTATTAATGACTGCTTTGAGAGAAATAGTTGTTTTTTATACGCTCAAGGGAAGGTTAAAATTGTGCTACTGCCCGAGGCGTGCCAAAGGCAATAGCCCAATTGTTACCTTCCCGAGAGCGTATAAAAACAACTATTTCTCGAATATTAAAACAGTCATTAATACTTTTATATCCGAAAAAATTATGACACCACCTTGGCCTTTCTCTAGTTTATCTGCACGGTTGTTTTTATAAGTGTTTCTTTGAGAGTAGACTAGATCTAGATTCTAGTCTAAGCAAGATATTTTTACAATTTTGGGGGTGGGCTGGCCCTGTGGGGAATATGGAGAAAAACCTGCGCTTTCATATGACACCTCAAGTATTGAGTATCACCTTTAGGATCACGGGCAATATTAGTTTGAATCTCTGCAGGTAATTAAAACATCGACCAATCTAGCATGAGTGCGCAATGGCCAATGGAAATGCATAGGGATGTGTGTAATCTCTACGGGAAGGATCTACATCTGTCCGTGACGTACAATCACCAGCATCTGGTTGTCGCGTACTAGAATCTAGATCTAGGCCTACTGAAAAAAAATATGGAAGATTTCACGTACCCTTTTTGGTGTTCTTGCTCTCAGCATGTCTCGCATTTGATCCTCATCCAGAAGTTGAAATCTTGGGAGAGTGTCTTCAGCCATTTTTGCCTTGCTTGAATCGAGAGACTGCCGTACTAAAAATGCCGACCAATTCTTTGCACACGTACGGTATCCGCGATCCCTCAAACCATTCTTTAATATGTAAAACTATGGGTATTTCACCAAGACTGAACTATTCCCTGTAACCATGGTAACTGGAATTTTGCCGGGATTTTAGAACTATTTTTTTGAACTATTACATGGGTTTGGAATTTTACCGGGAATTTTACAGGAATAGTTAAAGTTTATGAATGCAATTTCGACCAATCAGGTGGCTGGATTTCTTAAGTGAGGTATATAATATGGTATAATATACATCTAGGCCAAATTTGGTGCTTTTAGAAGAATCTGCACCAAAATATCCCTAACAGCCCCCACTATTAGGGGTGTTTTCAAAAGGAGGGCGCATGCATATGCGTATCCTAAATAACACTGAGTGGAGGGGGGCGGGCGTGTCCACCTCTGTTTTAACGATCAGATCAAACTAGAACGCCGTTCTGTATAGTACGTACCTAACTATCTGTGCCAGTAGAGGTTAGTTGTACCGGTTCGTGTTCTGACCACGTTTAAAGTGGCACGGGCGGGGGTAATGGATGTGACGAATGTGTCACATCATCTTGTTCACTAGTGCGGCGAGTGGGCGCTGACTGAAATCGAAACGTTTTCAAATGGAACCGACCGAGTTGTATCCTGCTCGGTCGCCGCTGAAATTTAGGCATCACCCAGAGATTTTTGGAAAAATTGAGCAGGCTGTAAAGCCCAAGCGATGCCTAAGCGGTGCTCTGTCGATTTCCCGTCGATCGCCGGTCGATTTTAGGTAAAAACTGGGCGAAATCGGGGAGCTTCTCCAGTGACCGACTGATGACCCACCGATTTCCGAGCGGTCTCCCACCGGCCACCGGCTGATCTTAAAAAAATTGCCCGTCGGCCGGCCGGTGATCGGCGGGGCACCAAAATACACTCGGTGACCAGGTCGTCGTCGCCCGGGCAATGACCTAATCGAGCGTTCGCCGTCTAGCGATATAAGTCAAAAATCGAAGCTGCGATGTCAAAGGCTGCCGGCCGATTTTGAACTCGCCGCCCAGTGACCGACCGATTTCTTAGCGACGACCGGGCAGTAACTGGGCGACGATCGGTCAGCAGCCCTTGACCTACCGGCTTTGATTTTTGACCTAAATCGCTCGATGGCGAACGCTCGATTCGTTCGGGAGGCGACCATCCGGCCACCGAGCATATTTTGGGCGGCGAGTGAAAAGTGAGCAGGCGCCGCCGAATTTTAACTTCGCGCTAAAATTTCAGCAGCGACCGAGCGATGCCCAAAAATCAAGTGGTTCCCGGGCGCGTCATTTTTCTGCGGCACAGATTGGGGCTTTTTTTTTTTTTTTTAGGTCTTGATTTAACTCTAACCCTAACCCAATATTTTTCCTTAGGCTCAACACGCACCTAACTCCAATCTGTGCCGCAGAAGAAAAAAATAACGCTTACCGGGCGGCCGCTGATCGGTGCCCGGGCGAAATTGGCTAAAAACTCGCCGCCCGGCCGCCGAGCAGGCTACTTTTGGGGGTTGTGACCATAGCTTAACTGGGTGAACACGCGCTCTGGACGTAGACGGCGTTCTCGTCGACACAATCGAAAAGGCCTTATTTGCTATGGTAGGACTGTGTCTTTGACTCGCCAACCTAAGAGTCACCGTGTCCAAAAATTAATGTAAAGTTAACGGTTTAAATGTTGTATTTTACTTTTTGGCACGCTAACGGGTTGCCTTAATAAAGGAAATGATTAATGCAGAGAAGAAAAAAATAATGCAAATATGATTACACCTCATGTCTGCAACGAGCATTAAGTTATTTGACAATCAAAGATCCCTTCCGTGGATTCCATAACATAAAGCTTAGCAATGGATTGTGCTATTGATTTTTGCGATTGATTGCATTGATCACTATGTGCAATCAATCTTAAAACTCAATCGTACACTTACTCAGGTTTTATACTGGGACACTGATCATCGAGCACCAGATATATAAATCTAGTGACGACACCTTAAGTTTGTCGTCACTTCCATATTTTGCAACCATTATGAAAGATAAAACATTACACATTTGAAATTGGAGTGTACCCAATATTGGATGATATTTTACCTCTCAAATATGAATAATCCCTTTATTCCAAATATATTGGGTACACTTTTATAGAGTATATGAGCATGGCTATTATTTACTAAGAATCATTTACTAAGTCTATGGCATATATCTATGATATATATGTATATTCATTTTATTTTGAAGGGGAGGGGTAGTCAGTTTTGAGGCTTTTAAATCGGTCAAAATTGCCAGAAAGAACCGTTGAATAGAAGAAAGGGTAATGGCCTTATTCACAAATTGTGTGTAGCGTGCATTACTCATCTAATATTTGTTCTCACTATTTCTTATACCAGCCCGCTTGTTTTACTACACGGAAAAGACTAAATTAGGCGTCACGAATCTAGACGGGAGTGGCAATAGAATCATCAAAGTATTCTCCGAAAAAACAATGGGTAGTTCCCTCAGCAAGTACGGCAGCAAGCTGTTCTGGTCAGCTCAGTCACGTTCGCCGAGTTTTACCCTCACGGGCTTGATCAACGAGTATGATATGAAGTCATCAACTCTTACGATTCACAACAGTACGGTGACATTGTTAAACGGCGACGAGCTTGTCATCAGCCCTCTGACCACTCGGATCATATCACACAGTAAGACGCCTGTGTTTCAGGCCGCGTCAGGGCCCCGTTTCACAAAACTTGATATCAATAACAAATCACAAGCTACTGCTATAAGCTACTGAAATCATGGCATGTGACTGGTTGAGAGCAAATTTGTCATAGAAATTTAGCATTTGTTATAGATAAACAGTGTTATGAAACGGGCCCCAGATCTCTGGATAAAAACATGAATATACAAATGACACTATTTTTGAGAGCTATTAACCTCTGGTGTTTTAGAATATAACTTTGCTATTTCGTTTTTTCTCCACTGTATCTGCCTGTCTATATTATTTTAAGAAACACAAAACAGATAACATGATACAACAAATTCTCAAGTGAGTCTGTTTAATGAGAACTCATCTGAGCATGCGCAACTCTTTGCCCAGCCAGGTGGCATTATTATTTATTTATTCATTATTTTTTCAACAGGGTAGTTTCATTCAGTTCCACTGGAAGCCAGTGGACCTGCTTTCCAAGAAAGCACTGCTTCTGTGTGCAATAACAGTGTAAAAACATAAAATCAATAATGCAATAATTAACAATTGCACATACATGTGAAATATCAAATTAATCATATATTTTATATCATATATCTATTATTAATTATTCGAAAAAATAAAACTATATTGAATTCTTACACTAAACTAGACCACGCCTAAAACAAAAGAAAAATACATAACATAGAAATAAATAATTATAGCAGGAATAGAGTGCAGTAGGCCTATTGTACTCTTTAAAGTTCACCAAAATATTACAGAGTTATATAATCAGTTGTTTCTAAAATATATGAAAAAATAGCCGTAGCGTAATTTAGCTTTAAATTTGCATCCATTGACTTTGCATCAGTAAGGGTTAGTGTTAGGGTTACTTAGCGCGAAGACCGCGGTTTACCTGGGGGTGTTTCACAAAGACTAACATTAACTTATTCACCTGGTTTCTCTCACCATAATGATCTTTTGATTACAATTTTGTCCTTCACTAAAGAATTACTAAATAAATTAAATTCTGTTAAATTTGTGATCATGATTTGTACGTCTCTTGAGAGACTGATACTACTGTAGTCAATGATGAGATCAAACAGTGGCATGAATGGCCTGCCATAGTGAATTCAACTTAAAATCGATTTTATTCTTTGTGAAACACCCCTGGTATTACTAAAAACATAAAAGCTGGAAAGTTCTTTGTTTAAATAGTGAAATCGGATAAATATTATACAGGATATCCTTGAAAAAGAAAAGTAAAAGTTAAATGGTAAATTAATCAATAATTCAAAATTACTTTTTTATTACTGTAAACCTAAATTAAAAACCTTAATTTTGTCTTCTTTCATACAACACCAAAATATGATCAATAAATCACGCATGACCGATTTCAGACACCCAAAGAGGCGATGTTGGAAATCAAATTGACCCAAAAAAGGCAAATGGCTGTTTCATTTACTTAATTAAGTCTTTTGAAATAATTAATTGGGACGATAATTTTTGTTTGATACACGTCATTCAAAAGCTCTATTCTATTATTTCGTATGATACGATGATTTTAATTTGAAAGATCATGCATAACTTAATAGCCACAATTTGTTATTGGAAATGCACATTGACATTTGTTTAGCAGCCTCTGTCACTTCTTACAAGAAAATGTCAATGTGCCTATAATCAGTTGCAAACTAGGATACCTGCTTATAAGTCTTGTGTGGACCTTCCATCATGATAATGGTCTCGTATGTGCTTGAAAGAAATGATGGTATTTTAAGCAATTATTAATTCAAAAATCGTTCCATATGTTTTCAAAACCGAAATAAACCAAACGAATTAGCCATCCACTTATTTAGGACAATTTGGTTTCTTAAACTGTCACTTCATGCCGTTTACAATTAATAATGCGTGACTTACTGTTGAGGGTTTGACGGTATATGATAACAAGAAAAGTAAATTTACCAATCACATACACATTTAACTAAATATCATTTGGAATTATAGAATAATTCACGCGTAAACTTGTTTTTTTTTTAGGTATTATTTAATTAGATTCGACGATTGATATTAAAGCCATGTATTTTATTTAACAGCTCCATATAATGAACCCGTTGCCATCGAGGGTTGCCCTGACAACATCGTCGTCAACATCGACGAGAACGCTTCGAATGCGTCATCGATCTCATGGACCGAGCCCGGACTCAACAGCTGGTCCAGCTGTCCCACAATGGTCTTTCAGGGAACAGGAACTAATGGAGGAGATTTCTCTTTGGGCATAACCGAGCTGTCCTATCGGGCCAGTGATGCGGCAGGAAATACAGATGATTGCCAATTTTCGGTGACAGTGCGCAGGTCTAGTGGTCAGTTATCTTTCCCATACTATTATCATTATTATTATTATCATCATTATTATCATCACTATGTTTCATTTTTGTTATTATTGAATTTTTAAGATTTTGATTATCATAATTATGATCATTAATTATCATGATTGATGCATATTATAATTATGATAAATATCATTTTTATTATTGGCGTTACCATTGTTATTTTTGTCATCATTATTATAATTAGAAGTATCATTGTTGTTGTCGTTGTTGTGGTTCTTCTTAAGATTATTTGATTATTTTATCATAATGATTAGCTGCTTGATTGAACGAGGTGAATCCCCCCCCCCCAACAAGATTGTCATGAAAAAACAGTATTAGGCTATTCTTAAGGTGTGCAACAATCGATCAATTCAGGAAATGTGTTTGCAAAATAGAATTATTATAACTGTTGGTTGAATGCCCGTCCAAAACCAGCATTGTCCTGACGCACTATTGAAGTCATTCAAGTATCGGCTAAGTAAAGCAGTAGTCCTGACTATGTGGTGCAAAATTATATACTTTCCTTCTAAATTAGTATTATTAGTAATTATATATTTATTTGTTATTATTACTATTTTATCATCATTATATCATTATTTAGTTTTGTTTATACAAGGCAATATTTTTTTGATATTAATTATTTATATTATATCATCAATATAGTGCATTTTTGCTCTGGCGTAATGCAAAATTTATAGTTTTCTTATACGTGGGAGAATTAGTACCCCTTCAGTGGTGACTGACTCACTCCCCTAATTTTTTTTTGCTCATTGCGCCATTGCATTGTTGTTTTTAAAAAGAACGAACTTTCGCACCTCGCTCGAATAATTAAGTCCTCTCTTTAATTTTTTTCTTATGATGTTTGTTTTGTCTCAGCAGATGAAACATTGCCCCCGACTACGGGACAGCCGACTACGGGACAGCCGACTACGGGACAGCCTTCGGGTAGCACTGCGCTCGTCACTTCATGTTCTTCCGTTCTCCTAGTCCTTTGCATCGCCCTCTTCCTCATCGTCCTCAAATAGGTCATTGATCGTCCACACATCTTCGCCCTCTTCATTTAAGCTGGTTGGTCGTTTAATACCTGTGCAGAGCCACGGCGAGAAAATGCAGAAAACAAAGAGTGGTGCCGTGCTGTTGCTCAATTGTCTATGTCGTTGAATAATAAAAATATGAATAGGGCTAGGTTTGTAAGAAGGTAAGGTAAGGTTTCTAATAGGTTAGGTTTAGTTTTCTAGGTAGTGTTAATTTTTGGAATTCGGTGATCCCAGATGTTTTTTTTTTTGCAGGGGAAATTATCGTAGAATCGAAGAAAAAGTGGCGATTTGCCCATCAGTGACGTATTTTTTTATCTTTTACTATTGTACTGTGGTTTGAGTGTAAAGGATAAGTTGAGGAGTTTCCGATATCGTAGTTGTTTATGCGTCTGGAAATCATTGTTATTTAAGTAAATCTATATATATATGGATTACGTTTGTTGGGAATGACACTCCTATAAAATACATAATTTATATGAAAATCACATAACCATTACAATATAATGTATTTATGATACTCTTGTATATCAGTTATAAAGGCTACCTTACCTTGCAATTCAATATTTCATTATCTTTTTCATTAGCTTGTTTACAGAATGTGGATGGCTTGAAAACAAAGCATCTTATTGGTTATAAATTATCTATATGCGCAAATTGATTTGGAAAAGCTTTGTGAGGGTGTTTGCTCTTATTTTTTGTCTTAATCAGTCAAATCTGTCCAACGACGTGAGGTTGCCCTGGACGACTTGTAAACAGGATAATGAACTCTTTGATTAAAAAGCAAGAAACTTTACCTGGTACATTATTCCTCTTGTTATCGTTACAAACCAGCACATGGACTTGGTATCGGATGTCATTTATATACGTGGGTGGGGGTGAGTGTGTGTATTAATCGTAATTAAAGAGAAGGTTGAGTTCTGGGAAGAGGTGAAAAATAATTTGTGAGCATTACTCATTCTTATTATGCAAGTGTGGAAGAACATCAGATAAGACATGTTCCCTGAAAAGCATGGCTCTTCAAATGCCTTCATATTTTAAATATGCATGTAACATCGTAAAAATCGGGGGCCGGCTTTTTACGCCACGTGTTCGTGTAGTCCGTTATACATCTTTTGGTGTACAGTGTTTGTAACTTTACCATGACTTGGCCAAATTTCTTATCATTTTGATGATTCCAGAACCTTGCAATACACACAAATTCTTATATGCTAGATAATCAACCTTTTCTGGTCGGTTCCACACCGTTTCTTTCACAATGCAATCGCATGACCAGAACTCAACTTCATATTTAACCCTATCACGAAGAGGCACTCCTTTCTCATTCTCCTTATAATATAATTATATAGGGCCTCTTTTCGCTCTTCTACGCGCTTCTGCTCTCTCTCGTTCTATATATCTTTACTTCTCCGTTTCCCCCACCCTTTCTACTTCATTTTGCATAAACGTGTACCTCTCAATTCGCAGATTGTTGTGCCATGACTATCCACTCATTTATTTAGAGTGAGTTAGAGTGCTGTATCTGTGTCATGTCGTCAAGATATTATTGGCTTACATATTGGTGTAAATTAAAAAAAAAATCTCAAGTAGAAATCCATTGTATATCACTTTTATTAAGATCTTGTTTGTAATGTGGATTTGATTAGTTAGTTCTATTAAATACATGTCTGTGATATTCATTAAACTTCTAAATATACATGCTAGGAAGCAGTATTATTACATTCAGTATTCACTTAGAAATTGTTACATTTATGAAAGTATAAATAAAGGGAAAATGCGATTCAAATTCACTATGTATTATGTCAAAATATTGTTTTTATTCAGGAAATAAAATGATTTCTTTGATGTCGTGTAGTTTGTTAATGTAAGAATTCCTTCATCATAGCCAATACATCTTCGAAAATAACATCATTCTCTCTAGAAATTATACGTATTACAACAAATGAATAAAGACAAGATGCAAACAAATACAATGTTTATAATTGGTATAAACATTTACATTCATTATCTGCATCACTATTATTAAACTATTCTTTGTATATTTAGTAATGAAACTGTAACCAAAAACGAGATATTATCCATAGCCGGGTTGGCCGGCATTCGCGATAGATGAAGTGAAAATTGTATCCGTAATGGGACAAATAATATTTCATGGACAAAGAGTTCTTGTCGAGTAATAATCGCATTGATTAAAATGAAATATGAATTCATTGGGAATTGGTTGCTAAGGTGACACATAGGCATGACAGGAAATGGTGTATAATGATTACTTCCTGGAATCACTGACCAGAACATTAACTAGGCTTACTGAACATAAGATGCACGGCACACAGAGATGAGTATATGGATACACGCAAATGTACCATGAAAGTTAGGCGTACACACGTAAACTATTTATACATATCACATTTCGAGAATCGGGGCATTTGAGGAATTATCCTTTGCAAGGAACCTTCTATGACATGCGTTACTCATTTCATATGCCATAAACATGATGGAAAAGATTATTGCACCTTTATAAATTAATCAACCCTTTCATTATTGTATTTTTATATTAACGAAAAGAGTCGTCGTTACCACACATGCAGTTAATGTAACATTTTATATAAATCTTGATTATGCTAATGAAAGCAAAACAAAATAAACCAGAATCTTGAAAGCCACTTGGAAGGCCCTGAAACAAAAGTAGTTTTAATGATAGAAACAGATGATAGTTGGCCAAGTGCTGAAGTCATCAGTCTACTATATATTCAATTAATTGTTTATTATTTTGGTAGTTTGTAGTTTGCAAATTTTGGAGAACAAGGATTTGGTACATTTCGTAAAGGATTAAACTGAAAGATACGTAACATTTGGGTCCTATAGAAGCAATTGCTAAATAACTTACTTACTAACAATTATAAATCTCGTTTTCTATCATCACAGTATTGTCCTCATCAGCATCCGCATTAATGTCATATGCTTCTAGTGGCGCATGCATTCCGACGCCATCGCTCGTCACGTGATTAGCTTTTTTCATATTTGACACCGCATACAGCGCCCCCACATCGGCCGCGTTCATGGCAGTGTGTTCGTATGGCAAGGCGTAAAGCAAAGAAAGGTCCGGCGATGCATCGGTTCGAAACTTGTTTGAGGAGCTGTTAGCTGAAAGGTCTGAAATTGCATACAGAGCTGCAGGGCCTGGTATTGGAGCGTCTTTGTGGGAATGGTATTCATTGTTCTTCTTATCTTCGACATCCATGGATGCCATTTGTTGTACAGAAGCAGGCGCGTCCCTTTTCAACTTTCTATCGGGAAACCAGATAAAATAAAGAATGTTTAACAGGTCGAACATGAACTTATCTGCTTTGATATGATCTTATACACAATATTCAACATGACCCCTCCTATCATGTCTATAAAAATGGAGAAAAACAAGCAAGAACAACGTGATAAGCATTTGTATATGTCCTCAGAGTAAATGGTCTCGAAAAGTATCAGAGTACATTTGTTTATTTGTACTTGTATGCACTTGGGTGTGTGTGCGCGCGCGCGCGTGTGTGTGTGTGTGTCTAAATAACTTATTTAGTATATTTTTCTTGAGTTGAGAGTGTTAGCAGACATCCACTGAGTGAGTAGTGTGTGTGTGGGGGTGGGTGGGTGAGTATGTGTGTGGGTGGGTGAGTATGTTTGTGTGATGGAGGGTGAGTATGTTTGTGTGATGGAGGGGGCAGTGAGGGGGCAGGGAGGGGGCAGGATTGTTCCAGTAAAATTACCTCCAGATTTGTTTAAGTTTTTTTTTGTAATATATAAGTGAATAACATTTACAATTGACATATTATGTTTAGGTACCTATACGTTTACTTTGTTGCTAAGTTATATTATACTGCAAATAAGTTTGTGTTTAATTATGTTTATGTAAAAGCATCAATATTGAACACGTTTATTTTATTCAATTGTATGTTATGGTTTGTATTACTCATTTGGAGAAATAAAACAAAATTGTTAAACAAAAAATCAAAAAAAAAGTGTGTGTGTGTGTGTGCGCGCGTACATAATATAACCACACTATTGAAAAATAAAATCTCATACCACGAAAGATTTCACCCCTCCCCATGGTCATGTGACTTCCCTGTTGGTTAAAACATATTTCTTCGATTTTTCTTTGGACAATGTATTCATTTGCAACTTATTTAGACAATTATCTCTTCGCCTCAAACCATACCTCCGTTTGTACTTGACGAAAACGACGATGATTACGATGATAGTTATTAACAGAAATGATCCTCCCACACCGGCACCTGCGTATAATAAAATGGTTAACAATGATTGAATAGTTATTTTATCAACTTTTAATTGTACAAAAAGTACATCATAATATAATATGCCCAAAAGAAGTGAATTTAGATGTAAATAATAAATTGAACCAAACATGCTAAAATTTCGATTTCATTTAGTCTGTCTTCATTTTCTGGCATCTGTTTTTTTATTTAGATGACTAATTATGGCATTTATGTTCACATAATAAAGCGTTATGCTCTCTATTTTAAAGATCAAGAAAACATGAAGTAATCAGTGTAACTCTTCTCCTCAGCGAAAAGAGCACAAAAGAAAACCCTTATGTCCACCGCTGCTCATCTCATTTCTTCTTGCAGTAATAATTCAGACAGAAGGCTTCATACCACAGTTATTCGGATTATCTAATAATAGTAATACAGTGAAACCTGTCTATACAGACAAGAAAAGTGGTCTCTGCAGGCAGATGGTCTTTATGTACAGGTTCCTTTAGTACATGTTTCAACGAAATACCATTTTTTCAAGGAAAACAAAAAATGTTGTCTCTGTAGGAAGGTTTTTTTTGTATAGACAGGTGGTTACTAAAGCAGGTTTGACTGTACAAATAATAATAAAAACAAAAATAATAATGAGAAGAAGAATAATTAAAATGATAATCACAATAATAACAATAACTCTCAAGGGCGTTTCACAACTTATGTTTATGTTTAAACCACACAATACAGTAAATGTAGCTTAATACTGAACGTACCAAATCATTCAATCCTATACATATTACAAGCAAAAGCATAATGACTCGAAAATTCAGAATATTTCATTCTGATCATCTTCCAAAAAGGACATAGTGACGGGCTGAGATTTGACCCCTCAACCCTTGGAGAACATTTTTTGGTCTGTTTATAATATACTCAGACGAGAGAGTGTGTGTGTGTGTGTGCGTAATGTGTTTGTGAGGTAACGCTGCATCGGTGTTGGTCCTGTTCTACCCCATGACTCAAAATAAGCATAATTTTATTTTTCGTCGTGTACAGAGATGAAACGAAAGAAAAACAAACTTTGTAAAATATTACCCAGCTTTATAGATGTCGTTGTTGACAAAGTTGTGTCGGTGTCCTCCAGACCCGTTATCATCTCAGGATGCGTTGTGAGTGTCGAATAGGTTGTTATCGATGTTGTATCTGTTGTCTGTGTGTCTGACGGGGTTATAACCACAGAAACTGAGAAGGGAAGTCAGGAGAAAATGCAATTTTTAAAATGTGGCCATTTTTTTTCATTTAGGTTTTATTTGTTTTAATTGACAGAACAATTTCAAATGAGGAAGCATCTCCAAGTATGAAACTATTTTCACATGCTACATATAACTTTGTAATTCATATCATATTTTGCACATGATAAAATGTTTCGATACCAGTAGTAAGCCGGATTTTGCTTTGTGACTGCAAATCATCTCCACGTGTCACAATGCATTGAGCATGGGGTAGTTACACCAAGATATTAAAGATAATTCGCATGTTTCCAGTGAAAAATTGATATATGTGTTCAAATAGAAATTGAAACTTTTGTGTTACACAAGGCAATCCTTCTGTTAACTGATGTATATGGTGCAGTACCAACGTACACGTGTGGCAAAGGATAGGTTAAAACACGACCGCAACTAATTCCTAAAAATCTACTTAAGGGCGATTTCAATACCCTATTGTTTGTCCCATAGAAATCATGTTCGATTTGCGCATGACTTTATTGTCAAGTTCGCATATTTCAATATGTGACAAACAAGGCTATTTTTATTGCCTTATGTTGGTTTTTCGAGAGCAGTGCTAGCGCGTAGTAAAAAGTCTGGATTGTGCATGAAAAACTTACGGTTGAAAATAGCGATTTTACCATTCCCACCACATGAGCTGTATGCATCTCCTGTACATGGTAACTGGCATCTTTCATCCTCTACCATCCCTTGCTTCCCATAGTTTGCACTCGCCTCACCACAGTTGCATATATTACCACCCTTTACTCCGGCGTATACATAATTCACGCCAGTCGTACGCCTGCAGTAATCGATACATGATTCGATGTTTAGCTGATCAGATTGGAGAGGGTTGCCTGGCAGGACTCGATTGTTAGGAAGGTCGTTGAAGCATCCGAGATATTGTTCATCTGTAGAAAAATAATATTGTTTTATAACCAATGCGCCGCTGATTTGGTTAAACAAAATTTACAGAGTCTATCGTCTTGAAAAGGTAACAAATATGCTCTTCTTTTACCTTCAACTTCAAAATAAGCATAATCAGAAAAATTAAAGAAATCCGTCTACTCCTGTGTATTAGTAGAGTTATTAGCCTTTTAAAACAAAAATTTTACCTCACGCACCCCCCCCCCCCTCCTATTAGAAATTGAATTCATTTTTATCGTTTTCATGAATGAAAGAAAAAAACATATCTCGTGAATTGATGTATGTGCTGACGTCACACGAAATGCCTTTCTATGTGGTTGACGTCACATTGTTTGATTAAAGACCAAGTTGGGGTCTGGATGTACCATTACGTACATTTTGAAAGAAAATGTCTGGAAGAATTTTGAAAAGATTATTTAGATAGTAAATAGAAAATGTTGTAAAAAGTCAAATATCGGAATCATCATATTAATAAGAGATTGACTCAACTAGATAAAAATCGCATGCACTGACGGCAGAAATGGGTACATGGGACTACACTCACAAGACATTATTATTTGTTCAACACCTGTTGGCTATTTCCTGTCATATTTTTCTTCTTATGAGGGCATTTATGGAGCAATCCCTTTTACTCTCTGACATCATGGAATGAGAATGCTTACTAATTATCTTTCCCTTTACCAGAGCATGAATTCATTTAAACATATTTGAAAGATATTTTTGTCAGAACTATGATTCAGTACCGTAACAAGCAGCTGCGCCTGGTTGGCGCCTGTTAGAAGAACAAGTAGTACTATACTGATTGCAGGCTCCGATGGTTTGTTCATCTGAGAAATAACAAGAAGAACAACGATAATACCATATCAATATTAAATTATATAAAAAATGATAATAATGATAGGCCTACTGTAGTAATGATAATGATGATAAAATGATAATAATGATAATAACAATAACGATAATAATAAGAAGAATCGTAATTATTGTTATTGATTTTGCTATTATTATTACCGTTTATTATATAATTATTATAATTATCATCATTATTTGTATGACCATCGTCATTATCATCATCATCATTACGACTAGATTGAGTAAAGTTCACGGGGTGCTTAATGTTGCCTCCCCCCCAAAAAAAAAAATAAATAAATAAAATATTTAAAAAAAATAAAAAAAATAAATAAAAGAAATATATATATATATATATATATATATATAATAATAATAATTGTCGTACCAAAAAAAGAACAAATGTTGATTATTTTGTCAAACACTTTTTCAAACACTGGCCTGCACCTTCCAGTATCCTCCGGCACGCCGGAGTGAATACTTCCCTAAAGATAGGCAGGATAAGCAAACCGTCTGGAAACCAAAATGCGTGCAAGTCAGGGGCGGCGATCCCGGGGGGACGGGGGACACGTCCCCCCTCGATTTTTGAAGGGGGATCGTCGTCCCCCCCCCCGGAAAATTTGAAAAAGTGCACACATAAAATGAACAGCAAATACTGACTAAAGACTGCAACACACTATTAGGCTTTGGAGGGCCCAAGAGTGCAGTGTTTAGACAAATAAAAATGCAATAATCTCCTTGCTCTGGAGCCATGCTCCCTTGCATAACATCCTTCAAAATGTACAAGTTAATATTGTAGAAAAGTGAAGTGTGAAAAAGTACATTGTTTGTTTCATACTATATTTTTGCTTAGGAATATAATTTTGTAATACAACAAACTTCAAAACCTGTGAGGGTATTCACTTTTGTCACCTTCACCCTTCTCATTCACTATGCTCACTCACTCGGGCTTGGGGCAGTCTCCCCCCCCCCCCCCTCCCGAAAAAATTCAAACGTGGTTTATTTCTAATTCGATACCGGTGACAAATTTATAAGTGTTGCTGAAATGGCTTGGTTTTCCCTGCGCTTCCGGGGGCTCTGTCCCCTGTACCCCACATGGGCCCCGAGGTGGGCCCCTGGTTGCTCAGCTGACCATAAATAAATGCCTAAAAACTGAGCTTCCGGGGGCTCCGTCCCTAGACCCCACCAAGGGCCCTAAGGCGGCCCCTGGATGCTCACCTGATCGTAAATTAATGCCTAAAACCGCTGAGCTTCTGAGGGCTTCGCCCCCTGGAACCCACTCCGATTAGTGACCTGCATGCAAGTGTCACAAATAAGGTATCAAAATATGCTCATCTGACCCTTATTAAATGCCTAAAAACTCTGAGCTTCATGGGGCTCTGCCCCTTGACCCCCGCCGGGGCTTTGCCCCTGGACCCCACGCCAATTTACGCCCAACTTGCTTTGCTCTATCTGATCGCAAATACTTTAGCCCCCCCCCCTCCCCCTCCCTCCCCACTCCCACTTTGAAAAACATTCCGCGGGGCCTGCATGTAACATGTAAGAGCGGTGATGATGCGGATTTTTTTTTCTCCCCCTCCCCCCCAAAAAAAAATAAATAGTTTCTGCTTATTCCGTCACTCCTCCCTCGTTCCTCGCATTTCGTCCTCCCGGTCATGAAAAGAAATCGCCGCCCCTGGTGCAAGTGGACATGGGGCAATATATAATCAGTAAAATCATCAAATCATCAAATCTGATTATGAATGATAAAAGAAATAGTACAATGTAGGTTTTACTAATTACCTCCCGCGCAATTGAAGTTTGTCGTTGGAGCCTCGTTTCCAATTCCAAACGTTGAGTTTCGGATGTTCCTGTTCGCTCCACTAAAACCTAGCTGCCTACAGATCACCTTCACTACATTGATATCCAAGTTTGCTCCACAAACTGTGTGCCAGGAGAGTCCATTGTCTCTAGAGTATTGGACAGTGCCTTCATACTGCGAGGATCCGTTTGTCAATCGCACCTCTGTACACGACGAAATTTTATTTTATAATCATTTTGAGTCATCGTGGTCATGGACTAAAACAGGGCCAACACCGTTTCCACTCAAACACACGCACAAGAATCTAACTCTCTCTTGTCATTTCACCTTGTTTCCTCAATCTAATTCGGGCAATTGCTTCCCTAAAATGCAAACTATCCTGCAAATGATGTGATCTGGTAGAAATCAGGAATATTAAAGTACGCCATGCAAAGTATCCTACCCAAACGTAAATATAAACACATCTTTTGCATTCTATGATTTCTAAAGATTAATGTCAAAATGAACTCAACCCTTTAAAGTTGGCCTGAGAGAAAATAACAGAAAAGAAAAACAAGAAAGAAAAACCTAGTCAAAGAACATCGAATAATGAAAACTTGTTGTTTTGAAAGTTGAGACCGATAAGGTATTCAGGGTATACAAATATTCCTAATGTATGGTGTGAGACTTCATGTGTAGAAAACTGATCGATTTTGTTATGAAAAGATTCAATGAAAATGAATCGACATCTAATATTTCCGTCATTCATAAGGGGTCACATACTTCCTTTCATGAAAGAAAATCTATTAAAGTTTTTGATAGATTTCTTATCATATTTCATTCATTCATTTGTGTAATCAATATTCAATAATCTCGAATGTAGACCTATTTAAAGTAAAATGCTACAGTCACACGTTTAAATTTGAACAAGTTTGTCATTGTGTTACAATGAGTATATTACAACTATCAAACAAACAGTTTGAGTTGTTGCTACAGCTTCTGCATTTACTTATTGTTGAATGCTGTGAGGTATTAAGTCATTAAAATATTTGTTTATAATAACTCAGTCTTCATGGTCTTGCTGTGAAAGTCACATGGCACTTTAAATACACAAACATACATATAATTAATGACAAACATGAAGAGTGAGGTTTTAGTCCTAACACTGATATTCTTATCATATTTCGACTATGGGAACATTGGAAATGTTTGAAGTGCAATCCTTTTCAGGGTATATTTGTTATACAATATTCGCCGACACCAGCATGAAAAGATTCGCAAAGCTTAGAAAGTACTTTTTACCTTTTCATAGATCACCCTTGAAGTATCTTTGATAATTAAATTCCTGAAAGCTACAATAAATCCGTGTTTAGTTTGACTTACGAATCGTCCCCAGATCTGACTGATGTGCTGCTCGGCTGCAAAGCAAGAGGGCTGGTAGAATGTGGTAAAACACATGGTGCAAGTTCATCTTCGAGATGTATTAAATATTATTCTGACTACGAAAAGTTAAGATTCCAAGTGATATTTTCCGTCCCATACACGCTTCGATAAACTTTCGCAGGCCTAACCCTCAGTGTTGATCT
Source organism: Strongylocentrotus purpuratus (assembly GCF_000002235.5). Classification (NCBI taxonomy): domain Eukaryota; kingdom Metazoa; phylum Echinodermata; class Echinoidea; order Camarodonta; family Strongylocentrotidae; genus Strongylocentrotus; species Strongylocentrotus purpuratus. Next base: position 31,445,682 of record NW_022145598.1, read on the forward strand.
GTTTCGCTGAAGTATGTTGCGTTCATCTGCTAAATTCTTCATTCATGTACTGCGAAAAGCATTCCCATCCGTAATACGCACTCTATCTTTCAAAACTAATAGCTAATCCTGATTGTTTAATATCATGAGAAGAATGAAATGCTGCGATTTATCGACCTTTCTCTGGTGGATAATGACTATGAGTAATATGTATTCTAATAATTATGAAACAATATGCAACACGGGCATGAAAGGCAACTCTTTCAGGTATCCTAACTTCCTCCAAATGAATTTAGTTCCTTGTTTAAAGAGGCATAGTAGTGGGCTCTCATGGAGAATTCGACACCAATTGAGTGTTTATAAAAACTGATCAAGTGTTGTCAATTTTTTTATTTGATTTGATTTGATTTGATATATTTGTTTCTGCATCTTTTTTTTTTCTTTTTCATCATACATTTTCATGAACATAATATGGTTTGATACAATATTTTAAGTGTATATAATTTTATACAGATAATAAACGAAATTAAACAAATATATTGAATGCATAATTAACATACATTAGATGCAGGAGGGCTACATAAATAAGCAAAGTAGCTTTACGTGCCCGCAGCCCTCAACTAATTAGATACACAAAAAAAAAAAAAAAAAAAGAAGAGTGTGACTTGCAGAGAAGAAAAGGAAAGGGGAGAGAAGGAGCGTTGATAATAATACAATAAATCTTATACATCTCAATCACCTGGATTTGGCCTTATGTAACGTTATGCATTTTCTACCAATTGCCCTATATGATGAAAACTTACTTACATCTTCCTCACTCGAGGGACTACGGGTTTGCTGTGTGTAATTTTTCATCACCCATTAATGGTATTTCCAACAACTCTGGTGTCAGCGAATTATTACCTCATGCACATCGAAACTGACTACAATCTCCCTTTAAACGCCTTACGAATAGGTGATTGTACAATTTCTCAATCGCGGTTCAAAGAGCTGCTTCCTCTAGCTTCGGAAACGAAATGGCTTCAAAGAGAAACATCTCATTTCTAAACAACACGGACCGTTATTCAAAGTGAAAGATCAAACTGATGTGCATAGTGTAAACTGAGCACTTGGAGATAGAGAGTCAGGTATTTTATTGGTAATGGGAAAATGAAAACATCAAGCAGGGCGAACACATTTTGAAACGGCTATGAGTATCTGATAAAAAATCTTCTTAACACATTATTGAAGAAGAGAATATAATTGGATTGGCATTGGTTTTGGGGCACTGGGGGTGGGGGGGGGGGCTTTAAGTGTAGATGGATACCTTGAGAGAGCTCTTTGTTATGAAGGGGTGCGGGAGGGGCCCTGTCTTCTTCTGTGTTAGTATTTTATCCAGCCATATATCATTCTCTTTCCATATTTCTTCTTCCCCCATCCCTCCGCCGGCCGTAGGGCTCCCACTTGAGAAGACCCAAAGTCCCATCACCTAGCTGCGCAGTACGGTGGGTCAATGAATCCATTCTGCGCTGGGAGGAGGGGTAGGTACAAATTATCTAAGCTAATGGAAATAGTGTAAGGGACCAACGATTGGGTATACCCGAGTTTTTGGAGACGTGTGGTTACTATATCTAGCTTCTCATCACTGATTCCATGTAATTGCTTGGGGAGAGTGGGAATGAACTTCGCTGCCCCCCCCCCCCCCCATCCTCCATCCCATTGTAAACCACTGACATACATGTTTCTATTTAAAATGCCCTGGTTGGACAAGCTAGTTAATTTACAAGATTATGCACAACCTATCATGTTTAATTTGTTAACCATATTCCACACATGATACCTCCCTCTCTTTAGGCAATTATGCAAATTATGCTTGGTATTAACGTAGACATGACCAACACGTGTTCTCCCGTCAACACCTGTATTTAATAGCCATACTCCTTTTTTTTGGGGGGGGGGGGGCGGGGGAGGGGGTGGAATTCAATAATGAAAGGTAGACTTAGGGCCTTTGTTGACTGATGTAAAACACAGGCTTCAATATGTCTCATTCTCAAGAAACCTAAATCTCGATAAATCTATTTGTGACATTACTTCCAAAATTATATACTTGGAAAGTGTGTAAATAATTTATTTCTGGACTAACTTCACAGAATTGTTCTTTCCCTGTTCTATTATTATACAATGTAGTCTTATATTGCAATTAACCTCAATACAACTTGTATCAGAGTGTTCGCTTGGCCTTTAAGTCATTCAATCATTTCCGCAATACGGAGAAAAGTGCCGGAAAGAGTTTCCTCCTGCTTAAAAAAAGCAGTTCTTTTCAGATTTCCCTTAACATTTTACGTTGATTTTAAAAATAGCCATGAGATAAGCGTCTAAATTAGGACATTCTGTAGAATCTCACAAAAATAACCATGCAAATAACTTCTGGAACTATCTGATATTCTTTTACTTTAAATACTACATACAGTGCACCCACAGAGTTTAATCTTTAATGTTTTTTTCTTCAGGTACTTGGACACTCCGACGCCATTTTATTAAAAAATCAGTCTCTTAATAAAATATTTCAATGGGTTAGGGTTAGGGTTAGGGTTAGGAATAGGGTTAGAGTTAGGGTTAGGGTAAAATGAGAAAAAAAACTGACCGTTTTTGCAGCTAGCGGGGCCTAGTTGCCCCCGGGTCCTAGTTAGCTCGGATCCGTTTTAAATCTATGTTCTGTATATACAGTATAATTATCATATTATTATTATCAATATGCTACGCTTTCAGTCATGGCTTATTATGGTTGATATTCATTATGTATATCTTATTATTAGTATTATGATATTCATTTGTACATGTAAAAGGAGGATTTTGGTCGTTCAGTATTATTTTATTGAATTTCCAAAATCATTTTCAGTCGTGATGTTGCAATGTTGTTTTTGTTATTGTTGTTTTAAATAGAGTCGGGCTAACTCGGACACGGGGACTACTCGGCCCCGCTGCAAAAACGGTCATTTTTATGTAATTTATCCTAACCCTAACCCTAACTCTAACCCTAAGCCTATACCTAACCCTAACCCTAAACCCAACCCTAAACCTGCAAAACTAATCGTCTTTGCAGCGGGCCGAGTTGTCCCCGTGTCCGAGTTAGCCCGACTCCATTTAAAACAACAACAACAACAAAAACAACAACAACAACAAAAACAACATTGCAACATCATGACTGAAAATGATTTTGGAAATTCAATAAAACAATACTGAACGACCAAAATCCTCTCAAAATGTATGGATTTGTTTTAATCAAATTTATCAGTTTTGTACTATAACCTGCCTCTCATTAACTATTTCTGATATATTGTTTTATTTTCTGGAAGGACGGTATACTTTTTTTGTATTCGAGAAAAATATAATTTTTGTTTAGTCCAGATTATTGTGCAGCTTAAAGCATCATTACGTTTCTCAATGAAACCAAAGAAAACATGTGTTATTAATCAAATTATCAATTTGGAGTTTAATTGATTATGTTTCTTATTTTTGTAACATGTGACACGAGTGCAGGGGCGTAAATCCGTACCGAGGAGTGGGGGGGATAATCGGCGATAGCCATCACATACTAGCACGAGCACACGCCCACACTAATGTACGCAAGCGCGTGCGAACGCACACACACACACGCACACACACAAACGAACAAACAACAAACAATATTAGAGAAAGAAGACGATTCGTTGTACCGTTCTCGAAAATAATCCTCGTCTAAATTCAGTCCCCCCCCCCCCCCCTCCCGCGCGGAGCGCGGAAGCTTTTACGTTTCATGAAATCATTAGAGAAAGAACGCGATTCGTTGTACCGTTCTCGACTCTTAATCCTCGTCTGAATTCAGTCCCCCCCCCCCCCCTCCCGCGCGAAGCGCGGAAGCTATTACGTTTCATTAAATCATTAGAGAAAGAAGACGATTCGTTGTATCCTCATCTGAATTAAGTTTTTCCCTTCCCCCCCCCCCTCCCTCCCGCGCGAAGCGCGGAAGCTTTTACGTTTCATTAAATCTTTAGAGAAAGGAGACGATTCGTTGTACCATTCTCGACTCTTAATTTCTTTAAAAAGGGTTTTTTTTTTTTTTCTCTCTCTCTGTAAAAAAGAAATGTAAAAAGGAGGTAATAAAATATCTTGAATATCATAGAAAAATTGATCAAATCCCGGGATCAAATTTCTGAAATTCCTGCTAGCTTTGAAAGCTCATTCAGGATTATTTCATTTTGAAAAGTAAAAGCATTGGCCCCCAGTCCCCCTTGATCGACTAAAGCTCACCTGAAATTGGGGGGGGGGGGGTGTGGTACATTTAGCAGTGTTCCGGATTTTTTTTTTTTTTTTTTTTTTTTTTTGGGGGGGGGGGGTCTCCAAGGTAGGAAAAGCCAGCGAAAAGCCGGCAAAGGGGGGATTCAGAAATGTTGGCAGTCCTGAGATAGGGTGGGGGGGGGGGGTGCTTCCAAAGGGAGGGAACGAGCTTACCCGTACCCTAAATAACACTTAGTGGGGGGGGGAGCCGGGCATCTACTGTACATGAAGGCACTTTTTAAGCGCTCGCGCGCTGGCGCGCTTTACGTCTGGGCTATAATAATACCTTACAAAATAACGAAAAATTATTCTGAAGTTTATGAAGTGCTTGTTCGCGCACGTCGCGCAACTACTCTTAATGATCGTGACATACTGTATACGTGAAGGCTTTACAGTTTTACATACATAAAAAAATAACTCATTTCTCATGCATTATGCTAAAATTGAAACAATCACATTTTTTTCTTCTTCTGCTTCTTCCTTTTTTTTCTCTTTTTTTTTTGTAATATCAGGGGGGATGATTGTACAGGCCATCCCCCCTACTTTAAGCCAGGGGGGGGGGGGGGAATGCAGCCCCCCATTCCCCCCCCGGGATTTACGCCCCTGCACGAGTGCCTTACTGGCAGATTCGGGCAAAAAAGAAAACATCGTCATTATTAGCATTGCTATTATTATTATTATTATTATTATTATTATTATTATTATTATTATCATTATCCTCATCAATATTATTATTTATCATTGTCATTTTGAATATATTATCTTCCTCCTTACCCCCCCCCCCTCCCCTTTTTTTTTTAAATATTGGTTTGTTTCGTTGTACGTTCTGCATTATTTATACGCATTTGTATCTGTTGTTGAAAGTTATAATATTTTGTTCGTATTTGAGCATCATGATTTAAGTTTTCTTCGATTAACTATCAAAAAATAATAAAATGCATTGTAAATAATATTACAAATAAATAACAATAATTCGATTCAATATCAATTTATTCAGCCAATCATTAAAAACAATTTACAATCAAATTGGTACTGATGACAGGCTATGGACCCCTGAAAAGCAAAGCTTGTAAATGGGGCCCATTAACATACAATTTAATATAAATATAATAAAAACATACTATGACAAACAAAACAAAAATACATATATGTATATTCATACTTATTACAAAACAATTATAAATATCTTGAAAACACACTTAGCCATACTCACTCACTCACACACGATGCAGTGCACTTTAAAGCATGTTATCAGAGAGAAAGTGAGAAAGAAAAAGGAAGAAGAGGAAGCACATGAAAAATGCGAAACGTGAGATTCAAACTTATAGTCCTACCCAGTATTAATAAGAGTAATAGTAACAATAATACGAATGATAATAAATCAACCTAAATATAATTATTACAAATCTGTCTTTAAACAATCCCTGTATAAAACATATCAACATCGTTATCAATACTAATATTTTTCTGGACAGAGCAAATTAAAGAGGAGCTTGCAAGTTACGTCACAGTGTTGCCAATTTTAGTTTCATTAAAGTTAAACAATCCATGAATTTCTTGTTATTAATCGATTTTATCAAACTTTCTCTCATTTTTTCTGCTTATATAAAAACAAACTGAACATCAGGATGGACTTTCCGTTTTAAGGTTAACTAAACTACAAATTCATGTTGACTTTTTTCATGACTTTTTTGATGTACATTTATGTCATATATATTTTTTTTCTTCAAATGCTTTTGTTCTACCTGCTAAGCTCCACCCCTCAAGTCATCATGACTGAGAAATAAGATACTTAAAACATCGAATTAGATTTGTATACACAAAATTCGTAATAAATCATTGTGAGTGTGCAGAATTTTACAGGTCATTAAAGTAATACAAATATATACATAGCATCAAATCAATAATTGGGTTATATTAGCCCTACAAAAAGAGGTGTAATAACTATCACTAATGTATTCAATCTTTTTCCTTTTCCATCTCTTTCCAGGGAAAATCAGACATTTGATAATGTCCTGACTCGAGTAAGTGTCGATGTTTTGAAAGCATTATCGATGCTCTTCTTCCTCGTGGCTCGCTACTACCGGGACAGATCTTAAAACGTCAGGGTATCTTTTCACGAAACCGTCTTAAGTACAAGTTTGCCGAAATCCCATTGATATAAGCTTGGTTTTAGTAGCTGGCAACACAATTGGGGGAGAAAGTTCAAAATACATCGTGAAATATATGTACAGTTTACAACTAAATTATATATACCTTCACCAAGTTTTGTGATATTTTGAGTATGTCAAAAAGTTGATTTGTACCGATTCATGTATCTTGAGAACGATACACGTACATACATGACATTAAATCTAGGACCTAAAGGTATTCGACAAAGGCTCTAATTCCAACCGGTTTAACTTTCATTCCTGAGCTACATAAAAAAGAAAAGAAGAATATTTACAATAATAATGAATATTTAGTTGTAGATCAAGCATTTGATGAAATGGTGATGCAATATACAAATATTTATTGACTTCTGTGGAAATGCATGCAATCGTACTTTCATACACAGAAGCTATTCTTGTACCGAGGTTACCTTTTATAAATATCACTTCATTCAATCGTTATTTATCAATTAATTCTTTCATAATCATCGTTCACCACCGAAATATACACAAATATGACAAAAGAATATGAAGATGCAACTTCAACCTAAACTCGATCACAGATCCAACCCCGAAATTTGACATAGTTACAGTATTTGGTTTTTATATAAACAAAATAATGAAAATAGTTTGCATGTTTATTTGAAGATTAAATGGTGGACAAAATAATAATATTTATCGAATTCTTCTTTTAAATCTTTCCGATTGCAAAGACTTTAGTTGTCAGGGATTCGAGGCCACTCACTCGAGCCAAATATTATGATTATTCTAGCTAAATCATGCATTAACCTTTCTTCCTCGAGTATATTTTTATAATATGTAATAACCTGTCTTTAGAAACTGTTAATGTTCAACCCAGACACATACTAGTATTCATGGGTTGTTACATTGTCGGTCTTAGACATTTCCTGAAGCCCATCTATGTGACTCTCATACTGCGGAATATTTCATCCAATTATGCCCGGGTTCTCGTAGTCATGTATTGCTTCAAAGTCGGTCTCAGGTTTTACCTGAAGCCCATGTCCGGGAATTTCATTACCTAGTGAATTATTCCTTCCAACTACACTATTTGTAAGGTCCTGGTATTCGTGTGTGATTTCATAGTCGGTCTCAGGATGCACCTGAAGCTTATGCAAGGTCTTACAATACTCTGGACCAGTTTGTTCATTGGTCCCATTGATAGGTACCTCATATCCGTCTCTCTGGGAGTTTACCTCTCGTAATGGTTCGTATACCTGGAATGTAGGGCCATCATGGGGAGTCGTAAGGGCAATGTATGGATCATTCCCGCCATGACAACCCGCAACGTCTGAGCTCCGGAGATCATGGACAGTGGGCGATTCAAATGTCGGGTTATCCTTTATTCCAGGACTCTCCCGAGGCTCTCCGGAGGCGGCGATACCTCTAGATGACCCGTTTTTTTAGCCTGATATAATAATGAAGACATTGTCGCAACTTATTAGAACGGATGTATACAATTAATGGTGCGAGGTTAACCACTATTTAGAGAGTTTACTAAACCGTAATGCAAACATTTCTCTATTTCTCTATCTTCCCTCAAGTATTCCTTTGTTTTATCGTTCTCATGGACTGTCGATCGATCTCGTTGCTGTGGGTCTCATGGCCCTTTCTTTCTAAAAATCAAATGTATTTCTTTGTTTCGTCTGTCAAAATAAAAAAGTTGATGTTATATCGATTCATGTCGAAAATGTAAATAACCTTTCAAACAACTTATTCTAAAATAATCGCTTAATAATCGCTTTTTAAACTGCACTGCCTTTTCCTCAGTTTTATCTTATTCTTTTAATGTAACCTTTCTTAAAATTGTGATGATTGTTAAATGTTATGTTGAAATGTAATTATTTTGTCTGTATATTTATATTTGTATGTACATGTAAAGCACCTTTAAATGTCCGAAGGCAAATTTTATGTATTTTTTACATGACAATAAATTATCTTGAATCTTGAATCTTGAATCTTGAATTAATTGAAACCTACTTTAGAAATCATATGTACAATCCTAATGAATTTTTTTCCTATGGGTTAGTGGAATGCGATAATTGGCTGTAATGAACAATACATTTGAGTGTAGTTCATAGGTATTGGTCTGGAATTGACAACAGCATCAATTATGATAAAAGACTATTTACCCTTTTCGTCGACGAAGAAAGCACACGAGAAGCACGTTGATAGCGACAGCGAATAGCGGGACCAAAGTGTAGATTGTTGTTGGCACCAAGCTTGATCCTGTTTCAAATTTAACATAAGGAAATGAAAAGGAAAATCATTTCAGAAAAAAATGCTTATTAATAGAATGAATAATGAACAATAATACTGCAGCATATTATATTGAAAAATACCTTAGTCATGTTGGACTAGCATGATAAACGAACACATCGATATGTCTTTTGATTGATAAAAAATAAAAGAGTAAATTTTTTTTTATTTTTTAAACTAGGAAAACGCCTAATAACAAAATGCTATTTCGTCATCATTTCGTTTCTCTTTACTTTCCTTTTAGTTCGTTTCATTGAATCCTTGTTTCAATATGATCTAAGTAATGCAATCATCTTAATAATCGAATCGAATAAAATAAAATAATATTACTGGTAGTGTTACTCTTATCTGCAATTGTCAATTTAAGCACTGATATTTGTCTTACGAAATAATGAGGATACTTTAAGGTGAGACTTAATATTAAACACCTTTCCCTGTATTCCCAAGTATACTGCCTGTAGACATGTAGTAGTTCGTCGTAGAACCAGTGGAAATTGATGAAGACGTCGTCGTCACGGCTTCTATGTAAACATGGAAGAAACAAAGAGACATTTATGTAGAACATTCACCGTATGGACGACGCGACCGGAACAACTATATTCATTGATTGCATTCAACGAGCAGCATGCATGAAAAGACAAAATGAAATTTGATTCAAATGATGAGAATAAGTTATGTTTTTGAGTGAAGTTGCAGAGGTCACGACTTCTATGTTAACATGGAAAGTACAAAGAGATAACATTTATGTAAAAAAAATCACCATTTAGAAGACACGATCGGATTAACTAAATTCAGTGATTGAATTCAGCGATCAGAATTCATGAAAACACATAATCAAATTTGATTCCAGAAATGGGAATCAATCATTATTAAAAAGAATACTAAAAATCATTTTGATTTGATTTGATTCGGTTTATTGCAATAAAAGAACGTGCAGCTGGGAAGCTGAAATTTTTCAATTTACAAAGTCAATATACACTGTTGCTCATAAAGGTGGAATATTTTAGTTTTATCCCAATTTATGGAATTATTTTAAAAATAATTTAAAAATAATAGATCTAGATAATAGTATACATTCTCAGATTTTATTGAGCAATAATTTGCCAATGTGTGTTTTGCGTGACTGCTAAAGCATGTGTATGCTACTATGCTTATCAACTAGGGGACCTATGCCCTTAAGTCATAAATGACAGTAATGAGGATTAATGCCCCACAAAAGGGCACTAATATAGCACATCGATACGGTTTTGATCCTGGGGCCTCACAGTTACGAGGCCATTGCTTTGTCACTGAACCATGACTGTACGCAGCGGGGGCTAGGGTAGGGGGCAGTTTCCATAAATAAAAAACACATAGAAAATGCAATACATTTTCAATAATTTATTGCATTTTACCCCGGTTCCCAACATTAATGCATGGCTGTCCAGAGGATTTTTTGATGTTGGGGACCGGGGTAAAATGCAATAAATTATTGAAAATTTATTGCATTTTCTGTTTTTTATTTTTATTTATGGAAACTGCCCCCTACCCAAGCCCCCGCTGCGTATAGTCATGGTTCAGTGACAAAACAATGGCCTCGTAACTGTGAGGCCCCAGGATCAAAACCGTGTCGATGTGCTATAGTTGTGCCCTTTTGTGAAGCATTAATCCTCATTACTGTCATTTATGACTTAAGGGCATAGGTCCCCTAGTTGAGAAGCATAGTAGCATACACATGCTTTAGCAGTCACGCAAAACACACATTGGCAAATTATTGTTCAATAAAATCTGAGAATGTATACTATTATCTAGATCTATCATTTTTGAATTATTTTTAAAATAATTCCATAAAATAGGGTAAAACTAAAATATTCAGCTCCTATATTTAGCTCCTTTTGGAATGAAACTCTTCATATATTAAATCGAAATTTAAATATATTACAAATATTAAAAACATTAAAAACCTTCTGTGTCATCAAAAAAGGAGAGAGGAAGAGAAAGACGGGACTAGAAAGAGGAATATAAGGAAGAAGAAACAAGAAAGAAAGGTTGATCAGAGAATATACGAAAGATTGGAGGAGAGGGGGTAGAGGAGGAAAGAGTAGAACAAGAAAAATAGAAAGAGAGGATAATCGTACAGTCTTGAGGGTGGGTATCGTAGAGGGTAGTTGTCCGAGGGGTAGTTGTTCTAGAAGGTAGTTATTCTAGAACCACTAACTATAACCGAAAAATACGTCACCAGGTAATGCTATGACTGCAGCTATAACCTTCATTGTTTGTATAGGTAGTTTCCTCATTTGAAATAAAGGAAATTGAAATAAAGGAATTGCTAGCAGCAGAATTGAGATGTGAGAAAGTGAAATAATGATAATGATGATGGTTATGATGATGATAATAATAATGATAATAAATAACAATAATAATAATAACAAAGCAGAAGGAGAATAGGAATAGGAATAACAAGAATAAACAGACAATTTATATCTATATACAACGAGTTGGGACACACCCATCTCCGCTCACTCCCATCCACACATAATTTAAAAAATTCAATAGTAAGAGTAATTATATTTTATGACACAAAATCTTATTCAATAAACATGCATGTATACACACACGCACATACACACAAACACACATACATATAGATATGAGCACATATTTTGTATAAATCAAGTAAGAGGGTTTTTAAATTACCAAACTCTAGCCCAGCATAAGCAAGATCAATGTCATTCAATCCTGTGCAGTAATTAATGCACATCGTGATTGTCATATCATCATATATTAATCGGGCATCTGGTAGTACCCGATCACTATTGGCATCTTTGAAGCATGCAACATAGAGTTCATCTAAACGATTATCAAAAAAAAAAAAAGGAAAATTAGTTATGTTATAAGGCCGCAGACTAAAACGGTTGGTTCCTCTTTATTCCCCCCCCCCCTTTTTTTTGTTATAGGTTGTCTTTTTTCTGTTTCCTGTTCTCTGTTTGTAAAAAAAAAAAATCAGGTCTTCTTTTAGCACTATTGGTCCTAAAACGTAAAAATGCGTGACAGCTTAAGCAATTTAATGATGTGAATCTTATATCGCCAATTACTCATTTTCTGTAGAATCAAATCAAACCAATAGACAACCTAAATAAGAATTACCCCAGTACATTGTTGACAGACGAATACGCATTATACTTAATAATTTGACTGAGGTAAACATTAAAACACATGTGAAATATGCGAAATACACGTACATGTCGAGATTAAAAATATAAGAAAGCAACTATTAAACAGTGTAAATCTAAAGCAATACACAGTAATTAGAGGAACAGTGTCAGATAAATAATGCAAATCATGAGAGTCGAAAAATGTCATAAAACATAAAAATAAAGATGTATTCAAGCTCACTTACCATATGTTTCCACTGCCGATGATGCTTCAGCCCAAATGAAGATGGCTGGGAGCGTGTAGTAACAAACCAGTCTGAGATACATTGTTTTAAATGTTCTATGATATAGTTCATATAGGCAAATGTAGCTTTAGACTTTTTCTCTCCTTCAATGTAACACTGCTTCAGATCTGGATGTGTTGGAAGAAATCTCCAAATTGTCCGCAGGTAAATGGCAATACTTATTGTCGCCGATATCATAAATATGTTTATTATCTTAGAATGTGAGATATTTCCTTTCCCCGAGGATGAACAGACATAAGTTGTTGAACTCAAACTTATATCAGATAACGAAGTATTTGACAGCTGCCCTATGATATACAATACATGTTTATCAAGTGTATTTAAAAAAAAAATGAAACACTGTCCACCATGATAGAACTCTTCGCACAGCAATCGAATGCGTTTATGTCCACTGTATGCATTTGCGGGTAATTTTACAACTGAACTTCCTCAAAGCACGCTTTCCTTTCTCAAGCAAAAGGTGAATAACTAACCGAATGTATTAACTCTGTCTGCTTCTTTTGTGCCCTCGAAGAGCCCATCTCATAATGAACAGAATAATCATTTGAAAAGGAACTTGCATACCATCCGACTGTTATTATAGGCTAGCATATCACACTTTTTGGGTTTATAAAAGGTATTGTTTCCATCCAGGTTTCTGGTCCCACCTCCTCGACCATACACATTAGCCGTGGTGTTTAGGAAATTGAGTCAACAAAGAAGTGTATGTCAAATCGATTCTGATATCTTCCAAAGACAAAGACGCACTTAGAATCAAAGTTTTTGTTAAGGTGTAAAAGAATGCCTCGCATTATTTCAAAACATCCTTTAAGACGATATCGTATATGTGATATCATCCAGAGGATTAAGGGAGATGGTATCTTGAAACATGAGAAAAGAAGGAGGTGCCATTTAGAAGATACAGGGAAATCACAATTCACATATTGGTCTGAAAGTAGGCCATCGGCTGCGTGGATAAACTTCGGTACTAAGATCGTCACTTTGGTTGTGCCAGTTTTTATTTTACTTGCCATTTGTTCCACTTATTTGCCATGATGGATTTATTTTCACTATCACACCGATCAAAAATAATCTATGTCACATCACACACCTTCCCCTCTTCTAACCACCCGAAATCTAAAGAATAAAACTATATACATCCATCATGAATGCATTGCTAATTCAACATCATATCACAATAACCAAAGGGAATTTCTATAGCCACAAATTTTTGACTTGCTTCACATTGATTTATCTAAATATTTTCTCCATTCTCAGTGACTAGCCGATTTTTCTGGCACTATTTACTCACTGTGGGTCTATTATTATTGCTTTTGAACGTCAGCCTCTACAATGTATTGTTGTAGTACAGTCATTGTTGTACATGTAGTACAATCAGATAATGTGTTTGGCCTTTGTTGTGTTTAACCGACCGAAGAGCGTTATAATGATGTTAGGCCTGTATCCAATATGCATCATAGAAAACCACAAATGAGTCCATATGTAGATAGATAATACTGTAAATAAACGCAGGAAAAAAAATACCAGCATCAATTTATTGAATAATTAATGTGTGCATCATAAACAGAAAATTATGTACACATTTTACCATTCTCCTTGCATACCAGTGTATGATTTAAACAATTTAAAGAAGATGTATTTACCATATATAAGATGCAGTATACATTTGCGTTGTAAATATAACACGCTATTCTCGTTTAACGAATACACTTCAATTTGTTTCTACTTGTATAGGAATCCATTTAATACCACGCTCACATTGAATAAAGGAAATATGATGCTGTTAAAAATATATATAAATATCATAATGTTATTATACAAATGTTGAGAAAAATATGATAGTTCATATGATAAATAGGAACCAGGATAAGGTCTTCCTTCATGCTGTAGGATGAAATATACATTTATAGCACTGTACTTTAATATGTTAAAAAATGCATTCAGTGGTGTGATAATCATTTGGTAGATACAGATTGCGGATACGGGCAAAAAAGGAAACATCGTCATTATCATCATTGTTGTTATTATTATTATTATTATTATCCTTATTATTATTATTATTATTATTATTATTGTCATTTTGGATATGTTATCTTCTCCCTCCCCGCCCCCCTTTTGTATTAAAATATTGGTTTGTTTGTTTCTGTGTACGTTTGCATTATCTATACCCATTTGCATCTGTTGTTGAAAGTTACACAATTTTGTTCGTATTTAAGCATCTTCATTTAAGTTTTTTACGATTAGCTATTAGATAACAAACAAATGCATTGTAAATAATATTACAAAACAATAATAATAATTCAATTCTATTTCAATTTATTCAGCCAATCACTAAAAACAATTTACAATCACGTTGGTACTGATAAGCAAAGCTTGTAAATGGGGCCCATTAACATACAATTAAATATACATATAATAAAAACATACTATAGCAAACAAAATAAAAAGACATATATGTAAATCATACTTATTACAAAACAATTATAAATATCTTGCAAACACACTCAGCCATACTCACTCACACACACACACAACACAGTGCACTTAAAGCATATTATAAGAGAGAGAGAGGAGGTGAGCGAGAGAGATAGAGAAAGAGAGAAGAAGAGAGTAGAAAAAGAAAAAGAAAAGGAAGAAGAGGAAGCACATGAAAAGTGCAAAACATGAGATTCAAAGTTATAGTCCTACCCACTTTTAATAAGAGTAATAGTAACAATAATACAAATGATAATAACTCACCCTAAATATAATTATTACATTTATGCCTTCATACAATCCCTGTATGAAACATATCACTACCGTCATCAATAACAAAGGAAACATTTTCAATACAGAGCAAATTAAAGAGGAGTTTGCAAGATACATGACAGTGTTGCCAATTTGAGTTTCATTAAAGTTAAACAAGTAAGGACAAAGATAACTTTTAATACTTTGGTTTTTACTGGACCTAAATTTTGGAACTCTCTAGGCTCTAGCGTTAAGCAATCTGTTAGTCTCTCTTCATTTAAGTGTACACTTAAGGTTTATCTTCTCGATAAATACTGTGACTCATAGAGTAGTTCATTTTTGTAGTTATTATGGTGCCAAGATATATTATGTATTACTATAAATGTAAATTTTCTTCTTGATATTAATATGTGTCTAACTGAATATTTTCAGATTGTCAACCTCTTATTTCCTCCCCCTGTTGTCTTGTGCCCGTTGTGTGCTGTGCCTATTGTCGATGTGCTGTAGTCTTCTATTATTTCTCATATTTTCTCTTTTCTCCCGTCTTGTCTAGTCTCGTCTCTCGTTTTGTTGTTGTTGTTGTTGTGTGTGTGTACACTTCTTGTCTTGTTATACCCCCTTTTCCCTATTGTATTCTTAGGTAGTCACAAATATATATTCATCATGTTTATCCGGCTCAGAGGGGACCCTAATAATTACAAGCTCTGCTTTTACCAGGGTCTCCTCGTCTTTCTTTTGGTTAACTTTGTTTTTATCATTGCCATAATTTGTTATTTTGCATTGTAAATGTGTAATGATCCAATGTTATGCTCTATATGTCATTTGAAAGAAAGACGAATAAAATCTTATCTTGTCTTATCTTATCTACAATTCATGAATTCTTTTTTTTAATCGATTTTATCAAACTTTCTCTCATTTTTTCTGCTAACATTGAAACAAACTGAACATCAGGGTGGACTTTTCCTTTAAAGGTTGATTAAATTAGGTATTCATGTTGACTTTTGTTGATGACTTTTTGATGTACATTTATGTCATATATTTATATATTTTTTTCAAATGTTTTTGTTCCATCTGCTAAGCTCCACCGCTACAGTCATCATGACTGGAAAATAAAGGAATTAAAACATCGAACTGGATTTGTATACATAAAATTCGTAATAATTAATTTATGAGTGTGCAGAATGTAACAGGTCATTGAGGTAATACATATTGCTCCGGTTGTCTCATTTTCGCTCGCTGGAACAGTGCCAGCACGAACCACTGACCTCTACCTCCTGGACGGATCATCGCCCATTTCCATTCACTATACGTTACGTACTAAAATGCTGTATTGTCTGACCGTTTATGAATATTCATGTTTTTGCTTAACTCGGCAAAATGTTTGCTTTTACTAAATGGAAAAATGACGGTGGGAGGTTGGATGAAATGGACACAATGAACCAAGCAGAAGTGATCTTTGATAATTCATGCTTCTTATCCTTCGTGTGCGTGACCTATAATCTTACAATCGCTTGGCAAACTGAGTCCAAAGTTCGACTTAATTGTTTCACATGTGTATTATAGGCAATGACGAGCTTGCAACCTATTGTGATCAAATTACGTTGGGTGAAATTTCAAAAGTCAATTGGACATGAGAGTTCCAATGAAAGAGCTAGTGATAACGTACGTCGGGGTGGATATGCTTTTCGTTTAAACAAAAAAAATGAATTTTTAACGATTTCTTTTTCGTAAAATTCCATAGGCTAGCATGATAGGCTGCTGACTCTGACGATAGGGGGCGTTGTTAAATGAGACTAAACGGAGCTATATGAAAGTATATACATAATCGCATACCAAAGTGGTACGCGTGCTCCTTACAGCACCTCAAAAATGGACCTTTAATGGCGTAATCAGTGTAGACAATTTCGCCCCTAATATGCGTACGGTTCTGTAAATCTCACCCCTAAATGGCGTAAGAATCTAAAATGGACCCCTAAACGGCGTAAACTCTAAAATTGACCCCTAAATGGCGTAAACTCTAAAAAATAACCCCATAAATTGTGCATCTGTAAGGATATAAATAAAAAGAAGGGATTAGATTGATCAATAATAAATCCATGAACATGCAAGAAACGATTTGAGCAAGATTGTATGTATTTTATTCAAAGTTGATCAATAAAACTTAGGGTGCAAAGCTGGCGTAGCAAAATATATCTTCCAGCATGTCAGGCGTGATCAGCACAGATTGCATTTTCTGCCTCCTACACAAAATGAATGATATCAGCTTTGGCCTAAAAAAACAGCATTTATGCAATAAATACAATCAACAGACACAGTCATCATCAGAAAGCAGAATTATCTTTGTAGAATGGCCATAAACATATTTCTTTGATGCATTCATCTCAGATGAGTCACTCTACACAGTCATCAGAAATGTAGCAAAAGCACCAAGTGCAAGGCTGTTTTTTATGTTAAAAACTGCGTTTCGTATTTTGAAGTAGAATTTTATTTCAAAAGATACACAAGAGAAAGACATACATTGTAATGAAAAAATAGTTATAGACATAAAAATACCTTTCAGCGAATTTCTGGGCCACTCTTGTTCATTGATGGTTGGTCATTTCACAACAAACTCGAACCACTGTGCGTGTTTCCTCTTGTCGATGGCCCTCGCGTTGTTGGAGTCCGATACGGACTCCAACAACGCTTGGTCCATCGACAAGATGCTACAATGCGTGGGACTACTATTTTGAAATTTGCCTATTTCGGAGTCATTTTTAGGGGGAAAATTACTTGATTTGAAATTAGTTTCTTTGTAGAGGTAACTAAATATGAGAATTCACTATTTCATCACGGAAGTACATCAGCGGAGTAATCGTTTGATGACATCTTGGTGGGATTTGAGGACAATATTTACGGGAAATCACTACAAAAATCAGTAGAAGTTTGCCGGTTGGCGAGCGTACAAAAAAGTAACGTAGGGGTTATCTACATATTGCCCTCTACGTTGAAACTTTACACACAATTAGATCGGGAGTTCCTCTTTCTATTGCATTTTTTTGCTAGTTCAATCGGAGCTTGGTAAGGTACTGGAAATCTATTCCGTCGGGGTATTTTAGTCGAAACATAATCATTTACGACTATCTCTGTGGAGGCTGCTGTGTTAAAGGCATGGCGTTCCAAAGAGATACGTGTTAGAGCGATGTTTGAATTAGGGTTAACGAGACATGGGTAGTATACACGAAAATAAATGTCGACGCTGGGATGGCCGAAAAGATACCATAAACGTCGAAACTTAACCTGAAAAGCACCCTTTTTCTAAAAACGTCGACGAGGCCACAAGGCCAAAAATCGACCCTTTTTCGACGATTTTTTTAATGACGAGCACGCGTACCACTTTGGTATGCGAGTGACCCCCGTCCCCCCCCCCCCCTCCCCGGGACATAGGCATCAAATTAATTATTGGGTTATAGTACTTTAAATAGAGGTGTAATACCTATCACTAATACATTAAATCTTTTTCCCTTTCCATCTCTGTCCATGAAAATTCTGGTATTTGATTATGTCCCGACTCGAGTAAGTGTTGATGTTGTGATAGCATCAGCGATGCTCTTCTTCTTCGTTACTCGTAACTACCGGGACAGATCTCGAAACGTCAGGGTATCTTTTCACGAAACCGTCATAAGTACAAGTTTGCCAAAATCCCATTGTTATAAGTTTGGTTTTAGTAGCTGGCAACACATTAGAGGAAGTTTGTTCAAAACACATCGGGAAAATTATTCATACCCTCACCAACTTTTTTTAATATTTTAAGTATATCAAACAATCGATTTGTCCCGATTCATGAATCTTGGAGGTATTCGAAAAAAGGCCCTAATTAAAACCGGTTTTCCTTTCATTCCTGAGTTACAGAAAATAAAAAATAAAAATAATATTTCCAAGGGGTATGAATAATTTAGTTGTTAAATGTAGATCAAACGTTTGATGAAATGGTGATGCAATAGATCAATATGCATTGATAGAAGTCAATGTGGAAATGCAAGCCATCGGACTTTCATATACAGAAGCTTTTCTTATACCGAGGTTATCTTTTATAAATATCCCTTTATTCGATCGTTATTTATCATTTCATTCCTTTCATAATCATCGTTCACCACCGACATTATAAACAAATATGGCAAGATAATATGTAGACGCAACTTCAACCTAAACTCGACTGATCACACATACAACCCCGACATTTGACATTGTTATTTGTTTGTTATATAAACAATTTAATGAAAATAGTTTGCATGTTCATTCGAAAACTAAATGGTGGACAAAACCATAATATTTAATTAAATTCTTCTTTTAAATCTTTGCGATTGCAAATACTTTAGTTGTCAAGGACTTGAGGCCACACACTCAAGTAAAATATAACAATTAGTCTAGCTAAATCATGTATGTACATGAATTCTATATACAATATTGTTATCAATTTTCAATTATGAAAAATAATGAATTCTATCAATTAATATTAATTTCTGATAATTACTATCAATTATAAATTTGGTCATCAGCACTTGAACATTTGTGACCTAATAACAAATGCTGGATTTAAGGCATTAACCTTCTCTTCTTCGAGCACATTTTTTGTAATTTGGCCTCGATTGGGTCATTTGTAATTTA
Organism: Strongylocentrotus purpuratus; assembly: GCF_000002235.5. Taxonomy (NCBI): domain Eukaryota; kingdom Metazoa; phylum Echinodermata; class Echinoidea; order Camarodonta; family Strongylocentrotidae; genus Strongylocentrotus; species Strongylocentrotus purpuratus. Next base: position 31,465,197 of record NW_022145598.1, read on the forward strand.
ATAACCTGTCTTTAGAAACTGTTAATGTTAAACCTAAACACATACTAGTATTTATATGTTATTACATTGTCGGTCTTAGACATTTCCTGAAGCCCATCTATGTGACTCTCATACTGCGGAATATTTCATCCAATTATGCCCGGGTTCTCGTAGTCATGTTTTGCTTCATATTCGGTCTCAGGTTTTACCTGAATCCTACGTATGGGACTTTCATTACCTAGTGAATTATTCCATCCAACTACACTATTCGTAATGTCCTGGTATTCATGAGTGATTTTATAGTCGGTCTCAGGGTGCACCTGAAACTTTGAACCAGTTTGTCCATTGGCCCTATTCACAGTTACCTCATATACGTCTCCCTGTGAGTTTACTTCTCGTAATGGTTCGTATACTTGGACTGTAGGGCCACCATGGGGAGTCGTAAGGGCAATGTATGGATCAATCCCGCCATGACAACCCGCAACGTCTGAGCTCCGGAGATCATGAACATTGGACGATTCAAATGTCGGGTTATCCTTTATTCCAGGACTCTCCTGAGGCTCACCGGAGGCGGCGATACCTTGAGATGACCCGTGCTTGAGCCTGATATAATAATGAAGATATCGTTGAAATGTATCAGAACGGATGAATACAATTATTAAAGGTACGAGGCTAGCCACTATTTAGAGAGTTTACTAAACCGTAATGCAAACATTTCCCTATCTCTCTATCTACCCTCAATTATTTCTTTGTTTTATTGGTCTCATGGACTGTCGATTGATCTCGTTGTTGTGGATCTCATGGGCCTTCTTTTCTAAAAATCAAATTTATTTCTTTGTTCCGTCTGTCTACCTGGATGACCCCCAGAATAAAAAAAGTGGAGGTTTTATATATTCATGAAGAAAAATGCCAAAAACCTTTCTGTCGGGATTTTTTTTTTTAAAGAATGGATTCACAGGTCAAACATGAACTTATCTTTTTTTTTTTTATATGATCTTAGACTCAATATTCAACATGACCCCTCCTATCATGTCTATCACAATGGAGGAAACAATAAAGAAAAACGTGATTAGCATTTGTATATAGGCCTATCCTCAGAGTATGGTCTAGAAAAGTATCAGAGGACATGTGTTTATTTGTATGCTCGTGGGTGTGCGTGCTCGTGTGTGTGTATATGTGTGCGCGCGTACATATTACTACCACATTATTGATGTATAATGAAAAAGGGACAATCTCATACCACGAAAGATTTCACCCCTCCTCAGAGTCTGGACTGTGACTTCCCTTTTGGCTAAAACATATTACTTCAATTTTACTTAGGAAAATGTACTCACTTGCAACTTATTTAGACAATTATCTCTTCGCCTTAAACCATACCTCCGTTTGTACTTGACGACAACGACGATGATTACGATGATAGTTATTAACAGAAATGATCCTCCAACACCGGCACCTGCAAACAATGGTTAAAAATTATTGAATAGTTATTTTATCAACTACTAATTGTACGAAGATACATTATAATATGCCCAAAAGAAGTGAATTTAGATGTTAATAAATTGAATCCAACATGCTAAAATCTCGATTTTATTTAGTCTTTGTTCCTTTGGCACCTGAGTCTTTTAACGGTGACGTGTTTTGTTAGATTACCAATTACGACATTAATGTTTACATAATATAGCGTGATCCTCTCTATTTGAATATCAAGATCCGATGAAATGATTAGTGTAACTTTTTTTCCTAAAGGAAAGAATTCAAGAATTCCGTAAACAGAAAACCCTTTTGTCCACCGCTGTTTATCTTATTTCTTCTTGCATTAACGATTGGGAGAAAAGGCTTCATGCCACAGTTATTCAGATTATCGGATAATAGTAATAGAGTAAAACCTGTATATAAAGACCACCCATAGGAGACAAGAAAAGTGGTCTTAATAGGCAGGTGGTCTTTATGTACAGGTTCCTTTAGTACATGTTTCAATGAGAAAACTTTTTCAAGGGAAACAAAAATAAAGTCTTTGATTCGAGAGAACAAGAGAGGACGGGGTATGCGTGTGTGTATAGTGTGTTTGTGAGGGAGTGCTCCACCAGAATTAGCCTAGTCCAGAATCTGGCCGGTTCTTCATATTATATTCCCTACAGTTGATTTAGGCCGCCGAAGATGACGTTATCATTAAAATCATTATACGATCACCAGCTAAGCCTAATGGGACTTTCACATATACAATCCGGGGCCCGTACGGCGAGTAAAAACAAACATTTTTCGGGGATTTCCGTCCGATGCCCGGCTGCGTCATTTTTTTCTGCGGCACAGATTGGGCCTTTTTTTTTTAAGAGGTCTTGATTTAACCCTAACCCTAAACTTTCACATAGGCTCAATACGCACCTAACCCCAATCTGTGCCGCCCCAAAAAAAAATACGCAGCCCGGCCGGCTCCCGTACATTTCCTACGGGCGCCGGGACATTTTCACCAGTCGTACGGGGGCCATGGTGCTGAGTTCGCTGCTCCAAATTCTACCGGCATTTTCAGCTGACCGTTAGGCCGTAGAAAGCCCGTAAAGGGGCCATGGGGCAACGTACGGGTCTTGTGCGGGCTCCGGTCGATGCCCAGATGGATAATAATAATAATATAAGATTATAAGGCGCCAAATCCACTTGTCAGTCAAATGCTCAATCAAGGCGCAGCTTGTGCAAAAGATGAAATACGTGATTCATATATACAAAGTGCAATAGGAAAGTTACAGACATGAAAGGTAATGGTAATCAATTATAATCTAAATTAAACCGATATTTCTTAAGATTGTTTTTAACTCTTCAGCAAAATTGGTATTCTTTATCCATTGAGGGAGAGAGTATTCCATAATGAACCCTAGGAGTAACAAGTAAGCCAGAGTTTTGAGAACGTAGCTGTCTAGAGGGAAAGTAATGCTTAATCAAGCCGATGTTGTACAGCGGAGCAGTGCCATGTATACTGTGAAATAATAGCAAAATAATCTTGAAAACAACACATTCTTCTACGGGCAACCAATGGAGTGATTTGAGGACTGGTGTGATGTGACTGTACTTGTAATGATCACGCCAATCTTCGGCTGGTAGCAAGCAATTAGGGGGGGGGTAGCGTTGATGTGGTGGAGATCAAAATTAAATAGGCCAGATTCTGGACTAGTGTAAGCCCTGTTATATTCAACCACCACGATGACTAAAAATTAAACATATTTAATTTTTCGTCTAGTACCGAGATATAACGAAAGAAAAACGAATTTTGTAATTACCAAACTTTGGATATGTAGTTGTTTTGGTGTCCTCAAAACCCGTTGTCATCTCAGGACGCGTTGTGATTATCGAATCAGTTGTCACCAATGTTGCATCTGTTATTGTTTTGTCTGACGGGAGTATGACCACAGAAACTGAGAGGGGAAAATTGGAGAAAAAGATTATACAATTTTCAATTTTTTTATATCAGGTTTCATTTGTTTTAATTGACAGAACAATTTTAAATAAAGAAGCATTTTTAAAAAACGAAATTCTTGTCATATGCTACATATAACTTTGAAATTCATCCAAAAATTTGATACCCGTAGACCTACACGAAGAAAGCCGAATTTCCCTTTGTGACTGCAAATGATCTCCCTGTGCCACAAGGCATTTGGCATAGGAATGTTATACCTAGATATTCAAGATTATTCACATGTTTCCAGTGGCAAAAACTAATTTATGTGTTTAAAAAGGATTAAAATGGAAATGGCTATTTTTAAACCTTTTGTGTTGCACAAAGCAATTTTGTTGATTATTGATGTCTACAGTGTTGTGCCGTTCTGGCAAACGAGCAACTGTGCCAGTCTGTACTTGCGGCAAATAAAAGGTTAAAACACGATCGGAACTATTCCTAAAAATCAACTCAAGCGCGATTTCAATCCCCTATTGTACGTCCCATAGAAATCTTGTTCGGATTAAATAATTCGCCATTGTCAAGTTCGCACATTACAATAGGTGATGCACGAAGGCTATTTATTGATGCACGAAGGCTATTTATTGCCTTAGGTTGATTTTGTTAAAGTAGTTGTTATCGCGTAGTAAATAGTTTAGATTAGAGCATGAAATACTTACGGTTGAAAATGGCGATTTTGCCATTACCACCGCATGAGCTGTATGCATCTCCTGTACATGGTAACTGGCATCCATCATCACCTACCATCCCTTGCCCCGCATAGTCTGCACTCGCATCACCACAGTTGCATTCATTACCACCCTTTACTCCGGCGTACACATAATTCACGACAAACATACGCCTGCAGTAATCGATACACGATTCGATGCTTAGCTGATCAGATTGGAGAGAGTTGCCTGGTAGGACTCGATAGTTAGGAAGGTCGTTGAAGCATCCGAGATATTGTTCATCTGTAGATGAATGCGCCGATGATTTGGTTCAACAAAGTTTACACAGTCTATCGTCTTAAAAAGGTAACATATATGCTCTTTTTTTACCTTCAACTTCAAAATGAGCATAATCAGACAAATAAAAGAAATCCGTCTACTCCTGTGTATTAGTAGAGTTATTAGCCTTTTAAAACAAAGTTTTTGCCTCACGCACCCCCCCCCCCCCCTCCTATTAGATTGCACGAAAGTAAAGAAATGAATAAAGAACAACTTAGCTAATTCAGAATTTTATTGACGTCACATTACATCCTACTTTGGCAAATGAAAAACCTCGTAAAATTATTTATTGAAAGATTAATAACAACAAATAAAGAGGTTTTTCACATCAATAATGCACTTCATTAGCAATTCAACCCTGTAATTTCATATGTTTATAATTCGCATTCGCTAAATTTCTGTTTTATTCATGAAATTGAATTCATTTTATCGTTTTCATGAATGAAAGAACAAAACAAATCTCGTGAATTGATGTATGTGCTGACGTCACACGAAATGCCTTTCTCTTTGGTTGACGTCACATTGTTTGATATTGAAGACCAAGTTGGGGTTTGAATGTGCCATTACGTACATTTTAAAAGAAAATGTCTGAAAAAATTTGAAAAGGTTATTTAGATAGTAAATAGAAAATGGTGTAAACAGTGAAATATCGGAATCATCATATTGATAAGAAATTGACTCATCTAGATGAAAATCGCATGCACTGTCCACAGAAATGGGTACATGGGACTACACTCACAAGACATTATTATTTGTTCAACACCTGTTAGCTATTTCCTGTCATTTTGTCCTTCTTATGAGGGCATTTATGGAGCAATTCCTTTCAAGATAAGCTTTTTTTTACTCACTGACATCATGGAATGAGAATGCTCACTAATTACCTTTCCCTTTACCAGAGCATGAAATTCACTTAAACGTACTTGAAGAATATTTTAGTCAGAACTATGATTCAGTACCGTAACAAATAGCTGCGCCTGGTGGGCGCCCGTTAGAAGGGCAGGTAATATCATTATGGCAGGCTCCAATGGTGTGTTCACCTGAGAAATAACAAGAACAATAAGAACAACGATTATATCATATCAATATCGATTCATTTAAAATAATGATAATAATAATAGTAATGATACTAATTATAATTTAAAAAACATTAATAATAAGAAAAATGATAATAATAAGAATAATGGTATTATTCTTATTAATATTTCTATTATAATAACATTTATTATAATTATTATTATATACCTCACTTAAGTAATCCAGCAATCTGATTGGTCGAAATTGCATTCATAAACTTTAACTGTTCCCGAAAATTCGCAGTAACCATGGTTAAAACAGACCTATTTTTCCAATAACCATGGTTATTGGGAAAATAGGTCAGTCTCCATGGTTACCCCATAGGTTTACATGTTAAAAAATGGTTTGAGCGATCGAGGATACCGTATGTGTGCGAAGAATTGGTCAGTAATTTCAATACAATTGAATCTCGATCGATCTTACCGACAATTTTATCTTGCATTGTTGACATGAAGACGAAAATAAACTTCCAAAAACAAAAAAAAAACATCTGCCGATAGATCTTGATCTAAGTTCGTGCCAATATGCATTGCAAAAGTAAAAGAAGGGTCCGTTTAATGGAGCTTTTGCGAAGCTAAGATAACGCAAAGCCGGTTTCAATCCATTTTAATGTATATATTGTACAAAACTGCCAAGCATGTTAACAGCGCGCGATAGCCGAGTGGTATGAGGCGCTAGTTTTAGATACGTCACTTATTGCACGCAAGAGTTCGAATCCCACCTTCGACAAAAAAATATATATATATATATATATTTTTTAGTCAATTTTTTTTCGGCATATAAAAGTATTAATGACTGCTTTAATATTCGAGAAATAGTTGTTTTTTTACGCTCTCGGGAAGGTTACAATTGGGCTATTCCCCTCGGCACGCTTCGGGTAATAGCACAATTCTAACCTTCCCTTGAGCGTATAAAAACAACTATTTCTCTCAAAGCAGTCATTAATACTATATTATTATCATTATTATTATTATTATCATTATCATTATCTTTTTCATGATCATCGTCAAAATCATCATCAACATCATCGTTGCGACTAGGTTGAGTAAAGTTCACGGGGTGCTCCCCAATTGACAGGCAAGATGAGCAAACCATATTGAAACCAAAATACGTGCAAGTGGATATGAGGCAATATATAATCAGTAAACTCTCCATGGTCATCAAATTTGAGATGATGATTATAAATGATATAAGAAATAGCACAATTCAGGTTTAACTAATTAATCACCTCCCGCGCAAATGAAGCCTGTCGTTGGAGCCTCGTTCCCAATTCCAAATGGTGAGTTTCGGATGTTCCTGTTCGCTCCACTGAAACCTAGCTGCCTACAGATCACTTTCACTGCATTGATATCCAAGTTTGCTCCACAAACTGAGTGCCAGGAGAGTCCATTGTCTCCAGAGTATTGGACAGTGCCTTTATACTGCGAGGATCCGTGTATCAATCGCACCTCTGTATACGACGAAATATCACATTATATTCATTTTTAGTAATCGTGGTCATGGATTAAAACAGGGCAACCACCGTTACCACACAAACGTATTATACACACACACACACACACACACACAATTACTCAATAACTATTAAAGAAAAAACTAATCGAATTTTTTATGAAAATATTCAATGATAATAAAAGGACGTCTACTATTTCCGTCATTCATAAGGGGTCACATAATTATGTTACTTCCTTTCATGGGAGAAAATCTATTAAACTGTTATGATAGATTTCTTATCATATTTCATTCATTCATTTGTGTAATCCATATTTAATAAATCTAAAATTCTACAATGCGACGATACAAAATAAGGTTCGTTACAGAGTTTAGATTTTAACATATTGAAAGAAGTTTGTCATTTTGTCACAATGAGTATTACAACTATTAAACGGCATACAAATTCAGTTGTGGTTTCAGCTGCTACACTTACGTATTATTGAATACTGTGAGTTATTTAGTCATTAAAATGAGTTTTTTTTTTTTAATAACTCAGTCTTCATGGTGTTGCTGTGAAAGTCACATGGCACTGGACACGAACATGCATATAATTACTGACAAACATGTAGAGTGAGGTTTTATTTCTTATCATATTTCGACTATGAGAACATTGGTAATGTTTGAAGAGCAATCCTTTTCAGGGAACATTTTTCTATAATATTCTCCGACACCAGCATGAAAAGATTCACAAATCTCCGAAAGTACATTTTACCGTTTTCATAGCTAACCCTTGAAATATCTTTGATAAATAAATTCCTGAAAGCTAAAATAAATCCGTGTTTAGTTTTGACTTACGAATCATCTCCAGATCTGACTGATGGGCTGCTCGGCTGCAAAGCAAGATGGCTGGTAGAACATGGAAAAACACATGATGCAAGTTCATCTTCGAGATGTATTAAATATTATTCTGACTATGAAAAATTGAGCTTCCAAGTGATATTAATGGTCCCATACACGCTTCGGTTAACTTTCGTAGGTCTAACCCTCGGCGTTAATCTGTTTCGCAGAAGTACGTTGCGTTCGTCTATTAAATTTTACGTTCATATACTGCAAAAAGCATTCCCATCCGTAATACGCACGCTATCTTTCAAAATTAATAAACTAATCCTGATTGCTTAATATCATGAGAAGAACGAATGCTGCCATTTGTCCACCTGTCTCTGCTGCATAATGACAATGAGTAATTTGTATTCTAATAATTATGAAACAATATGCAACGCGGGCATGAAAGGCAACACTTTTATGTAATATGACTTCCTCAAAATGAAATTAGTTCCTTGTTTAAAGAGGCGTAGTAGTGGGCTCTCATATAGAATTCGACACCAATTGAGTGTTTATAAAAAACTGATCAAGTGTTGTCAATCACCTGGATTAGGCCTTATGTAATGATTTATAATTTTCACCGCTTGTCCAATATGATAAAGTCATCAATTTACACCCCCCCCCCTCACCCGGGGGCTACGGGTTTGCTTTGTGCAAGATTTAAACACACATCGATGGAATTCCCAACAAGTCTGGTGTCAGCGTATAATGACCTACTGCATATCGAAACTGATTACCATCTTCGGAAACAAAATGGCTTCAAAGAGAACTATTCATTTCTAAACAACACGGGCCGTTATTCAAAGTCAAACTGATGTGCTTGACGTCAACAGAGCACTTGGATTTAGAGAATCAGATGTTTTATTGCGTATCAGGACAATTACCCTCCTGTATAATCATACCCCCCACCCCCGGACATTTACTCCCCCTTGAAACTAACCCCTGAAGACTATAACGCCTCCCCCTGGAAAATTACCCCCAAAGGACAATCATCCTCCAGGAAAATTCCCCCCGGAAATTCCTACCCCTGAGGAACATTACGAACACCCCCACCCCCCCTGCCGGACAATTACCCCCCCCCCCCCCGAAAATCACCTCCCTGTTTATTAAAGGGGAAGTTCACCCTTATAATAGGTTGGTTTAAAAAATAAAATAAAAATTTGCGGGGGGGGGGTGATTGTCCAAGGGGGTAATTTTCAGGGGGAGGAGTAACTGTCCTCAGGGGAGGGGGGGATTTTCAACGGGAGGGGGGGGGGGTTTTGTTCTAGGGGGTAATTTCCGGGGGGTAATTGTCATCGGGGGTGGTTGTCCTTGGGGGTAATTTTCCTGGAGTTTATAGTCCTGGGGGGGGGGGGATTTTTCCAGGGGTGGATGTCCAGGGGGAAATTGTCCTAGAACCATTTTGTTGATAATAGGAATTCGGAACTCAATAATGAAATGTAGACTGGTTTACTAATGTAAAATGCAAACTTTAATATGTCACATTCTCAAGAAACATAAATTTCAAAAATTCAATTGAGACATTACTTCGAAAAATATATACTTACTTGGAAAGTATATATATACTTACTTGTAAATAATTTAGTTCTTGACTGACTATACAGAAGTGCTGTTTTCCTGTCCTATTATTATACAGTGTACCCTGATATTGCAATTAACCTCGAAACAACTAGGATCCGAGTGTACACTTGGCATTTATGTCATGCAATCATTTCCGCAAAATGAAGTGCCGGAAAGTGTTTCCTCTTGTAAAAAAAAGGCTCTTCTCAGATTTCTCTAAATATTTTACTTTGATTCTAAAATTAGCCATGAGAAAAACATCTAAAGCAGCCCATTCTGTAGAATCAACAATTTTACTTTAAATACTACATACAGTGCACCCACAGAGTTTAATCTTGTATGTATTTTTCTTCAGGTTTTTGGACACTCCGACGCCATTTTATTGAAAATCAATCTCTGAATAACATGTTTGAATACATGTACAAATGTACATGTACAGAACATAGATTTTGAAGACAACAAAAACAAAAACAACAACATTGCAACATTATAACTAAAAATTATTTGGGAAATTCGAACAAATAATACTTATAACGCGTTTCGAAATCCTCTAAAAAATTATCAATTTGTTATCAAATTTGCCCGTTTTGTCAGCAAGTATACTAACCTGCCTCTCATTTATGTGACTATTCCTGATATATTGTTCTATTGTCTGAAAAGGACGGTATAGATTTTAGTGTTCGAGAAAAATATAATTGTTGTTTAGTCCAATCTATTATAGGCCTACAGTTTAAAGCATCATTATGTTTCTCAATGAAACCAAACAAAACATGTATTAAAGACAGTTTTATTCTACAGCGTGTAACAATATTTAACCAGTCAGTAAAACGACTTCAAATCAATTTGAGTTTAATTGATTATGTTTCTTAGTTTGTAATATGTAACACGGGTGCCTAGCTGGCAGATACGGGCAAAAAAGGAAACATCGTCATTATCATCATTGTTGTTATTATTATTATATATTATAATTATTATCCTTACCATTATTATTATTATTAATATTATTATCATTATTATTGTCACTTTGGATACATTATCTTCCTCCTCTCCGCCCCCTTTTTGTATTAAAATATTGGTTTGTTTGTTTCGGTGTACGTTTACATTATCTATACCCATTTGCATCTGTTGTTGAAAGTTACACAATTTTGTTCGTATTTAAGCATCATCATTTAAGTTTTCTACGATTAGCTTTTAGATAATAAAAAAATGCATCGTAAATAATATTACGAAGCAATAATAATAATTAGAGTAATAGTAACAATCATAACAATAATAATAACTTACTCTAAATATAATTATTACAAATATGTATTTATACCGTCCCTGTATAAAACATATCAACACCGTTATCAATAATTAAGACAACATTTTCTGTACAGACGGAGCAAATTGAAGAGGAGCTTGCAAGTTACGTCACAGTGTTGCCAATTTGAGTTTCATCAAAGTTAAACGATTCATGAATGACCTGTTTTAATCGTTTTTTTATTAATCTTTCACTGACCGGTTTCTCTCATTTTTCTGCTAGTATTAAATCAAACTGAACATCAGAGTGGACTTTCCCTTTAAAGGGCCCATGACATCTAAATACAAGTGTACAGTCCGGAATACATCACATATTTTGATATGTTAACCTCTGAATTTGTTTCAAAGATTTTTAAATATTTTTTGAAATATTTGTTTTTCAACTCGCTAAGCTCCACCCCAAAAACCTCGAGATCTCATTTCCCTTGTGACATCATCTGTCAGTCATCAATGAGCTAATTTGAGAAAGTGGTATGTATCTTTGCCGAAGTCGACCACCTGTTACAATACGTAATACAATAGCAACATACAAATTACTATATCAGACATGCTTGTAGCATCACCAGGAAGACAAAGGTAATGGTGATGTATTGTACATATGTATGGAAGCATTCGATTCTATTATGAACGTGTGCTAAGCTGAGGGAAATTACATACCATTGGCTATTGTAAAATATTAGTTTAGTCTCACATGTCTGACATAGCAACTTATATGTTGCTATTGTATGTCGTATTGTAACAGGTGGTTAGCTTTGGCAAAGTTACATGCCGCTTTCTCAAGTTAGCTCATTGATGACTGACAGATGATGTCACAAGGGGAATGAGATCTGAAGGTTTTGGGGTGGCAAGTTTAATAGCAAGTTTGAAAAACAAATATTTAAAAAAATATTTAAAATCTATGAAACAAATTCAGAAGTTTACATTTCAAAATATGAAATGTATGCAGGACTGCACACCAACAGGAATACACTTGTATTTCGATGTCACGATGTAAATGGTGACTAAATTACAAATTCATGTTGACTTTTATTCATCTGTAATTATGTATATATCACATATCTTTGACTTTTTGATGTGCATTCATGTCATATATTTTATAATTTTTTTAAAAATGCTTATGTTCTACCTGCTAAGCTCCACCCCTAAAAAAACGCTCCAAAAGTAAATGACTCATGTGGCATTATATCATGCCAGTCATTCATCACTCAGCTAGATGAACAAAAGACATTGGTATGTCCCTTCCCATTAACTGACCACCTGTTCGCAATAAGCATTGCAAGTTTTCACACAATGCCCTTCTTTTCATGCTGTTGCTTCGGGATTTCCGACATAGCAACTGCTTAAAATGCAATTGAATGTTGTGAATATCCGGCAGTCGTTTTTTCTACAACAACATCGCCATGATGGATTTAGTCATCATGACTCGGATATAAGGTAATTAAAACATCGAACTGGATTTGAATACACAACATTCGTAATAATTAATTGTGAGTGTGTAGATTGTAACAGGTCATTGAAGTAATACAAGTATATACATAGGCATCAAATGAATATATTTGGGTAATAGTAGCCCTACAAAAAGAGGTGACATAACTAGCGCTATTAAAAGCATTCCATCTTTTTCCTTTTCCATCTCTTTCCAGGAAAAATAGGACATTTGATAATGTCCTGACTCGAGTAAGTGTTGATGTTGTGATAGCATGATCGATGCTTATTCTTCAGCGTTAATTAAAACCGGTTTACCTTTCATTCCCATGCTACAGAAAAAAGAAAAAAGAATATTTACAAGGGGTATGAAATAATGTAGTTGTTGACTGTAGATCAAACGTTTGATGAAATGGTGATGCAATAGACCAATATTCATCGACAGAAGTCAATGTGAAAATGTGGAAATGCATGACATCGGACTTTCATACACAGAAGCTATTCTTGTACCGAGGTTAACCCTTATAGATACCACTTAATTAAATCGGTATTCATAATTTCATGACTTTCATAATCGTTGTTCATCACCGACATGTACACAAATATGACAAAAGAATATGTAGATGCAACTTCAACCTAAACTCGATCATAGTTACAACCCCGACATTTTACATTGTTATTTGGTTGTTATATAAACAAATAATGAAAATAGTTTGCATGTTCATTTGAAATCTAAAGGGTGGACAAAATCATAATATTTATCGAATTCTTATTTTAAATCTTTCAGATTGCAAAGACTTTAGTTGTCAGGGACTCGAGGCCACTCACTCGAGCCAAATATTACAATTATTCTAGCTAAATCATGTATATACATGAATTCTAAATACAATATTTTTATCAATTTTTCAATTACGAACAATAATGAATTCTATCAATTAATATTAATTTCTGATAATTACTATTATTCATGAAATTTTTCATAAGCACTTGAACATTCGTGACCTAATACAAAAATTATGGATTTAAGGCATTAACCGTCTCTTCTTCGAGTACATTCTTTATAATTTTGCCTCAATTGGGTCATTTGTAATTTAATAACCTTAGGGTTAGGGTTAGGGTTAAGAAACTTAAGAAACTGTTAATGTTAAACCTTAACACATACTAGTATTCATATGTTATTACATTGTCGGTCTTACATTAATATGACTTTCATACTGCGGAATATGTTTTCCAATCATGCCCGGGTCCTCGTATTCATGTATTGCTTCATATTCGGTCTCATGTTGTACATGATGCCCACGAATGGGACTTTCATTACGTGAATTATTCCTTCCAAATATACTATTCGTAATGTCCTGGTATTCGTGTGCGATCTCATAGTCAGTCTCGGGGTGTTCCTGCAGCTTATGCAAGGTCTTATCATACTCTGGACCGGTTTGTCCATTGGCCCCATTTACAGGTTCCTCACATCCGTCTCCCTGGGAGATAACCTTACTTAGTGTTTGGTATACCTGGACTGAACGGCCATCATGGGGAGTGGTAAGGGTAATGTATTGATCATCCCCGTCATGACAATCCGCAACGGCTGACTTCCGGAGATCCTGAACATCGGACAATTCAAATGTCTGGTTGTCTCTCATTCCAGGACTCTCCCAAGGCTCTCCGGAGGTGGCGATACCTTGAGATGACCCGTGCTTGAGTCTGATATCATAATGAAGACAGTTTTGTAATTTATTAGAACGGATGGATAAAATGAAAGTTCCAAGCCAGCAACTATGCAGGGGGTTTACAAGACCGATGGACCATAATAGAAACATTTCTCTATCTCTCTATCTTCCCTCAAGTATTCATTTGTTTTATCGGTCTCATGGACTGTCGATTGATCTCGTTGCTGTTGGTCTCACAGGCCTTCTTTTCTAAAATCAAATCTATTTCTCTGTTTCGTCTGTCAACCGGGATAACCCCAGAATACAATAGTGGATGTTTTATATATTCATGACGAAAAACGTAAATAACCTTTCAAACAACTTATTTTAGAATAATCGCTCATAAATTTAATAGGCCTACTTTAGAAATCATATGTACGATTCTAACGAATGTTTTTTCCTATTGGTAGTGGAATGCGATAATTTGCTATAATGAAGGAAATATTTGAGTGTAGTTCATGGATATGTCTTAGTCTGTAATTGGCAACAGCATCAATTATGATAAAATACTATTTACCCTTTTCGGCGACAGAGCAAGCACACGAGAAGCACGATGACAGTGATAGCGAATAGCGGGACCAAAGTGGAGCTTAGTATTGGCACCAAGCTTAATCCTGTTTCAAATTTAACATAAGGAAATGAAAAGGAAAATCATTTCAGAAAGTTGCTTATTATTGACCCATGTTATAATGGATAATGAACAACAATATTGCAACATATTATAATATATTGAAAATACCTTAGTCATGTTGGACTAGTATAATAAACGAACCAGCCATATGATTGATCTTCATGATGAATCATTTGAAGTTTAACTGAAGTACTTAGGCTGATTCATCAGTATTACTAGGTGTACATCTTACTCCAAAGTTTTGAATATATAGAATGTTCCAATCAAATATGCAACAATAATTTATTTATTTTTAAATAGGAAAACGCTCATAACAAAATGCTTTAATTCATCATCATTTCGTTTCTCTTTATTTTCCTTTTAGTTTGTTTCATGGGATCCTTGTTTCAATATGATCTAAGTAATGCAATCATCTTAAAAATCGAATCGAATGAAATGATATAATATTACTGATAATGTTACACCTATCTGCATTTGTCAATTTTAAGCACCGATAATTGTCTAGGTTCTTACGAAATAATGAAAGTACTTTAAGGTGAGAATGAAGATAAAAATACCTTTCCCCGTATCCGCAAGTATACTGCCTGAAGTCGTAGAAACAGTATATGTGGAAATTGATGAAGACGTCACGGCTTCTAATCAACATGGAAGGTACAAAGAGACATTAAGAAGACACGATCGGATCAACTAAATTCAGAATGCATGAAAACACATAATTAAATTTGATTCCAGAGATGGGATTTTTTTTTTTTTTTTTGAAATACTAAATGTTCACCATGTATGACAAGATACAAATAATTTTTTTCCTTCAAATTTGAATTTGGGATTCCGTCAATATGGGCTTATGATGTCAGGCTTTTTTTCTTCTTGCTATACAACAAAAAATAACAATTTGTTTGGAATCGTGAATAATTTTCTCTTGTGTTCAGTATACGGTCAAAACAGATCTAGGTATAGGTTACATGTCGTTTTCAAAGACTTCATAATTTCCGAAGGTTCTTCATTTTGAAAAGGAAGGATTTTGCATTCGGGGCATGAAAGATGGTTCGAAGTTTCGAAAGTGAAATAGGGTTCATAATTCCAAGAAAATAAAGTAAAATAACAAATGAGCTCTATTTCATGTTCGATAAATACGAACTATATTCAATTTTTGGTAAATATAAATTTTGGGATAAAAAGTTTATAGTTTCCTTAAATTTGTAAACCTTCGGAATAAAAAAAAAGTGTCAATGAAAGTGTAAATAAAAATCAAACTCAATAATTTGTCGATGTCACCGACAAACCCTTTCTCCAGTAATGGAGGTCCACAGGAAACTTTTGATGTCGTGCTTAAGTATGAAGTTGTCGGTACGTTTCTATTATAATATTGTTAATGTTAATGAATGTTGGTATTAAAGTGGGATTCTTTCTTGTTGCAATTCCGGTAAGCAAGGAAACAAGCTTATCTCGATCAACCATCTTTCACTTCCCGAATTAAATATGCACAGGAAATCGAAGAGTGAAAGTTACAGCAAGGATTACAAAACATCGATAATTTTTTTTTTAGCGGATGAACTTTTTCTTCGGGACTTTTACATTTTCTTCACATTTCCCCATGTGTAGAGAGGTTTATGACGAAGCTCTAACATGCAATTTATATTGGGGAGTGTAGTTTCGGTGATAAGTTTTCTTTTCCTCTTTACGGAGAAATTGTTCATTAGAGTGTGGCCAACCCGGTTCGAGTTGTGCATAATATGACAAATAGTGCTTTTTTATCAAGCACAAATCAAAAGAATGTGCGCCAAGGTGTGACCAAATGGAACCAAGTTGGCCAAAGTTTGCGTATACCTGGCTCAGTACAAACACACGCCCCCTCCCTCGTCTTCAACTGTGAATGATCAGAAAATATAGATATGACTCACTCCTGCCTTGTACATTTATTTGTACAAAGTGGGGGGGGGGGCATGAATCAGTTGGAACAATTTGCCAAAACCCTAATTCACAGTTAATTAATCAGTTGCTTGATTCATGAATTTATGCCAGCATTTATAAAGTTCACAACAAGTTCGTCTGATTCATTTCTTGTAACCCATTGCCAACTCTTTTTTTTATTAAAGTTAGGGGGATGTATACATTTAGTAGGCAATACGTTAAACAGATAAGAATTGTTAAGTTTGTGTGCCCCCCCCCCCCTCCACACACACTTGCAATATAATTCGAAAATACTTTTTGAATTAATTATGATTATATATATATATATATATATATATGAAATTTGAACGAAAGGAGAAAAAGACAGATTAAACATGACATTTACAATTTATCAGGGTGTTTACATTTTTCATGAATATCGTTACCTTCTTAATAGATAACAACCTTTTGGAATGAAAGTCACTAACTAGCGTGTCAGGACAACCAGCCCCGGGTAACCACTCCCTAGGACAACTACCACCCGGACAACTACCCCAGACAACTACCCCCTCGGGCAACTGCCCTCTAGGACATATCCTCCTTGACATCTACCACCTATGGTAATTACCACCTAGAGGGTAGTTATCCTAGGGGTGGTTAGTAGCCAAGTATTTTCAACTAAAGGAAATGCTAGCAGCAGAATTGAGATATGAGATGAAAAATGATGATAATGATGATGATGATGAGGATAATAATAGTAATAATAATAATAATTATAATAATGATAATAATACTAATAATAATCATAAACTAGAAAATTTAATTCGTCATGGGGACGAATTAGGTGGTCTGTCTTCACTTCTTATGATAGATTTGAGAATGGGAGAAATTATATAGACATGTAAACAATGATGATCATGATGCTGATGATCATGATGAACATGATGATGATCATGATAGTAATGGTGATGATAGTGATCATGATGATAATGTTAATGATGATGATGAGCATGAGCATGATCCTGACATCTGATTGAAAAAATGAGGAAATATTTAGATAGCATATAGTCTCAGCTACAACATACTAAAATTTGGGAAAAAACTGTTGAATAACAACCGAGATACTGGTCAAAACACATTGTCATGCAGATTCATGTTTTGAAAAAAGTGACCTCCCATAGACATAACACGCAAATATGACAAATTATGCGTTGTCGCCTTTAATCGAATATTTAACTATGATGACGTCTTCCAAATGAAAAATAAATGGCAAATTTCTGATAGAGAATTATCTCAGCTACAACATATCAAAATCTGGGAGAAAATCGATTACCGATAAGTGAGATAATCTCAATTAAACAACGACAAAAATGACGTCATCAACAAAATACATTTTTTTGGAGTTTAGATGCCAATATGAAGACCTTGTTTCACTTTGTACGAGTCACGGTGGTATGAAATCATATCTCCAACTCGTGCTTTTTCCAACCATGATATAAAAAATTGGGCGTCGATGGACTATCTGAAGAGCTATTTCGATTTTTAAAATGGGATGTTTTTGATTAAATTTGCATTATATTGCCCATAGCAGCAAGCGCGGATTTTGTACTTTGACGCGCGCTCACGGCCTTATGAAAGGTTAAGAGTGACTGAAATTCATGTAAATTGTCAATTACGGTAAGAGGAATCTAAATCTTGTAAAACATTTGAATTTGAGCTTTTCCGTGCGCTGTAAGCGCGCATAACGCGCGCGGGGACACGCACGGACGGAAAATTTTGAAAAGGTTAAAATGACCTAATTCGTACTCTCGTTCAATAGAAAAGTGATTTTGAGCAATTTTAAATTTTGACGGGCGCGTTTGCGCGCGTCATGACCTTTGTTTGACCTTTGATGACACGACCTTTTGACCCTTGACCTGAAGTATATGTGATATTAATATGAATGAACTTTGAGTACGCATCATGAAGATATGATGGATATTGTGATTTCACAAAATGGCGCCTGGATGACGTCACAATAACTTGATGACCTTGAAAATGTTCTTGTCACGTCTCATGACAATGACCTATGACTGTGCCAAAAACGATAGACCACCTAATGACAATAATAACAATACTAATTAAGAAGAAGAAGAAGAAGAATATGAATAACAATAGGAAGAATAACAATAATATTAATACCAACGACGAGTTGGGATACACACATATCCGCTCACTCCCATCCACACATAATTCAACAAAAATCAATAGACAGAGTAATTATATTTTATGACACAAAATCTTATTCCATAAACATGCATGTATACACACACGTACCTTTGTCTATTAGCACATACGAGCTCCCGCACGCGCATTTTATATACACACGCGCACACACATATATATATATATATATAAGCACATATTTTGTATAAATCAACTAAGAGAGTTTTAAATAAACTGTTCATAGACGAAATATTGTATTTGCATTCAAACCATGACAGTAAATGGAAAAAGCACCAGTCGAAGTATTGGAATAAAATTCATTGTAAAAAAGGTAAAATAAGGTAGGCCTATCTATAAGAGCTTTAAAACACTTTTTTGTTCTTCTTCCATCTGCGATTACATATATTCAAGGTACCCAATACAAGATTCAGTTATAATATAATTTCGGCATGTCAAGAAAATGCACTTTCAAGAGTTAATATATCAAGTGTAACACTCAAATCATTTCTTTTAATGGTAGGCTGTCTTTGCAATAACATTGGTACAGTTTTGGCGGGTCTATATCTACCGATAGCCTATTCATACCATCTTACCTGATTTTGCAGAATGTGTTGATAATGGAATTGTGCTCTTATCGCTCTCAAATGGTGTCGATGCAGCAGGAGTTGTTGGAGGTCTAATCAATAAAACTGCAAAATGGCAAAATGTTAGATGTGGTGGAAAAAAAATCTTCAAGTTCTTGGTTATAATATAATTGAAAAAAACTATGAGATTGGATATTCAAAAGAAAATCGGAATAGAGACCGTCACACAGCAATGTGTTTCCTTTGTATTTTTTTGTTTTACTAAATAAAAGGTACATTTGATATGTCATGAAAAACTAGCATGTAGGGTATGCTAAAACAATGAGTAACTCTGGTAGTAAGAAATTACCTGAAGAGTAAATTAAAGCTTTTTTTAGTCAACAAAAAAAAGAAGAAAATCAAAAAGATTCATTACTAAAATTGCTCTATCGTCCAAAATGATTGTTTGTTTTCTTCAAAGGGGGGTAAGGCGGTTGCAAGGTACTCACGAATTGTGAGAATGCTTAAACGATACAAAGTATCCATATAATTGCCATGCTCCCCTCCCTCGAAATGATATCATATCACACTCCACGATTCAAACATCCCTACCACGGCTACGAAGAGCATATACACGCCACGTACATCAGTGCACAACCCCTACTTAGGGCAATAGAAGAAAGTCACCACTTGTTATGAATGTAGTAAAACTTACGGTTATATATAGAGATTTTGCCTACGCCCCCGCAAAAAGTAGTGTCATCCCCCGCACACGGCCAATAACATTCACTGTCTTCTGCCACTCCGTATCGACTGTAGTTCGTACCAGCAACCCCACAGTGGCATTCAGTCGCAAACGCTACCCCAGCGTAAGCAGAGTCAACGTCATTCAATCCTGTGCAGTAATCAATGCACGACTGGATTGTCATCGTATTTGACGTTAATAAGGCATCAGATAGGACCCACTGATTAGCGACATCGTTGTAGCATCCGACATAGAGGTCATCTAAACGATTATCAAAAGAAGAGAATAAAATCACGTTTCTTTAGTCATTATATGTAAATGGTTAATAAGTAATCCTGTATGTTCCTTTTTATTCTATATTTCAAATTTTTGTTTTTCAGTAATTAGGCAAAAATGCGTGACAAGTTGAAGCGATTTAATGATAAAAATCCTGTTTCGCCAATTACTAATTTTCTATAGAAACAAATTAAACCAATTAAAGGTAATACAAAGTTTTGGTAAATTTTAAAAATTGGCTGGATAGTGATTCTTTACAATTTGTATATATTTGGATGTCCCTGTGGATGTATTATAAGCACCAGAAAATTTAGCCCCTAAAACACTTCTGCTTTCGAGAAAATTTGAATTAAAAAAATTACCGGTGCTCCCAGTAAATTTTGATAAATTTCAAATAGCGCCAAACAATGGTAGCTGCGACCATGAAAATCTCAGAATATGTAGTTGTGGTATATAATTTCCAAATGGGAATAGCCGATCGGTCGAATCTAGTCAAAAAACATTATTTTATAGCTAAATTGATATCTTGACCTTGAGAGGGAGCTATACAACACGAACAGCTTATTATTTACAATTTCATTACTTTAGACTCGATTTCAACAACGACAACGGTTACTGAATATTGTAGGATCACATATGCTTCCAATATGTTAATTTGAACCAAATTCATGACCCCATACCAAAACTTTGTATTACCTTTAAATGGACACTCTAAATACGAGTTACCCCAGTACATTGTGAAATGACGAATTAGCATGTTTTGGCTGAGGTAAACATAAACAAAAAACCTGTGAAATATGCGAAAAATACGTACATGTACATGTCCAGATCAAAAATATATGAAAACAAGTATCAAACACTAGGCAGCATCTAAGCATCAAACAGTGCAAAGCTAAATCAATACACAGTCATTTGAGGGATAGTGTCAGATATATCGTGCAAGGCTGAGAGTCATAATATACGTGTCGTGAAACAAAAATAGAGATATATGCAAAGCTCACTCACCGTATGTTTCCACTGCCGATGATGTTTGAGCCGAAATGAAGATGACTAGGAGGATGTAGTGACAAACCAGTTTTAGATCCATTGTTTTAAATTTTCTATGACATAATTCATAGAGGCAAATGAAAGCTTTACACTTTCTCTCTCCTTCAATGTACAGGTATCACTGCTCCAGATCTGTATGTGTTGGAAGAAGTTTCCAATTTGTCCGCAGGTAAATGGCAATAATAATAATATTCGCAAATATCATGAATATGTTTTCTCTCTTGGAATGTTAGATATTTCCTTTCCCCGAAGATGAACAATCCTTCAACTATTGAACTCAAATCAATTGTATCAGATAACGAAATATTTGCCCCGCTGCCTTGTAAAATGCAATACAATGTTTATCAAGTTTAATTTTGATTGTAATTCACACACTGTGTACCGTGAAAGAACTGTTCGCACATCAATCGAATGCGTGTATGTCAACTGTATGCATTTGCTTGTAATTACACAATTGAACTTCCTCAAAGCACCCTTTCCTTTCTCAAGCATAACGTGAATGACTTACCGAGTGTATTTACTCTGTCTGCTTCTTTTGTGCCCTCGAAGAGCCCATTTCATAATGAAAAGAATAATCATATGAAAAGAAAATTTGTATACCATTCGATGTTATTATAGGCTACCATATGAAACTTTTTTCGGGTATGTTGGGTTTATAAAAGGTACTGTGTCCCACTAAGGCAAGTCTGTGGTCCCACCTCCTCGCTCATACACATTAGCCGTGGTGTTTAAAACATTGAGTCAACAAAGTAATATATGTATGCAAATAGATTCTGATATCGTTCCCGGACCACGCTGACAAAATCGCACTTTTTTTAAACTTTTTTTTCCGCATCATTTCACAATATCCCGGAAGTTAATTAAAAAAGTAATCCCTGTAAAAGTATCCGAAGGAAATAGCGAAAAGGTGTATTTAAAAATGTTAACAGAAGGCGATGGCAAAATTTGAAAATATAGGGAAATCACATTTCACGAAGTGATTTTAAATACACTCTATCGGTTGTGTCATTATTTTTTGTCATCATCATTTTAACTGAGCAATTTTTTCAAATTTATTTACTAAAATAGACTCAACAAGCTTTGACACATCACACACCTTTCCATCCTTAAACCATCAGAAATCTAGAGGATATTAAAGCTATTATACACTAATCAATATCATAGCACAATGACGAAAGGGAATTCCCCTAACCACATATCCGATTTCCCTGCTGTTTACTTAATGTGGTTCTTTTATCATCACTTTTGAATGCAGTCTCTACAATCCATTGTTGTAGTACAGTCAGGTGATATAGCTGAAATGTGTATTTGTCCTGGGAACGAGCAACGGATTTACAAAAGGGTCAAATAAAGTTTAAACATCAGGATAATCTACCCCATTTTATACTCTTTATGGTGCCGAGGTGTAAACTGAAGTACATGCTTTGACTCCTGAACGACGGCTTGCAAACTTTTCTTAGAGTATAAATCACAAGAATTTTGAAGCTACTAATAATCGTAGAAGCATTACTTAATATTCGGGCAGCAAGGTCGTCGCTTTATCGTTTAATACATATTCCAGTTTATTCTTATGACGAAATTGCATGAATCAGTGTGATTTCATTGCAGTTTATATGTCAGTGCACTAAATTCCGAAAGAATCTTCTTTCTTTCTTTCTTTTTTCCTCCCGACAGAAGAAATATTTGCTACGGAATGTACTTTTTATCTGCCGCTATAACATTTTCCTTTTGGTTTTTGTGAAATTATCGTTTGGGGCAATTTCATTGACTCAACAAATGTGTGAAAATTGTAATAAAAGGGTAACATTTGTCTTTTTGACATATTACTTTTAGCCGGTCTGATGTATGACTTTATGACATGATTACAATTTTATATGAATATTTCTTCTTCTTCTTTTTTTTTGGGGGGGGGGGTGGGGGGGGTAGTGAAAATCTGTACAGATACCAAATGGGTATATTACAAGATTAGATATATGGATACTTTGACAATTTCTGGGATTGCAACAAGGACAATTTGTTTCAGAACCTTGTGAACAGTTTAAACATTTCCTTTCATAAAATATTACTATCCTTAGAATCTTTAAGTGAAACCGCGTCATATGTTCTGGGATGTAGGGATATTTGTGTTTTTTCAATAAGAAGATGTGTTTTCCATGGAAAGGAGCAGCACATCAGGTTTTGTATAGGTTTCATGGCCTTACCATTTATTAAAAACCCAACCGAACAGTGTTATAATAAATATTAGACCTTCTTTTAATGTGCATATGTAAGAAAATTCAAAATGTGTCTATAATTATGTAGATCTACAATACTGTAAATAAACGCAGGAAAACAGAATTACCAGCGCCAATTTATTAAATGATTAATATTTGCATTACAAACAGAAAACTATTACAAAGTTTTAACCTTCATTTTGTATACCAGTGTATGATTTAAACATGTGGATGAAGATTTATCTTGTATAAGACAGCATTCATTTGCCTTGTAATATAAAGCACTATTTGCGTGAAACGTATACATTTCAATTTGATTCTAATTGTATAGACATCCAGTTAAAACAGTGCTTAAACTTATTAAGGAAATATGATGCTGCTAAAGCAAAATATATAAATGTCATAGTTAAATTATATAAATATTGAGTAAAATAAGATTGTTTCTTTGATAGGCAAGAACAAAGATAAGGTCTGTAGGACTATGAAATTCACATTTATAAGACTCAACGTTAATATGTTAAAAATGACATTGAATCATCATCATCAATAAGGAAATACATACCAAAATAAAATATATTGTCAGTACAAACGACTCATTTATTTAAATCTTTGCATTGTATATATATATATGGGCATCATTATTAAAATAAAGTGTATAAATGTCTATTCTCTTTTAGTACACTAATAAATGTAAAGTAAAAGAAAATCAGCCTCATCCGTGTATGGCAGCATGAATACCTTAACTCATGTAAAAATGTCTCTATTTCTGTAAAACTGGAATATATACCATGTTTACACTTCACGATTACCCAGCCACAGAGTATAAGAAAAAGTTTATTCATCATATTTTTTGTTAACAAACTTACGAAACTATATCATTTCCGTGTATGGCAGCATGAACACATTAACTCATGTAAAAATGTCTCTATTTCTGTAAAACTGGAATACATAGCATGTTTACACTTCACGATTACCCTGCCACAGAGTATAAGAAACAGTTTATTCATCATATTTTTTTGTTATCAAACTTACGAAACTATATCATTTTCTGCGCCGTTAGACAGGATTCGGTGGAAGTTTGATTACAACATGCTATCATCCTTACAATGATCAAATATAATTCTACCTAATTACTATACAGTACGAGACATTATTGTGGTACGTACATACACGCATTTACTTTCATTTGTTGTTTATAATGTATGTATTTGGACTGGTTTTTTTTAGATATATCTTTTTACGAAAAGGTTGTGCTTTAAAAATATAAAATCTGACATGAACAGTTATATCCTTAATATATTTTATCACGCTTGTTGTTTATAGTGTAAGTGTTTTAACCTCCTTTCTAGATATTATATTTTTTCTTTGCAAGGGCTGTCCTTTAAAAGCAGGATTCAACTTGTATTTACATCTCACATTAACAATTGTATCTTTAATTGGGCAGGAAAACATGAAATTATGATTATTTTTCGTAGCTAAATTTACAAGGCCAATCAATTTTTCACCGGTAGACAGGATGTAAGGATGCGATGCCTGTTTTGTTAGGGCATGCAATCATCCTTACTATAATAACAATTATTTAAAAAAATACAATTCGACCTCCAGACCTGTGTTCTACAAGTTATAGGCATTATAATCGTGTAATGCAAGTTCATGCAAGCAGAGACACTTTTCTTTGTATAGTAAAATATGTATCAATGAAAAAGTAGGACCATTCACCATAATTGAACAAATCTGTATACATTTTCTATTCATTCGGATAGACATCACTTTTCTTTTCATAGCACAGATTAATAAAAAATACACACATGTGACAACTTTTTTACTAACCAAAGTTAAAATCGCCTCAAAGGGTTGTCAACATATATCCTTTTTTAAAGGGCAGGTTTATACATTTCACATTTCCATCGTCAAAAGTATGATTACTGAATATTTCAACCTATAGCATTTGTATTAAAAAGCACTTTAACTAGCATTCATCTATCTTTATTAACCAAAAAGGCAACATATAGTGTGTTTGCTTTTGGATGGATGTGGGCGGATAGGCCTATGCATTTGAAAGGACACACATTTTTTATTTCAACAAAATGTAGAATAGAAGCAGCAAAACCATTACCCCTCTCTATTTCCTTATGACATTCTATGTAGAGCTGTAGATATCATTTTCTATCATTACAGTGTTATCAACATCATTGCCCCGCCGTGATTTATCTGGCATGGCGTACATGGCTTCTACATCATCACGCTTCCCGGCGCGATTTTGGGTCATGTGGTCACGCGGGTTTTTGTCTGGTAGCGCGTACAAGCCCTCCCTATCTGTCGATGCCTCCATACCGATCGGCTCCAAGCGATTTTTCGTGGAAGTGGCATACGCGTGGAGGCTATCCTCACCCAGCGCTGCTTTACTGTTGCTCGAGTACACAGTCTTAGCTCTTCTGTCTGGCATAGCGTACATTAATGACGGATCATCTGTGTCATTTGATGGCGAGGTGTACGTCTTAGGTCGAGATGAGGTTTTAGCTGACATGTCAGGCATGGCATAGAGAGCTGCAGGGTCGTGTGTTGCTTCTTTCACGGTAGGTCTCTTCTCCGAGTTCATGTTTGTTAATTCGCTATTGTCCAGGGTCATGTTCTCATAGTCGCGTTCCGTCTCTGCACTCTTGTTCTCATAACAAGGATCCTCTTCCTCGTTTGTAGGTCTACTACGTTTTTTATTGTCGTCCTTAGTAGGAATCATTGTTGTTAATGGTTTGTCAGTAGCAGCTGATCGCTTCTCTGTATTTCTATTAGATTAGGAGAAAATCGGGGGAAATACTTGTCATAAATACACGAAGGCGAATCCAGGGGCACATGGGACAGGTGCTTCATCCCCTCCCCGCAAAAAAGGATCTATAATGTTTTTTTAAAGGGTGTTTATATTAAAATATAGGGCACAAGGATGCCGAAAAATAGAATACCCGATCAATGAACGCAGAATGTTATTTTAGATAAGTTGTTATAACTATTAATTCAGGAAGGATTTTGTAGTCCGGTGGTCATATGACCAGGTAACGTCATAAGCAAAACGATCTTTTCCACAATTCAAGATTTTCTACCTGAATTTTGTATTTGTGTTTATGTGTATAATAATCGAAACCATTATCCAGACAGCAGATAAACAAATATTCTATGAATAAGTTTATAAGCTCGATTACCAACAAATATGCCATTAAATTGTGTAGTGGTAGGTGTAGTAACACTAGAAATGGTGGAGTTACCTAACAAAGTTCCCCCTAGAGGAAAACCTGCGAAAATTGTAGACAGCGAAGGTGAAACTTGAGAACGGAGACTAGTTAGGACCGAATATGTTAATTACACATCAAGTATAACAGATGTGACCTGACAGAACAGTTTGACCAAGCAACACTGTTTGCGCTGCGCTTTTTTTTTTTTCCTGTTCTTTGTTTTGATTTGTTTTGTTTTATGTTGTTCTGAACTCGTATATTGACCGAGCATCCATGGGCTTATAAGTTTTTAAGACACTGTGTATTTTCATTTTCGGGGTTAGATAAATTGTTCACAACATTTATAATTTTGAGATTAGATTCATTCTTACTGGGCTTACCTGCGTCTACATGTGACGAAGACAATTATTATGATGATAAGTATCAGAAGAAATGCGCTTCCTCCACTAGCACCTGCATATAATGCTGGAAAATAGAATATAAATGTAAAATGAAAATGAAAATGAAAATGCAGCAAATAATTGAATAAAAAAATGACGGGATAAAATACATGTAAGAAGTATTTGGAGTGTAAAGTCAGGTGCTCAATTTGTCTATTTAAATTCCGAGGACAAACATCAAGAAACATGCATTCATTACAGAGCCCTATCGATTTTCGAAATGCTATTCTAAAAGCTATAGAGATAAGATGTTTATTTATCTAATCGCCTTCCCCACAATAATCCTCCCAAAATCAAAAACAAATTCTTTACAAACACCAAGAACAGAGTACATACCAATGCCGCTTTTGTCGCCTGTAACGGGTTGAAGACTCGAAGTCATTAAAGTAGACTGTACGCCAGCAAAGGTTGAGGGATCTGTTCAAATTATAATCAGGTACATAGAAATGGCATTATCATAATTTTATGTTAGCCGGATTGATCAATTAGAAATGTGATACACGAATTTCATGGAAAGGTTTAGAATAAAAAAAATAATGATTCCACCTTCATTTCGTAGATTCCCTGTGGGAATGAAACTATAAACCTGATAAACTTTATAAAGCAGGTGTGCTGTATGTATGTAAATGTAATGAGAGACAGATATACAGGTAATAAGCGATAGCGGGACAGATAGGAAGAGAGATACAGAGGAGAGAGAGGGAGAGAGAGAGAGAGAGAGTGGAGTATTTGTGAGAGATCTTTGGCATGCTTGCATTGATTTGTCAAGTAGTAATTCCATTTTCAGTGACTATTATATTACATGTATTTCTGTCTTGTATTCATAACAGTAGGTTGAAAAAGACCAAGTCGATGAATTGGTACAATATCCAGTCATTATTTAATAAAATTAATTTTCTATTATTAGGTAAAACCTTTTTTCCCACTATCTGTGATTTTACATATCAACGGCACCCAACAAAAGATTTCACTATTACTATTTTATCATGTTATGTAAAGTAAGTGCATATAACAAAGTCGGTAATAAACAAGCGCAATGCTCGAATAAAACTTGTTTATGGAAAATCTTTCAATAAATTTGGTATATGTTTTGTAGGGTCTATAGCTAGCGAAAGTCAGCCAAAAGTATGTACCTACCTGATTTTGTAGAACGTGTTGTTATTGGGGTTGTGCTCTCATCGCTTTCTTCTGTTCGATTGTCAAATGTCATCGATGCGTCGGGTGAAGTTGGTATCACTGAACTTGATGATGTTTCAGTAGTTGTGGGAGGTCTAATCGGTAAAACTGCAAAATGTTCGACATGTTAGATGTGGCGGGAAAA
Source organism: Strongylocentrotus purpuratus (assembly GCF_000002235.5). NCBI lineage: Eukaryota > Metazoa > Echinodermata > Echinoidea > Camarodonta > Strongylocentrotidae > Strongylocentrotus > Strongylocentrotus purpuratus. The sequence goes on from NW_022145598.1 coordinate 31,493,545, forward strand.
TCAAGCTCTTGGTTATGGCATAGCTGAAAAGAACTATAAGACTGGATATAAAAGAAAGCAGGACCAGATATTTTTAAATATCAGTGTGTTTCCTTTATTCCCCTCGAAAACCAGCTTTAATAAAAAAAAAATCTTGATCCCATTATTATGATATGTAAACGACAACGTGTGATTTTCCCGCGTCTACAAAATAACAAGAACAGTGATAAAACAGATTCAGTAATAATTATGCATGCACTATCGACAAAAGGGTTAGGTTTTTTTTTTTACATTGTCCATGTGCCCCCGCCAACCCATCCCTCCCTCCATTCCCACCCCGTGTACCACCCAAGTGACCTCAATGGCTGGCTCCACCCTACCACGGCTACGAGGAGCACATACACGCCACGTATAGTGTGATGTGTCAAGATAGTTGATGATGATGATGATTCACAGCATTTGTATGGCGCCATATATCTGTTTAAAAAAACAGGCGCGAGCTCCGCCAATGAAGTTAGCATTTGAATGTTTGAAGGAAGATGTGAGTTTTGAGTGAAGCTTTGAAGTGGTCAAGGTTGTAAATTTTGCGAATAGATGATGGGAGGGAATTCGACAGGCGAGGAGCGATAGAGGAAAATGCTCGGTCTCCATATCCCCTGAGATGATTGGAGAGTAAGGCCGGATGAGCGAAGTCCAGGGCGAAGTTAACAAGATTTTATATTTAACATTTGTTTTATAACATCAATTTCATCACACAAAGGTGATCTGTAAATGCAATGTCTAAATTATAATTTTGCTATATTTTAAAACTTATGGTTTTATTACTTAAATTCGAATCGTTCATTTTTTAAGGATGATCTACCGTCAACATTGCCCATAGAGAAATGATATCTTATTGAATTGCATTGTTTGCATCGGCATAACATGCGGGTGCATGTTCCTTGGGGATAAAATATTTCTCCATTAGACAAACAAAATCAACAACAACAACAAAAACGCTAATTTGGGCGATTGTGGAAATTTACTATTGGTTCTGATGGTTCTTGAACTTACGGTTATAAATGGAGATTTTGCCTATGCCCCCACAGTAAGAAGTGTCATCCCCCGCACACCGCCAATTACATTCACTGTCTTCTGCCACTCCATATCGACTTAAGTTCGTACCAGCAACTCCACAGTGGCATTCTGTCGCATACTCTACCCCAGCGTAAGCAGAGTCAGGGTCAGTCAATCCTGTGCAGTAATCAATGCACGACTGGATTGTCATCGTATTTGACGTGAATAAGGCATCAGATAGGACCCACTGATTAGCGGCATCGTTGTAGCATCCGACATAGAGGTCATCTAAACGATTATCAAAGAAGAGAATAAAATCACGTTTCTTTAGTCATAATATGTATATGGTTAATTAGTAATACTGTATGTTCCTTTTTATTCTATATTTCACGTTTTTGTTGTTCAGTAATTAGGCAAAAATGCGTGATTTAATGATAAGAATCCTGTTTCGCCAATTACTAATTTTCTATAGAAACAAATCAAACCAATTAAGTGGACACTCTAAATACGAGTTACCCCAGTACATTGTGAAAAGACGAATTAGCATATTTTGGCTGAGGTAAACATAAACAAAAAACCTGTGAAATATGCGAAAAATACGTACATGTACATGACCAGATCAAAAATATATGAAAACAAGTATATCAAACACTAAGCAGCATCTGAGCATCAAACAGTGTAAAGCTAAAGCAATACACAGTCATTCGAGGAATAGCGTCAGATATATAATGCAAGGCTGAGAGTCATAATATAAGTGTCATGAAACAAAAATAGAGATGTATGCAAAAGCTCACTCACCATATGTTTTCACTGCCGATGATGCTTGAGCCGAAATGAAGATGACTAGGGGGATGTACATGTAGTGGCAAACCAGTTTGAGATCCATCATTTCAAATTTTATGTAGCATAATTCATAGAGCAAAATGAACGCTTTAGACTTTCTTCCTCTTTCAAGGTTTCACGGTTTCCGATCTTTATGTCTTGGAGTACGTTTCCAATTTGTCTGCAGTTAAATGATAATAATAATTGTCGCAGATATCATACATAATGTTTGAACTCTGAAAATGTGAGATACTTCCTTTCCCCGAAGATAAACAAGCCTTAAACTGTTGAACTCAAACTTATATCAGATAACGAAGTATTTGACAACTGCCCTGTGATATACAATACATGTTTATCAACTAAAAAATAAGCACTGTGTTCCATGAAAGAACTGTTCGCACAGCAATCGAATGAGTTTATGTCCACTGAATGCATTTGCGGGTAATTATACAATTGAACTTCCTCAAAGCACGCTTTCCTTTCTCAAGCAGAACGAACGTGAATGACTTACCGAGTGTATTTACTCTGTCTGCTTCTTTTGTGCCCTCTAAGAGCCCATTTCATAATGAATAGAATAATCATATGAAAAGAAACTTTGTATACCCTCCGACTGTTATTATAGGCTAGCATATCACACTTTTTTTTCGGGCATGTTGGGTTTATATTGGTATTGTGTCCCACAGGGCATGTTTCTGTCCCGGCCATCTCCCCCGATCATACACATTAGTCGTGGTGTTTAGGAAATTGAGTCAACAAAGTAATATATGTATGTCAAATCGATTCCGATATCTTCCCCGGACTGCACTGACAAAGACGCACTTAGAATAACAGTTTTGTTAAAGGTAATACGAGGGTAATACAAAGTTTTGGTATGGGGTCATGAATTCGGTTCAAATGAACATATTGGAAGCATACGCGGTCCAACAATATTCAGTGATCGTTGTCGCGGCTGAAATCGAGTCTAAAGTTATGAAATTGTAAATAATAAACTCTTTATGTTGTATAGCTCCTTCTCAAGGTCGAGATATTAATTAAGCTATAAAACAATGTTTAATGACTAAAATCGACCGATTAGCTATTCCCGTTCGGAAATTATATATCACAACTACATATTCTGAGATTTCCATGGTCGCAGCTACCATTGTACGGGCGTAGGCGCTATTTGAAATTTATCAAAATGTACCGGGAGCACCGGTACATTTTTATATTCAATTTTTCTCGAAAGCAAAACTATTTTAGTGGCTAAATTTTCTCGTGTTTATAATAAATCCACAGGGCCATCCAAATATATCAAAATTATAAAGAATCACTATCCACCCAATTTTCAAAATTTTCCAAAACTTTGTATTAACTTTAAGATGTAAAAGAATGCCTCGCATTATTTCAAAATACCCTTTAAGACGATATCGTACATGTGACATTATCCAAAGTATTAAGGGAGATGTTATCTTGAAACATGAGAAAAGAAGGCGGTGCCAATTTAACAATACAGGGAAATCACATTTCACATATTGGTTTTAAAGTAGGCCATCGGCTGTGTGGATAAATCTCGGTACTAAGATCGTAACTTTGGTTTGAGTTTGAGTTTGAGTTTATTAACAACAAAAATAATAATGGTTGTGCCAGATTTTAATTTATTTGCCATAATGGACTTATTTTCATTATGACACTGATCGAAAATAATCTATGTCACAGCACACACCTTCCCCTCTTCTAACCATCTGAAATCTAAAGAATAACACTATATACATCCATCATGAATGCATAGCTAATTCAACATCATATCACAATAACGAATGGGAATTCCCATAGCCACAAATCTTTGGCTTGCTTTACATTGATTTTTCAAAATATTCTCAGTGACTAGCCGATTTTTCTGGCACTATTTACTCACTGTGGATCTATTATTCTTGCTTTTGAACGTCAACCTTTACAGTGTATCGTTGTAGTATAGTCATTGTTGTACATGTAGTACAATCAGATGATGTGTTTGGCCTTTGTTGTGTTTAACCCGACCGAAGAACAGCGTTATAATAATGTTAGGCCTGTATCCAATGTGCATCATAAAAAATCACGAATGAGTCCATATTGAGTCGTATTGACATGTTACACTATTGAGTGTAATTACACGAATATATATATTGTTTCAGTATACTTACTTTACTGTTGTACCCAATCCCCTACTGTTATACCATATCAAGGAATAATTATTTAAATAAAATACCTACTTCAGATTAGAGCATATAAGAATAAAAGAAAATGGAGGGTACGTAAGAAGAAAGAGAGAAGAAGAAGAAGAAGAAGAAGAAGAAGAAGAAGAGAAAGAAGAAGAAAGAGTATTTAGAAGTATATTCATCATGGTCATGTATATTATATCAAATGCATATTAAAACAGGGCCCTATGAATGTCAATTATATGTTGTTCCTATGTTCATATGTTGAAGCAAGATTGTTCATGTTCATGTAAATATAAACAATTGCAATAAGAAATACAATGAAAATGCTGTTATTGCCTTTTTCTCAACTTTTAATTCTTCCGTTTGAGTTGGCTTATTTCCAACTTGACATATTATCAACATAGATAAGAAATCATATAGAAACATTTCTATAATTCCGTTCGAGTTTTAGCGGTAGCATATTTCCAACTTGACATACTATTAACATAGATATAAAATCATACAAAAACCATTTACATATTTCCGTTCGAGTTTTTGCGGTAGCATATTTCCAACTTGACATATTATTACATAACATAGATATGAAATCATATAAAACCATTTCCATAATTATTTGTTTGCAATGGCGGAAGGCGACAGGCTGCGATTCCACAAATATGGGAACCCGAGGGTCACGGGTCACGTGACCAGCTGGGAAGACGGTGCTCTACCCAGCAGGCCCAGTTTCCTGGGCCATTGGTTCCCTACACAAGATCTGGTAATCGCAGCCTGTCCCCACCGTCGGTTCATGGCGCTCTTGGCCATTCCTCTCCTTGAGGCATACTGGAAATGATTATAGTTCAGGAACGAAACAAAAGAACAAAACCCTCTCATTTCGGAATACTAAGACTTCCGGAACAGAAGCTCCAGCCAATAAGCCAAAACCGGCCGACCCTGTCAATAATGTAGTCCAACCAACCATCACAATAATCAAGCCCAACAAACCATCCATGTCAATAAACGAGCCCAACCAACCATCCATGTCAATAAGCAAGCCCAACCAACCATCCATGTCAATAAGCAAGCCCAACCAACCATCCATGTCAATAACAAGCCCAACCAACCAACCATGTCAACAATCATGCCCAACCAACCATCCATGTCAATAAGCAAGCCCAACCAACCATCCATGTCAATAAGCAAGCCCAACCAACCATCCATGTCAATAACAAGCCCAACCAACCATCCATGTCAATAATCAAGCCCAACCAACCAACCATGTCAATACAACAAGCCCAATTTCTTTCTTTCTTTCTTTCTTTTTTTTTTTTTTTTCCTTTCCACAGTCTGCATTGATTTCCATGAATGTTGTAGCCTTAAAAGAACAAAATCACACAGTGATTAACAGATTGTGTACCATTAAAAGAACAATAATGAAACATAAATCAATTTGACAATCCCCCCCCCCCCCCAAAAAAAAAAAAGAAAAACAAAACAACAAAAAGCAACCTAGCAAATCTGATGTAGAAACCGAAGGAAAAAAAAACAAAAAAAACAAAAAAAACAACAAACAAACAAACATGATGTCAATATCATAAAACAAGCCCAATTAACCATCAACCTTGTCCACTACTACAGCCCCATCGTGTCACTTATTCAAGCCCAAACTCTAAGGCAATGACATACGCAGAACTACCAGTCCGGGCAAGTACCACTCCGGTCTCCCTATATACATTTTCTCAATAAAGGACCGCCCCCTCCCCCTGACAACCTCCTACCCAATAATCATGAGCCTAATCCTGCCCGTCCACAAGTCAGCAAGGAATTGAGGGGAGGGAGGGAGGGAAAAACACGACCAACTCAAACGGAGTATTAGCTGAGAATGACCCATTGATTAGTAAAAATACACGTCGTGGGAAACACTTGCCTTGCGACCCCGATATGTATTACAAAAGCGCGCCTATCATTGATATTTACAAAACACGCGTGGTAAAGATTCGGCTTTGTGACCTCAATGTAGGTTACAAAGAGATGCGCCTATGTTTGATATTTGCCGACCTGCTGGGAAACATTCGGTTATTGACCTCAATATCATTTTACAAAAGAGGCGCGCTATCGTGTGTAGTCACCGGCTTGCCGCATATTTCCGGCCTACACTATTGCATTCTATTACAATTGGGTTTATTTTGATAACATCAAAATAAACGTATTATCCTATATGGACACAATAAAGAAATGAAATATGTAGATAGATAATAATGTAAATAAACACAGGAAAAGAGAATTACCAGCACCAATTTATTAAATGCTTGAAGTGTGCATCATAAACATGACATTATGTACAAATGTTATCATTCTCCTTGTATACCAGTGTATAATTTAAACATTTTAAAGAAGATGTATTTACCATATATAAGATACAGTATACATTTGCCTTGTAAATATAACACACTATTCCCGTTTAACGTATACACTTCAATTTGTTTCTACTTGTATAGGAATCCAGTTAATACCGTGCTTACATTGAATAAAAGAAATATGATGCTGTTAAAAAATATTAAATATCATAATTGTATTTATTATATGAATATAATAACGTTTTCACCCAGGGTAGCCACTTCAGTTATGAAACTGCTCTTCCAGCGGGCCCTGCATAACATAATATGTTATTACTACCCTTCTCCAATCTAATATGCTGAGCGCCTAGCTAGAAGGCAGAAGGTCCCATTGTTATAAGTCTTTGGTATGACTCGGCCGGGTTCGAACCCACGACCTCCCGTTCATGAGGCGGGCGCTCTAACCACTGAGCCACCATGCCCGTTTGTTGAGAAAAAAATGATATTTCATGTGATAGATAGGAACCAAGGTCTTCCTTCATGCTGTAGGACTATGAAATATACATTTATAGCACTGTAATTTAATATGTTAAAAATGGCATAGGTGTGATAATCATTTGGTACATACACGCCAAAATAAAAGATAGTGTCAGTACAGGCTAATCAATTTTAAAGCTTTGCATTGTAAATGGGAACCATATATCTGTATTGAATATAGTGTGTCAACGTATTTTCTTGTTAAATTAAAGTAAAAGAAAATCTATATCATCTATGTATGGCAGCATGAATACATTTACTCATGTGCAAACGTGTCTAATTCAGTAAAACTTATATACATACCATTTTTTTAAATGTTTACTCATCCCAATTGCCCGGGCACAGATTTTAAGAAAACAGTATATTCATCATATTTTATTTTTGTTCACAACTTATGAAACTATATCGTTTTTTTTTCGCCGTTAGATAGGATTCGGTGGAAGTTTGATTACAACATGCTATCATCCTTACAATGATCAAATATAATTCTACTTAATTAATATGCAATACGAGACATTATTGTGGTACGTACATACACGCATTTTCTTTCCTTTTTCTTTTTTGAATGTATGTATTTTGGTATGTTTTCTAGATATGTCTTTTTTACGAAAAGGTTGTGCTTTAAAAACATGACATCTCACATTAACAGTTATATTCTTGACATATCTATTTCATCCGCGAATGGTGCAGCATTTTATATTTTATCACGCTTGTTGTGTATAATGTAAGTGTTTTACCTTCTCAGTTTCTAGATATATTTTTTTCTTCTTCGAAAGGGCTGTCCTTTAAAAGCTAGATTCAACTTATATTTACATCTCACATTAACAATTGTATCTTTAATTGGGCAGCATTCTATCATGTGTAAGGTCTCATTTTCAGTAATACATATATGTTTCATTTTGCATACGTATTTACACATCCGTATTGCCCTTGCACATATTATAAGGAAACACTATAATTAGATTTTTCTCGTTAACAAATTTACGAAACTAATGCAATTGTTCGCCCTTAAACAGGATGCAGTGTAAGTTTTTGTTAAAACATGCAACATCCTTGCAATGATAAAATATAGTTCTACTTTTTACTGTACAATACAATATATTATAATGGTACATATATACAGATTATATTTATTTCAAGTCTTAAATATGAGTATTTGTATTGTTTTCCAGATATATCTCGTACAAAAGGGTTGTCCTTTTAAAAACATTATATGTGCTATCTCACATTAACATCCGTATCCTTGAAATTATTTCATCCGTAAATGGTGCAGGTTTTAATCATGTAAAAGTCTATTTTTCAATACAACTGATATATTTCACAATATACATATTAACACATCTTATTCGCCCTTGCACCTATTATAGGAAAACATGAAATTGTGATTATTTTTCGTAGCTAAATTTTCACAACCAATCAATTTGTCACCGGTAGACAGGATCCGATGCATGTTTTGTCAGGGCATGCAATCATCCTTACTATAATAACAAATAAAGAAAATACGATTCGACCTCCCTGTCACTATGAACATGACGGACAAGTAAAGAGGACAAAATATACAGTTCCTCAGGTAGACAAAGGAACATCCTTCACTGCTATTATGTAAAAATGTGTAGAACAGATGTTACATGCATATTCACCTGTTCTACACATTTTTACATAATAGCAGTGAAGGGATGTTCCTTTGTCGACCTGAGGAACTGTATATTTTCTCCTCTTTCTTTGTCCGTCATGTTCATAGTGTGTGTCCTACAAGTTATATGCATTATAATCGTGTAATACAAGTTCATGCAAGCAGAGATACTTTTCTTTGTATAGTAAAATATGTATCAATGGAAAAGTAGGACCATTTACCATAATTGAACAAATCTGTATACATTTTGATTTCTATTCATTCGTATAGACATCACTTTTCTTTTCATAGCACAGATAAATAAAAAATACACACATGTGATACTTATATATACAATTATTTTACTAACCAAAGTTTAAATCTACTCTAAGGGTTGTCAACAAAATCTTTTTTAATAAATGGCAGGTTCTTACATTTTATGTGTACAATTTATGATTACTGAATATTTCAACCTATAGCATTTGTATTAAAAAAATAGAAAATATGTTATTTGGTATGTTTAAACTAGCATTCATCTATCTTTATTAACCAAAAAGGCAACATATAGTGCGTTTGCATTTGGATGGATGTGGGCGGATAGGCCTAAGCATTTTAACGGACAAACATTTTTTATTTCATCAAAAGTTTTTAAAAAATACCCCTCTCTATTTCCCTATGACATTCTATGTAGAGCTGTAGATATCATTTTCTATCATTACAGTGTTATTAACACCATTGTTCCGTCGTGATTTATCTGGCATGGCGTACATGACTTCTACAGCATCAAGCTTTTCGGCGCCATTTTGGGTCACGTGGTCACGTGGGTTTTTGTCTGGTAGCGCGTACAAGCCCTCCCCATCTGTCGTTGCCTCCATACCGATCGGCTCCAAGCGATTTTTCGTGGAAGTGGCGTACAGCGCGTGGAGGTTGTCCCCCTCCAGCGCTGCTTTCCCGTTGCTCGAGTACACCGTCTTAGCTCTTCTATCTGGCATAGCGTACATCAATGACGGATCATCTGTGTCATTTGGAGGCGAGGTGTACGTCTTAGGTCGAGCTGAGGTTTTAGCTGATAGGTCAGGCATGGCATAGAGAGCTGAAGGGTCGTGTGTTGCTTCTTTCATAGTAGATCTCTTCTCCGAGTTCATGTTTGTTAGTTCATTATTGTCCACGGTCATGTTCTCATAGTCGCGTTCCGTCTCTGCACTCTTGTTCTCATAACAAGGATCCTCTTCCTCGTCGGTAGGTCTACTACGTTCTTTATTGTCGTCCTTAGTAGGAATCATCGTTGTTAATGGATGGCCAGAAGCATGTGATCGGTTCTCTGTATTTCTATTAGAATAGAAAAGACAATGGGGGCCGGGAAATACATGTCATAAATACACGAATCGGGCGGATCCGGGGGCACGTTTGGCAGGTGCCCCCTCCCCTCCCCACAAGAAAAAACAACTACACAAATTAAAGATATTGTATTTGTTTTGGATTTGTTCGGGTTTTTTTAAATTAGGGATGCCAAAAATACATATCTTCGATCAATATGTGCATTCTGTTTTTTTAGATAATATTTCAGAATTATTTATTTAGTTGTCTTTGTTAACACTAAGCCCCGCCTCTATAAAACGAAGGATTCTGTCCTCCGGTGGTCATGTGGTCAGGTAACGTCATGAGCAGAACAAACGCTTCCACAATTGAAGATTTGCCACATGCAATATGTATTTGTGTTTATGTGTATAATCGAAACCACTATCCAGACAGCAGATAAACAAATGTTCTATGAATAAGTAATTAAGCTCAATTGCCAACTAATATACCATCAACGTGTAAAGTGGTAGATGTAGTAATACCAGAATGGCGCAGTTAGCTATTAAACCATGGACCTACTACAAATGGACATTCGACGAAGCAGTCCCTTTAAACAAACTATCCCCTGAGAAAAAAATCTGTAGAAATTGTGGACAGCGAAGGTAAAACTTGAAAATGGAGACTAGTCAGGACCGAATATGTTAAGTACACATCAAGTATAACAATAGAATGTGACCTGACAGAACAGTTTGACCAAGCAACACTTATTGTGCTGAGTTTTATTTTCCTGTGCTTTGTTTTGATTTGTTTTGTTTGTTGTTGTTCTGAACTCGTATTTTACTGAGCATCCATGTGCCCATAAAGTTGTTATTACACTGTGTAATTTCATTTTGTTAGATACATTTTTCACAACATTTATAATATTGAGATGAGATTCATTCTTAGTAGGCTTACCTGCGTCTACATGTGACGACAACAATTATTATGATGATAAGTATCAGAAGAAATGCGCCTCCTCCACCAGCACCTGCATATAGTCCTGTGAAATAGAATACAAATGGAATTGAAAATGCAAATGCAGCAAATAATTGAACCAAAAGATGACGGGAAAAATACATTAAAGAAGTACTTCGAAGTGTAAAGTCAGGTGCTCAATATGTCTATTTAATTTCAGAGGACAAGAAAATCAATAAGCAAGCATTCATAAAAAAGCCCTATCGATTTTCGAAATGCCATTCTAAAATTTATAGAGATGAGTTACTGACGGGGCTACCCTGTTCAAATAAAACGGAATGGTTGTTTATTTATCTAATTTGCCTTCCCCACAATGATCCCTCGTCGCCGGACTGTCGATCGCAAGGTCCGCGGTTCGAGTTCCGCCGCGGCACTAATGCCATTTGGCAAGAGATTGATCTACATTTGCCACACTCAACTGATGTAAGTGGGTACCTGGCAGGAATTAATTCCTTGAAATGCTGGAGCGCTGTATAAACGGCAGCTAGGCTAAAGCCGGGGTAATAATAAATGCGCCTCGGAATAGAATTATCTAGATAGACGGCGCTAATATGTTCCGCGCCTAGAAACAAAGTATTAGGCGCATTATAAATGTGAGCTATTATTATTATTATTATTATAGAAATGCCTATTATTATTATTATTATTATAGAAATGCCTATTATTATTATTAAACACCAAGAACAGAGTACATACCAATGCCACTTTTGTCGCCTGTAACGGGTTGAAGACTCGAAGTCATCAAAGTAGACTGTACGCCAGCAAAGATTGAGGGATCTATTCGAATTATAATCAGGTGCATAGAGATGGCATTATCATAATTGTATGATAGCCGGATTGACCAATTTGAAATATGATACACGAATTTCATGGAAAGGTTTAGAATGAAAATTAATGATTCGACCTTCATTTTGTACAATCCCTGTGAAAGGAGACTATAAACCTGATAAAACGTTATAAAGCGGGTGTACTAGTAGCCTCTTGTCGATGGGCCTCGCGTTGTTGGAGCAAGAAGTTACTTGGTTGGAGTCCGTAAATTCTGGCGAGCGAAGCGAGTCAGCTCGCGCTCGGTTTCTCTGACTCGCTTCGCTCGCCAGAATTTACGGACTCCAACACGTGCGAGGGTCATCGACAAGAGGCTAGTGTACTAGGGGATAGGGAGATGGAGGGAAAGAGAGGGGGAAGATGGGGAGAGAGCGGGTGGGGAAGAAAGTGAAAGGGGGGCAAGGGTGGAGTGATGGCAAAAGATTTGCCATGATTTGGCATGATTTGCATTGATTTTTCAAATATTTTCTCAATTTCCAGTGACTATTATACATTTCATGTATTTTTTCTATTATCTGTGAATTTTATATATCATTAGCACCCCGTCATAGATTTTACTATTTTTTATCATTTTAGCATGTCGAGAAAGGGTATTTATTAAATAGAGTGGTAAATTTTCAATGATCTCGGTATATTAAAGTTTGGTCGGGTCTATATCAAGCAAAATCCTATCTATACCATCTACTTACCTGATTTTGTAGAATGTGTTGATATTAGAATTGTGCTTTCATTGATTTCTTCTGTTGTTTTGTCAAATGCTGTCGATGCATCTTGTGAAGTTGCTATCAATGAACTTGAAACAGTTTCAGTAGTTGTTGGAGATCTAATCAGTAAAACTGAAAAATGTAAGACATGTTAGATGCGGTGGGAAAATAAATGTCTATAAGTTCTTGGTTATGATATAGATAAAGACAAATATAAGACTAGATATAAAAGAAAGCAGGACCAAGGATCTTTATTAATCAATATGTTTCCCATATCTCATCGAAAACCAGCATGTACAAAAATAAAGTTTTCTGCGTCTACAAAATAACAAAAACAGTAATTAAACAGATTCAAAATTAATTGTGCACTATAGACAAAAGGGATTGTTTTCTTTTACATTGTACCCTTGCCCCTGCTACCCTCCCTTCCTCCCTCTCCCCACCCCGTCCAACCCTACCACGATTACGAGGAGCATTTACACGCCGCGAACAAAGTGTCGGCACCATTGTTTACAAGATTTCATATCTATAAAAAAAAAAATCATATCATCAATTTCATCCCCAAAAGGTGATTAGTACAGGGAATGTCCACATTAGAATCGTGCAATATTTAAACAACTTATGGCTAGTACTAAAATACCATTTTTTCCTTTCTTTTTTTTAGATTGATCTACCTTCAACGCCCATACTGAAATGATATTTGATTGAATTGCATTGTTTGCATAGGCATAACATGGGAAATGTATGTCCTTTGAGGACAGCATATTTCCCCGTTAGCTAAAAACCGCTACTTTGGGCGATAATGGACAGTCACTATTGGTTCTGGCGGTTCTTGAACTTACGGTTATAAATAGAGATTCTGGCTAGGCCCCCACACAAAGTAGTGTCATCCCCCGCACACCAATAATTACAGTCATCGTCTTCTGGCACTCCAAGTCGACTGTAGTCCGTACCAGCAACCCCACAGTGGCATTCATTCGTAAACTCTACTCCAGCGTAAGCAGAATCAATGTCATTCAATCCTGTGCAGAAGTCAATGCACACCTCGATTGTCATGTTACTAGATATTAATCGGGCATCTGGTAGCACCCGATTATTTTTATCATCTATGAAGCATCCGATATACAGTTCATCTAAATGATTATCAAATAAGAGAAGACAAAGTCGTACCGTTAGTCATTATACGTATAGGGTATATCAATCATACTGCATGTTCATTTTATTTATTATATTAATTCTTTGGGAGATAGCTTGTTATGTTTGTATTTTTAATTCCTTTTGTTTGATTAAAAATAAACAGTTCATCAAGACGATTATCGAAAATTGAATAAAAACTCATCCCGTTGGTCAGTTTATGTATAGAGTATTTCATTAATACTGTATGTTCGTGTTATTTCTTATATTCATTCTTTGTTGGATCGTTTTTTTTTTATTCGTTTTTCTTATCCTTTTGTTTGTTTCAAAAGATAAAAAGGAGCGTCTTCAGCAGTATCAGTGCGAAAAAGCACAAAAATGCTTGAAAACTTATAGTAATTTAATGATAAGAATCCTTAATTGCCAGTCGCTAATTTTCTCTAGATTCAAATCAACCCAATGGACAGTTTAAATAAAAAGTTACCCCAGTACCATTTGGAAAGATGTAACAGAATTATGCTTCATAATTTGACTGAGGTAAAAAATTTAAAAAACATGTGAAATCGGGATTAAACATATTGGAAAACAACTATCAAACACTGCAAAGCTTAGGCAATACAAAGTAATTTTTAGGAATAGTATCAGATATATTATAATGCAAAGCGTGAGAGTCGAAAAGTAGCATGAAACATAAAAATAGGGTTGTAAGCAAAGCTCACTTACCATATGTTTCCATAGCTGATGATGCTTGTGCCAAAATGAGGATGACTGGAAGCGTGTAATAACAAACCAGTTTGAGATCCATTGTTTAACATTTGCTATGAAATAATAATTTATGGAGGCAAATGAAAGATTTCGACTTTCCCTCTCCTTCAATGTATCACTGCGTGTGTTGTGTTTTCAGAAGTTTCCAACTCATCCGCAGGTGAATGGCAATAATTATTGTCGCAAATATCATGAATATGTTTGTTCTCTTGGAATGTTAGATTTGTCCTTTCTCCGAAGATGAACAGACATATACTGTTGAACTCAAACTTATATCAGATAACGAAGTATTTGACAGGTGCCTTATGTTATACAATACATGTTTATTAAGTGTATTTAAACAAATGAAACACTGTCTACCATGATAGATAGCAATCGAACGCATTTATGTCCACTGTATGCATTTGCTTGTAATTATACAAGTGAACTTCCTCAAAGCACGCTTTCCTTTCTCAAGCATAACGTGAATGACTTACCGAGTGTATTTACTCTGTCTGCTTCTTTTGTGTCCTCTAAGAGCCCATTTCACAATGAATAGAATAATCATATGAAAAGAAACTTTGTATACCATCCGATGTTATTATAGGCTGGCATATCACACTTTTTGTCGGGCATGTTGGGTTTATAAAAGGTGTTGTTTCCAACCAGGTTTCTGGTCCCACCTCCTCGACCATACACATTAGTCGTGGTGTTTAGGAAATTGAGTCAATGAAACGATTAGATTCTGATGTCTTCCCACGCACTTAGAATCAAAGTTTTGTTAATGTGTACAAGAATGCCTCGCATTATTTCAAAATACCATCAACACTAGTGTGGCTAGGAGGGATTAGACCACACAGCGGGGTCACTGACAGGTGGCTATCTCATCAACTCAGCTCTCAAATAACATAAGAAATAGAGGATCATGGGGACCAACAGGCACCGATTGGGGAAGTTTTCTATATAGAGGGAGCAAGTAGCTACAATTAGGACAATGGGGCTTTAGACGATATCGTATATGTGACATTATCCAAAGGATTAAGGGAGATGGTATCTTGAAACATGTGAAAAGAAGGCGGTGCCCATTTAAAAATACAGAGAAATCACATTTCATTGGTTTGAAAGTAGGCCATCGGCTGTGTGGATAAAAAAAAATCTCGGTACTAAGTTCATCACTTTGGTTATGCCAGTTTTTAATTTATTTGCCATTTGTTCCATTTATTTGGCATGATGGACTTATTTTCACTATGACACCGATCAAAAAGTATCTATGTCACATCACACACCTTCCCCTCTTCTAACCATCCGAAATCTAAAGAATAAAACTATATACATCCATCATTGATGCATAGCTAATTCAACATCATATCACAATAACGAATGGGAATTCCCATAGCCACAAATCTTTGGCTTACTTTACATTGATTTTTCAAAATATTTTCCCCATCCTCAGTGACTAACCGATTCTTCTGGCACTATCTAATCACTGTGGTTCTAGTATTCTTGCTTTTGTAAGTCAGCCTCTACAATGTATTGTTGTAGTACAGTCATTGTTGTACATGTGGTACAATCAGATAATGTGTTTGGCCTTTGTTGTGTTTAACCCGACTGTAGCGGAAGCATCTTTGACTTTGTTTATTGGTCTTTCTTTATTATTCCAATT
This sequence comes from Strongylocentrotus purpuratus, assembly GCF_000002235.5. Classification (NCBI taxonomy): domain Eukaryota; kingdom Metazoa; phylum Echinodermata; class Echinoidea; order Camarodonta; family Strongylocentrotidae; genus Strongylocentrotus; species Strongylocentrotus purpuratus. The sequence goes on from NW_022145598.1 coordinate 31,509,426, forward strand.
CTCTTGTTGCTCCAAATGCTCCGTAAAAACTGCACAAATGAAAATAGATCGAACGGATCATAAATCAACTGTTCATAAATATACATATTATGCTTAGAGAAAACCTGGTGACTCGTATCAATAATATGCACCTTACAGCTAATTAACCCCTTGTTTGAACCTTTTCCTTATTTCACACATTAACTTGTACTGCATATAAACTAAATACAATTCTACCAGTACATGTATGCTTAATTGAACTAAGTCAGGCTTTCTGACATACATCCTTTGTATCACTTCTGTTCATAATTACAGCATGTATCTTTATAACTAAGCCATCTATTAATTATCAATATAAACTTGTATAAATCATATAACAACTTTCTCATATTATGCACCCTAAGTACTCATCTTAGTACATTGACTCAAACTAGGCAAATCTTTGTTTACATTCTTGCATACGTGTACCTTTCATTCGCATGCCGTAGTGTACATTACATAACAATAACATTCGGTATGTGAGCCGACCGTCTCGGCTACTGTGCAATGTAAGTTACATCCATGTAATGTACACAACGAATTAGGTGCGAATGAAAGGTACTTTATCATGGAATATCGTATCATTACTGCATTTATATACAACATTCATCACATATCATCATTACATACCTTCATTCTGCCTTCTTAAGTGCATCTAACTTCCATCTTACACAAGGATGCCTCCAATATCAATAGATTTCATCCACTGGAAACCAAAAAGGGTGCCATTTCTTAACACGAATTTAGTAGCCTCCAGATGGCGCTAAACATAAATATAATCAATCTACTTGATCGACTTAATAAAATGAATTCACATCGATCACTGAAACATGGCTCCTTTAAATTATTCTAAAAATTTACTAAACAATCGATTGACATTATCAAGGAATTACCTATCCCTTTTAACCTATTTACTGAATGTAGTTCAGCACTCTTTATGAAATTATTTGTTTATATCTCTGTCTTGAGATTAAATTTCAAAACTCACATAGGGCACATGATGCACTATCTCAAACCATCAAATAAAAATTCCCCAAATAGTATCAGCTTTAAAACACATTTACGTGGGAAATACCCGTTCTATCAGCATTACTGACTCGACTTGTATTAAATAAGTCCATACACAAGGTTTCTTCAACAGCTATATAACAAATGTATCTGGCTTGAACCAAACCTATACTGTGCTATTTACCTTACTGGATTTAACAAAATACCTCTAAATTCTTTAAACAGATTTTCGTCTCAATATGAGTCCAAATGCAATTACTGATAAACACTGTTTTCATGCTTTATCTAGAAATGTTATTTTACTAGTTTCACATTAAAAAAAAAATAATAAATTCCCCTTTTTGGAATGTGATAGCCACTTAATCACATAAACATGGACATTTCAGTGGATTAGCATGATAAATCGATTCAGAGATTACTAGAACTGACCTGTGAAGAAATAAATGGTTATTAGACAAATACATAACAACACATGCATACATTTAAATGCATTGCAGTTTAGAATGAAAGTTTTATGTCTTTATGGAAAATTTGTCCAATTGCAATTTTCACAGTTCAATTAGTCTCAATTCAGGCAGCAGAGTCTGTAATAAATGAATTTGTATAGTCTCACGTGCAGACCCTGAAGAAGCAAACAGCCTTCGTTCTAGACCGTTTCAAATAAACGTTTCTGGGGATAATGTAAATTAATTAGTCTTATCCACAGACCTGTTGTTTCAATAATTCCAGTCTTGACTAGAAATCTTAAGGTCTTACTTAAATAACAAGTTTAACCCTAACTAAATGGATTCCCCGCGAAATTATCAAATGTCGGGTTCCTTGGCCGGGAATTCCTCTTGGTCTTCACGCGGTAACAGAAGCACCAGTTTGTGGATAGGACGCTCCAATTCTTGAAGAGGGTTCTTACGCTTACCGCTATTACATACTCTGGAGTCCCCCACAACGAGTTTCACTTTGCGAATGTGTCCATCTTCAGATGGAAAGACTCTGATAACACGTGCTAGTGGCCACTGGTTTCTGGGTGCATTCACGTCCTTCACAATGACAATGTCGCCGACTTCAGCTTCACGTTGTGGGTGAGTCCACTTCTGTCGGACTTGCAGGTTCTGAAGAAATTCCTTCTTCCAGCGATTCCAGAACTCATTTATGAGATGCTGCACTCTACGCCATCGTTTTCTGGAATACATATCTGCACTCTGGAAGTTTCCCGGTGGAGGAAGGAAAACTCTAGACTTCATTGTGATGAGATGGTTAGGAGTCAGAGGTGCTGGATACGTTGGGTCATTGATGTGATTTACCGTCAATGGTCTGCTGTTGATTACGGCTGCAGCTTCACACATTAATGTTCGTAGTGATTCATCATCGAGCTGTCTGCCGGATTGGTACAGTAGAGTTTCCAGCACACTGCGAATGGAACGTATCTGACGCTCCCAAACTCCTCCCATGTGGCTAGCTGAGGGAACGTTGAAGGCGAAGTGAACATAATCACATCCTTCATTTAGAAGACAGTCCTTTACCTTCTGATGATCCATTTCAGACCAGGCCCTTTTTAGTTCTTCCTCAGCTCCGACAAAGTTTGTCCCTCTATCACTTCTCAGTTGCTGCACTGGTCCTCGAAGAGCTGTGAAACGACGAAGTGCTTGAATGAATGAATCCGTAGTCAAGCTGTTGAGTGTTTCAATGTGTACTGCTCTCGAGGCCATACAGGTGAAGAGCAGACCATATCTCTTCATTTCCTTTCTACCTTCCTTGATCGTCCAAGGTCCAAAGCAGTCCATCCCACAATATGTGAAGGGTGACGTCTCGGTAACTCTGTCAGAAGGTAGATCCGACATTTTTTGGATTTGAGTTGGGCTACGTAGTTTGTGGCACATGACACATTTCCTTATGAGTTTGGATACTCGATTACTGCCTCCAAGAACCCAGAATCCATTCTCTCTGACTTGATTGAGTGTCATGCCTCTCCCCTGATGTGCTGTTAGTTCATGACAATGACGAATTATCAGTTCCGTGATATGGAGACTTTGCGGAAGAATTGCTGGGTGTTTCCTTTCATAAGAGTCGTCACCTCTTCGAATCCGTCCTCCTACTCTCAGGATGTCATTGTCATCTAAGAAGGCATCAAGACCATGTAGATGACTAGCTTTCTTGATTTGACGCCTCTTCTTTCTTTCAGTTAGACTCTGGTTTTTCTTGATAGATTTCAGGATCTGAATTTCATCTTCAAAAGCTTCCTTCTGAACGTGCTTTAGAATTTCAATCTCTGCTAGATGAAGATCCTGCACAGTAACACCCCTTCTGGTTGTTGGGTAGTCACTTGCTTTCCCATCACGCCTGTCTTTACAGCTTTGTTTCAAACGTGAAATGAAGAGCAGACAATTTGCGACTGCTTTCCTTGCAGCAATCCAGCTAGAGAAACGTTGCAGTCTACTCAGGTCAAACACATCTGCACTGGATTGGGAGACATGTACCTGGGATTTCTTCATCTCTGGATCATCAGGAAGTAAGTCGAATGTCTCTCCATCCTCATCTATGGAAAAATTCTTTTCCCACAGCATTTCTGGTCCATGTAACCACTTTGAATCCTTCAGCTGATGCACCGTTAGACCTCTGGATGCTTCGTCAGCAGGATTGTTCTTTGATTCAATGTACTTCCAATCTGATGGACTGGAATGGTCACGGATCTGTTGAATCCTATTGGCTACAAATACATGAAAGCGCCTGTCAGTGTTCTTTATGTAGCCAAGCACAACTTTGCTGTCTGTCCAGAACACATGTTCTGCGTCATTACGTTTAAGCTCTGCTTTCAGGAACTTCTTGACCTTCACAGCAACAGCAGCGGCAGTCAATTCCAGGCGAGGTACTGTTACAGACTTCAAGGGTGCCACTCTGCTCTTTCCAATCACTAGTGTGCAATGCACTCTATCAGCGGCGTCAGTTAATCTCATGTAAGTACATTGACCATACCCTGTTGTACTTGCATCTGCGAAGTGATGAAACTGTACCGACTTCACGGCCTTGAATTCAGCAGGCTTGTAACATCTAGGGATAGAGAGTGATTGAAGTTCCAGTATGTCTATTCTCCATTTCTCCCATCTTTCTCGCAGAACATCTGGAAGCGGATCGTCCCAGTCTGCTGTCAGCTTACACAATGTCTGGAGAATCTGCTTCCCTGTAAGCACAACTGGTGCCAACAGTCCTAAGGGGTCATAAATAGACATGACTGTGGAAAGTATGCCTCGCCTGGTTAGGGGCTTGTCCTGAAGTGTGATTCTGAAGTTGAATGCATCGGATTCGACACACCATTGTACGCCAAGAGCTCGTTCTAGAGGTAAATCATCATGGAGAAGGTTAATCTCTCTGACATTCTTCGCCCTGTCTTCCTCTGGAACAGTCTTCAGTACCTCTCTTGAATTGGAGACAAATTTATGCAGATGAAGACCTCCCTTCTCACATAACTGCTTGGTTCTGGATATCAGATCCACAGCCTGTTGTACTGTAGGCAATGACTTCAGTCCGTCATCCACATAAAATTCTTGGTGAATGAAGTCTCTTACATCCTCACCAAAGTCTGCAGCAAAGTCAGAAGCTACTTGTCGGAGACCGAAGTTAGCACATCCCGGTGAGGAGGCTGCCCCGAACAGATGTACTTTCATCCGGAATTCACTGGGCTGTTGGTTGAAGTTACCGTCTGTCCACCAGAGAAATCTCAAATAATCCCTGTCGTCCAGATTGACTTTAAACTGGTGGAACATTTCTTTAATGTCACACATGAATGCAACCCGCTCCAGCCTGAAACGACAGAGAACTCCGACCAACTTGTTAGTCAAGTCTGGTCCTGTTAGCAGATGATCATTCAGGGACTCCCCTCTGCACTTCGCACTGCAGTCAAAAACCACCCTCAGTTTGTTTGGCTGAAGAACTCCATGATGGGGAATGTACCACGTTTGACCATTGGGGGTATGGTCTGGCGCTGACTCAGCATATCCCTTCTCAAGGAGGGTGTTCATTACCTTTGTGTAATTTCTATGGTATTCTTCGTTCTGTTTGAGTTTTCTCCCTAGGTGATCAAGTCTTCGTTTTGCATGGAAGTTGTTGCTAGGCAACGCTGGTCTCTTTCCTTTGAAGGGCAAAGGCATTTCATAGTGTCCTTCCGCTGACTTATGAATTTCTTTTCTCATAATATTCATAAATCTAACATCATTTTGCGAAAATGGTGCTCCTTCATCCTTTCTATCAAGGAAATCAGCTTCCATCAATCTCGTCACTCTTGCAGGGGTGATCTCCTCCTTTACTGATGTTTTATGAGCGAACAACACATCCTTGTTTACTGTCCTTAGCTCAGCAGGAATCTCACAGGCTGTCAATCGATGACTTACACCGACGGGATCATCCTCATAAGCATACTTGTGTTCATCTTCCTTCACAGTACCCACGATGCTCCATCCAAGGTCCGTCCTAAGACCATACGGACCATTATCATCAGCAGGAGGGATGACATCTCTTGGTATGAGTGCCCTTGCACAGTCATATCCAATCAATAAACCAACTTCACAACTTTGCTGGGGCATGAGATGATGTGAAATCTTGGATAAGTGAGGGATTCTCATTGCCATCTCTGGAGTGGGTATGTGATCATGGTTTGCTGGTATAAACCGTCTGGTGTAGGTTGTCGGGAGAGCGAACCGTTGTTCTCCATCAAATGATCGGATGGTCAGACCCTCTATGCGTTCACTTGGTACTCTTTCATCCATAGCAGACATCGTTGAAAGAAGGAGACTGACAGGAACTCCCTGCAGATTCATCTCATCCTTGGTTTTCTCTAACATGAAAGTGGTATCAGATTGGGTGTCTAATAATGCATACACCATTCGCTCGTCTGATATGGTTGGATGAGATAACCAAACAGGAACTATCATAGTGCTCTTCATGGTGGTCAATCTACTACTAGTACCGGTAGGTTGCTGACTAAATGAAGCATGAGACCATGACGTCTGAGTTTCCATGGGTCTGTCTTCTACATTTGTCTCCGTCTTTGGTTCTGGTTTCTTCCTATCTTCATGTAGACAAGATGGATGTCGCCCTTGACAAATACTACAGGTACTTCTCCATCTACAATGCTTGGACATGTGGCCTGCCTTCAAGCATCCATAGCATAGACCTTTCTCTCTTATGTACCTTTTACGATCTGTCATGTCCTTTGATGCAAATTCACTGCATTCTTCTAGGAGGTGATCCTTCCTACACAGGTAGCAGGAGCGTTGAATATTTCTCCTCTCCCTCTGTCTCTTGTTGTCTGAATTGGAAGATCTGACATTGGTGTTGAGAGTTCTAACATCTGGTACAGGCTTGCCTTGATCAGATCTCCTATCCTTCATGTGGTGTAGAGATGTGATTGGATAACATGCTATCTTAGCCTCTTCATCTATGAACCTCACAAATTCTTGAAAGGGAGGAAACTGTCCTTTCATCTCTGTCCATCCAATGACCTTACGTGACCATCTCACCACAAGCCAGTCTGGCAATTTCGCTAAGAGCTTCTGATTCTCCCTCTCATCGTTTAGGTGGTGTAGATTTCCAATCCTATCCATTGCAGTGACACATTGGTGAAGAAAATCAGCTAGCTTTCTTAGACCAAGTGCATCTTTCGAAGAAATCTTAGGCCATCTGTCTAGCTTGTCTCTGAAAGCATTTGCTATAATGAAAGAATCTCCATACCTCTGCTTAAGAGCTACCAGTGCTTCTAGATAAGCTCTCTCATCTCCAATGAGTGCATATCCTCTCACAAGTTCCAAGGGCTGGCCTTTGAGGTACTTCTGCAAGTAGAAGAAACGATCCATAGGCTGTATTCCACTTTGTTCAATGAGAACATCAAATGCATGCTTCCATGCTGGGTAAGTCAATGGATCTCCTGCAAAGATTGCTGGTTCTGGTAAAGGAAGCCTCGTCATCCTCATCTGTTCAACCAGAAATCTCATCGTCTCAGCTTGAACGTTCTGCACACTGTCTAACTTGGGTTGACTAACTTGACTTACTGCTTCAACTTCTTCCTGGATGTCGTTTACCTGAATGTCGTTCACCCAATCCTGGCAATCCTGTAGCTCCTGCGGTTCAACAGGAAGAGACTTCTTCGACTTCTTAGATGAAGTTCGAGATGAGGGTCTAAGGGCGATCAATACATCAAGAGTCTGTTTCATGATGTTGTTGTGTGCTGTTTCAACCTCATCTAGCTTGTCATCACTGTTGTCTTCAACTTTCGCAGTTGCTCTAAGTGCAGCCAACTCTTCTTGGGTGTTTATCAGTTTGTCTACAGTACTTTGTAGAGCATCTCTAGTCTCCTGTACTGTCGACGCTTCGCTTTCATCACCAAGTAAAACTCGCAACTTGTTTGCGGTTCTATTCCAGGACTTAATGCAGCTGTCAAACTCTTTGGATTTAATTTCCACTTGCCATTGTAGTCCTTTCTCTGTGGGCTTGGGTTCACGATGGGGTCTATTTTCACCTTCAGTGTCAGCCATGATGTAATAGCTCTCTTTCAGTTGTCGTGGAGACGTCTAGACGTAAATGAAGTTTTTACTGTAGCGGAAGCATCTTTGACTTTGTTTATTGGTCTTTCTTTATTATTCCAATTCTCTTGTTGCTCCAAATGCTCCGTAAAAACTGCACAAATGAAAATAGATCGAACGGATCATAAATCAACTGTTCATAAATATACATATTATGCTTAGAGAAAACCTGGTGACTCGTATCAATAATATGCACCTTACAGCTAATTAACCCCTTGTTTGAACCTTTTCCTTATTTCACACATTAACTTGTACTGCATATAAACTAAATACAATTCTACCAGTACATGTATGCTTAATTGAACTAAGTCAGGCTTTCTGACATACATCCTTTGTATCACTTCTGTTCATAATTACAGCATGTATCTTTATAACTAAGCCATCTATTAATTATCAATATAAACTTGTATAAATCATATAACAACTTTCTCATATTATGCACCCTAAGTACTCATCTTAGTACATTGACTCAAACTAGGCAAATCTTTGTTTACATTCTTGCATACGTGTACCTTTCATTCGCATGCCGTAGTGTACATTACATAACAATAACATTCGGTATGTGAGCCGACCGTCTCGGCTACTGTGCAATGTAAGTTACATCCATGTAATGTACACAACGAATTAGGTGCGAATGAAAGGTACTTTATCATGGAATATCGCATCATTACTGCATTTATATACAACATTCATCACATATCATCATTACATACCTTCATTCTGCCTTCTTAAGTGCATCTAACTTCCATCTTACACAAGGATGCCTCCAATATCAATAGATTTCATCCACTGGAAACCAAAAAGGGTGCCATTTCTTAACACGAATTTAGTAGCCTCCAGATGGCGCTAAACATAAATATAATCAATCTACTTGATCGACTTAATAAAATGAATTCACATCGATCACTGAAACACCGACCGAACAGCGTTATAATAATGTTAGGCCTGTATCCAAAGTGCATCATAGACATCACAAATGAGTCCATATGTAGATAGATAATACCGTATATAAACGCAGGAGGATTTATAATATTGTAAAGAAACGCAGGAAAAGAGAATTAGCAGCAGCAATTTATTAAGTGCCTAATGTGTGCATCGTAAGCAGAAAATTATGTACAAATCATTCTCCTTGTATACCAGTATATAAGATACAGCATACATTTGCTACATTTTACTTGTATACGAATCCAGTTAATACCCTGTTCACATTGAATAAAGGAAATATGATGCTGTTAAAAATATATATAGATATCATAATTTTATTATACAAATGTTGAGAAAAATATGATAGTTCATGTGATAGATAGGAACTAGGATAAGGTCTTCCTTCATGCTGTAGGATGAAATATACATTTATAGCACTGGACTTTAATATGTTAACAAATGCATTCAGTGGTGTGATAATCATTTGGTACATGCACTCCAAAATAAAAGATAGTGTCAGTACAAGGTAATTATTTTTAAAGCTTTTCATTGCAAATGGGAGCCATATATCTATATTGAATATAGAGTATACACGTATGTTCTTATTAAATTAAAGTAAAAGAAAATCGACATCATCTATGCATGGCAGCATGAATACATTTACCCATGGGAAAACATATCTATTTCATAAAAAAAACTTATATACATACCATTTGTTGTACATGTTTACTCATCCTAATTACCCAGGCACAGATTCTAAGAGAACGGTTTATTCATCATATTTTATTTTTGTTAAAGGTAAAGACCAGTTATGGTCATGCGATTGCATTGTGAAAGAAACGTTGTGGAATCGATCAGAAAAGGTTGATCATCTAGCATCTAGCATCTGCAAGGTTCTGGAATCATCAAAATGATAAGAAATTTGGCCCATTCTTCGTAAAGTTACAAGCACTATACACAGAAAGATGTATATGGCACTACCCTATATCCAGAAGCGGATCTAGAGGGGGGGTTGGGGGGGTTGCAACCCCCCCCCCCCCCCAAAAAAAAAAAAAAAAAAAAAAAAAATCCGGGGACCATTTTTTTAAATCTTATCTTTTTTTTTAAACTTGTAATTTTATTTTATTCTATTTCTATGTATTTATTTCATTTATTATTATTATTATTATTATTATTATTATTATTATTATTATTATTATTATTATTATTATTATTTCTTTTTTGGGGGAGGGGGGGGGGGGTTGGGCGAACAAATGTCACAGAGTCCCTTGCCCCCCCCCCCCCCATCAGCTTTTTTGAGGACACGGGCCACCGCCGAAGTGACAAGCTAGGCCAGCGTTGCCGATTCTCATCCCCAAAATCCCCACATTAAAAAAAAAAAAAATTGGGGGATTGTTGAAGTCTTTGGGGATGAAAAATAAATATTTGGGAATGAAAATAATATTGAGTTTTATGAAAAACGAATTTGGGGATTTTCTGTCAAAATTTGGCAACTTTGGGGATATTTTAAGTGTCGTTTGGGTGGGGATTTTGTGAAGATTTAACCTGGCAACGCACGCTGAGCTGGGCTGCTCATTTCCTGGATTACTTGTTCAAGTTGCTCACTTTTTTATCAGTCTGGTCTGAGTGTAGTGACAAGCAATATGGAAGCAAACAGGGCAAAGAAGTTGCGGCAATCCAGTCTCGCATCTTTTTTTACTGGAAGGTATGTTTGAATCATGCAAAAAAGTTGGCATACAGGGTAAATTACCATACATGGGGGTGTAATACGGACGTGTTCATGCACTGCTTTTTATGGTCTCCATTGTGTTAATAGATGCCATGAAAACATCACTTACGGGGTTCAAATAAACACCCCAAAAAAAAATCGGCTCGCCGCTTCGCGGCTCGTGGACGATGCTCCGCACCGTCATTATTGGTCAACCCCCCCCCTTAGCAAAAAGCTAGATCCGCCCCTGATATCTCTCACAGACCATGAGAGAAACAAATTTACCAAATATATGAATTAGTAGGCGGTTTCCCGGCAAATTTGTTATCATCATGTATTAGTCAAAACATATTCTTTCACATGATTGGTAAAAAGAGCTTCCATTTCATTTTTTGAAATTGGGGCATTTCCAATACTGGTCTTTACCTTTAACAAACTTAAGAAACTATATCATTTTTCTGCGCCGTTAGACAGGATTCGGTGGAAGTTTGATTACAACATGCTATCATCCTTACAATGATCAAATATTATTCTACCTAATTACTATGCAATACGAGACATTATTGTGGTACGTGCATGCAGGCATTTCCTTTCATTTGTTGTTTATAATGTATGTATTTTGGTCTGTTTTCTTTAGATATGTCTTTTTTACGAAAAGCTTGTGCTTTAAAAACATGAAACTTACATTAACAGTTATATATCTATTCCAATCGCGAATGATGCAGCTTTGTGTTACGCCTGTTGTTTATAATGTAGGTGTTTTAACCTCCTTTCTGGATATACTTTTTTTTTCTTCGAAAGGGCTCTCCTTTAAAAGCATGATTCAACTTGTATTTACATCTCACATTAGCAATTGTATCCTTAATTAGGCAGCATTCTATCATGTGTAAGATTTCATTTTCAGTATTACATATATTTTTCAATTTGTATACGTATTTACACATCCGTATTGCCGTTGCACAGATTATAAGGAAACACTATAATTAGATTTTGTTCGTTAACAAATTTAAGGAAACAAATGCCATTTTTCGCCCTTACTCAGGATGCACTGTAAGTTTTGTTAAAACATGCAACATCCTTACAATAATAAAATATAATTCTACCTCACTGTACAATAAAATATATTATAATAGTTCATATACACATATTCCTTTTAGTTGAAGGCTATGGTGTGAATAGTTTTATTTGCTTTTGTAGATATATCCTGTATGAAAGGGTAGTCCTTTGAAAAACATTATATGTGCTATCTCATATTGACATTCGTATCCTTGATACTATTTCATCCGTGAATGGTGCAGGTTTTAATAAGGTAAAAGGTCTATTTTTCAATACAACTGATATATTTCAGTATACATATTCGCACATCCCCTTCGCCCTTCCACCTAATATCATTTTAGGATTATTTTTCTTAGCTAAATTTACAAAGCCAGTATATTTATCACCGGTAGACAGGATGCGATGTATGTGTTTATATTAGGGCATGCAATCATCCTTACTATGATAAAAACAATTCAACCTCAATGTGTTATACAAGTTATAGGCATCATAATCGTGTAATACAAGTTCATGCAAGCAGAGATATTTTTCTTTGTATGGTAAAATAAGTATCAATGGAAAAGTAGCACCAATCACCAGAATTGAACATATCTGTATAAATTTTGATTTATATTCATTCGTATAGACATCACTTCTTCTTTTCCTAGCACAGATTAAATAAAAAAAACATACATGCGATATTTATATAAACAATTTTATACTAACCAAAGTTTAATCGCCTCTAAGCCCCTCGTTAACGTTTTCTTTGTTGTCAAAATAATATTTATATATATTGTTATTTGTTTTCTATATATTTATTTAAGAAAGGGCCGTCATCATAATCTTTTTAATAAAGGGCAGGTTTATACAGTGTACATTCCACATTTCAATCGCCAAAAACATGGTTGCTAAATATTTGGTCCTTGCTGGTTTTCTTTCAAAGACATTTGTAAAAATAAAAAAAGAAGATAATATGGTCAATACGTTATTTTTTTTTAAATCGTATTCATTTATCTTTATTAACCAAAGAGCAACATATAGTGTGTTTGCATGTGGGTGGATATGCATTTGAACGGATGAAAAATAATTATTCCAACAAAAGTACCACAAAAATCAAAACCATTACCCCTCTCTATTTCCCTATGACATTCTATGTAGAGCTGTAAATATCATTTTCTATCATTGCAGTGTTATCTCCATCATTGGTCCGTCGTGATTTATCTGGCATGGCGTACATGGCTTCTACATCATCACGCTTTCCGGCGCTATTTTGGGTCACGTGGTCATGTGGGCTTTTGTCTGGTAGCGCGTACAAGCCCTCCCCATTTGTCGATGCCTCCATACCGATCGGCTCCAAGCGGTTTTTCGTGGAAGTAGCGTACAGCGCGTCGAGGCTATCCTCCCCCAGCGCTGCTTTACTGTTGCTCGAGTACACCGTCTTAGTTCTTCTGTCTGGCATAGCGTACATCAATGACGGATCATCTGTGTCATTTGGTGGCGAGGTGTACGTCTTAGGTCGAGATGAGTTTTTAGCTGACATGTCAGGCATGGCATAGAGGGCTGCAGGGTCGTGTGTTGCTTCTTTCATGGTAGATCTCTTCTCGGAGTTCATGTATGTTATTTCTTTATTGTCCTTCGCCTCGGGGAGGTAAACGTACTCGCGTGTATCAACCACGGTCATGTTCTCATAGTCGCGTCCCATCTCTGCACTCTCGTTCTCATAACAAACCTCTTCCTCGTCGGTAGGTCTACTATGCGCTTTATTGTCGTCCTTAGTAGGAATCATTGTTGTTAATGGATGGTCAGTAGCATGTGATCGCTTCTCTGTATTTCTATTAGAAGAGGAACGAAAATAGGGGAAATACATGTCATAAATACATGAAGGCAGATACAGGGGCACATGGGACAGGTGGTTCCCCCCCCCCCCCCTCCCCTCCCCACAAAATACAAACAACAACAAAAAACAAAGATCTGGGGGGGGGTTGATGATTTTTATATTAAAATATAGGGCACAAGGGTGCTGAAAAATACATTACACCGATAAATGAATGCATTTTGTTATTTAAGATAAATTGTAAGACATATCAATTCAGGAAGAATTCAGGAAGGATTTTGTAGTCCGGTGGTCATGTGACCAGGTAACGTCATAAACAGAACAATCACTTCCTCAATTGAAGATTTGCTACATGCACTGTTTATTTTTGTGTATGTGTATAATCAAAACCACTATCCAGACAGCAGATAAGCAAATGTCCTATGAATAAGTCTATAAGCTCGATCACCAACAAATGTGCCATCAAAGTGTATAGTGGTAGGTGTAGTAACACCAGAAATGGTGGAGTTAGCTTACAAAGTTCACCCTAGACGAAAACCTGTGGAAATCGTAGACAGCGAAGGTAAAACTTGAAAATGGAGACTAGTTAGGACCGAATGTGTTAATTACACATCAAGTATAATACCAAATGTGACCTGACAGAACAGTTTGACCAAGTAACACTTTTTGCGCTGAGCTTTATTTTCTTGTGCTTTGTTTTTATTTCTTTTGTTTGATGTTGTTCTGAACTCATATATTTACCGAGCATCCATGTGTATATACAGTTTTCAATACATTGTGTAATTTCATTTTTTAGATAATTTTTCACAACATTTATAATTTTGAGATTAGATTCATTCTTACTATAGACTTACCTACGTCTACATGTGACGAAAACAATTATTAAGATGATAAGTATCAGAAGAAATGCGCCTCCTCCACCAGCACCTGCATATAATGCTGGAAAGTATAATATAAATGGAAAATGCAAATGCAGCAAATAATTGAACCGAAAGATGACGGAAAAAATACATGATAGAACTATTATGGAGTGAAAGTGAGTCAGGTGCTCAAATTATCTTTATAAGTTCTAAGGGGGAAAAAAAGAAAGCAAACATTTATAAAAGAGCCCTATCGAATTTCGAAATGCCGTTCTAAAGGTTTTAGAGATGGATTGTAATATAATTTGTCTTCCCCACAATGATCCTCCCAAAATTAAAAAAAATTCTTACAGAGTACATACCAATTTTGCTTTTGTCGCCTGAAACTGGCTGAAGACTCGACATCAAAGTAGACTGTACGCCAACAAGGGTTGTGGGATCTTTTTGAAATATAATCAGGTGCATATAAATGGCATTATCGTAATTTTATGATAGCCGGAATGACCAAGTAGAAGTGTGATAAAAGACTTCTATGGAAGATTTCAAAATAAAAATTAATGATTTGACCTTCATTTTTCAGATTCCCTGTGGGGATGAGAACCAAACTAGATACAACTTTATAAAGTAGGTGTGCTATATGTATGTAACTCTAAGGAGAGGGAGAGAGGAAGAGATAGTGAGCGATAGCGTGGAGAGATAGGAAGAGAGATACAGGAGAGAGAGAGAGAGAGAGAGAGAGAAAAAAAAAGATATATATATATAAAGGGAGAGAGAGAGAGAGAGAGAGATGGAGAGAGACAGAGAGAGGAGGTTGGGGCAGAAAGTGAGAGGGGTGAGAGTGAAAGAGAGAGAGAGGTGTGGAGATAGCAGGGAGTGAGAGGAAGAGAGAGGAAGAGGGGGAAGGGTGGAGTGACGGTGAGAAATATATGGCATGCTTGCATTGATGTTTCATATAATTTCTCTATTTTCAGTGACTATTATATATTTCGTGTATTTTTGTCTTGTTTTCATAACAGTAGGTGTAAAAGAACAAGTCGATTAATTATTGGTGTAAAATCAAGTCATTAATTAATAAAATTAATTGTCTATTATAATAATAGAAAATAATTAGTAACAGCTTTTCCCCACTATCTGTGATTTTACATATCAACAGCACCCTGCACTATCTTATCAGCATGTAAAGACAGTGCATTGACCAAAGTCAGTAATTTACAATCGCAATACTTGAATAGGAGCTTTTCGTTGTAAATCTTTCACTAATTTTGGTATAAGTATTGTCACGTCTATATCTAGCGAAAATCTATCCATACCACCTAGCATCTAGTTACCTGATTTTGTAGAACGTGTTGATATTGGATTTGTGCTTTCATTAATTTCTTCTGTTGTTTTGTAAAATGCTGTCGATGCTTCGTGTGAAGTTGGTATCCCTGAACTTGACGATGTTTCAGTAGTTGTTGGAGGTCTTATCGATGAAACTGCAAAATGTTAGACATGTAATAGATGTGGCGGTAAAATCAATTTCTTGGTTATGATATAGAGAATAACAAATATAAGACTAGATATAAAAGAAAACAGAACCGAGGTCTTTAAATAGCAATGTATTTTCTATATATCTCATTGAAGACCAGCATGTACAAAATCAAAGCTTGGTACCATTGTTAAGGTTTGCAACGAACACGTTTTCTGCGTCTACAAAATAACAAAATCTGTAATTAAACAGATTCGATACTTGTGCACTATAGACAAAAATGATCGTTTTCTTTTACATTGTACCATTGCCCCTGCTACCCTCCCTCCGTCCCTCTCCCCACCCCGTGTAACACCCTAGCGACCTTAATGGTTGGCCCAACCCTACCACGGTTATGAGGAGCATAAACACGCCACGAACAAAGTGTTGTCACGATTGATTACAAGAATTCATATCCCCCCCCCCCCCCCCCCCAAAAAAAAAAAAAAAAAAAAATCTTATCATCAATTTCATTCCAAAAAGGTGATTAGTACAGGGAATGTCCACATACGAATCGTGCAATATCTAAAAAAAAACTTATGGTTAGTACCAAAATATAATTTTCCTCTTTTTTGTATAGAATGACCTACCGTCAACGTTACCCATACTGAAATGATATTTGATTGAATTGCATTGTTTGCATATAGGCATAACATGAGACATGTATGTCCCTTGAGGACAGAATATTCCCCATCAGCGAAAAACACTACTTGTGGCGATAGTGGAACGTCACTATTGGTTCTGATGGTTCTTGAACTTACCGTTATAAATAGAGATTTTGTTAATGCCCCCACAAATATTAGTGTTATCCCCCGCACATGGGAAATCACAGTCACCGTCTTCTGGCACTCCAAGTCGATCGTAGTTCGTACCAGCAACCCCACAGTAGCATTCATTCGCATGCTCTACTCCAGCGTAAGCAGAGTCAGTGTCAGTCAACGTTGTGCAGTAGTCAATGCATACCGTGATTGTCATATCATCAGATATTAATTGGGCATCTGGTAGGACCCGCTTAATTGTAGCATCTGTGAAGCATCCGACATAGAGGTCATCTAAACGATTATCAAAGAAGAGAATAAAATCACATTTCTTTAGTCATTATACTTATATGGTTTATAAGTAATGCTGTATGTTCTTTTGTATTCTATATTTCAAATCGTGTTGTTCAGTAATTAGGCAAAAAAAATGCATGACAACTTGAGGTGATTTAATGATAAGAATCCCGTTTCGCCAATTACTCATTTTAGCATATGTGTAAATAGAATTGGCATTTTGGCTGAGGTAAACATTAACAAAACCTGTGAAATATGCGAAAAACACATGTCCGGATTAAAAATATATGAAAATAAGTATCAAACACTTAGCAGCATCTAAGCATCAAAGAGAGCAAAGCTATAGCAATACACAGTCATTCGAGGAATAGTGCCAGATTATAATGCAAAGCCTCAGAGTCGAAAAATGTCATGAAACATAAAAATAGAGATGTATTCAAGCTCACTCACCATATGTTTCCACTGCCGATGATGCTTGAGCCCAAATGAAGATGGCTTGGAGCATGTAGTAACAGACCAGTCTCAAATACATTGTTTTAAATATTCTATGACATAATTCAAAGAAGCAAATGAAGCATTAGACTTTCCTTCTCCTTTAATGTATCACTGCTTCAGATCTGGATGTGTTGGAAGAAGTTTCTCATTTGTCCGCAGGTGAACGGCAATATTTATGGTCGCAGATATCATAAATTTGTTTGTTCTCTTGGAATGTGAGATGTCCTTTCCCCGAAGATAAACGATCCTTTAACTGTTGAACTCAAACTTGTATCAGATAACGAAATATTTGCCCTGCTGCCCTGCGATATTCAATACATATTTATCAATTATAATTTTGTTTCTATTCAAAACGCTGTCTACCTTGAAAGAACTGTTCGCACCTCAATCGAATGAGTTTATGTCCACTGTGTGCATTTGCGGGTAATTATACAATTGATCTTCCTCAAAGCACGCTTTCCTTTCTCAAGCATAACGTGAATGACTTACCGAGTGTATTTACTCTGTCTGCTTCTTTTGTGTCCTCTAAGAGCCCATTTCATAATGCATAGAATAATCGTATGAAAAGAAAATTTGTATACCATTCGATGTTATTATAGGCTAGCATATCACACTTTTTTCGGGCTGTTGGGTTTATAAAAGGTATTGAGTCCAACCAGGGTATGTTTCTGGTCCCACCTCCTCGATCACACACATTAGCCGTGCATGTGTTTAGGAAATTGAGTCAACTAAAAAATGTATGTCAAATCGATTCTGATATCTTCCTGGACTGCACTAACAAAGACGCACTTAGAATCAAAGTTTTGTTAGGTGTAAAAGAATGCCTCACATTATTTTAAAATATCCTTTAAGACGATATCGTAAATGTGACATTATTCAGTAGATTAAAGGTACTATGTCCCATTTGCAGGCCAAAAAATGAAAGGTTAAACTTCCAACTGCATTTGAAAGATAATACTAATTTAGAACTTCCCTAAAAAGGTGGGGCTTGACAATGTCTTCAAGTGGGAAAATAACGACTATTAATTGTCAAATTGACTTTAGGGCTATAGAGCCCAAAAGTAATAATCTTGATTTTCAGACAATTGTACCGAATGGTCATACGTTTTATGCTGCGCAAAGATTCAATCAGTTTAATCTTGGCCATCACAAGAAATGGGTTATTGATGTAGACGAATGCTCATGTACCCTTTACAACTCTTTTCATGTATGTTATTACCAAAGAAGAAAAAAAGCCAGTCAGTCACTCAATAGTGTCTGACAGAAAAGTCTAGCAAGTAAACGGGTTTCCTTGCATAATTTGAATAGGAGGACACTGCTAACGTTTAAATTTCACAGATAGGACATACATGACATATTCATGATTCCTGCAAAGTTCTACGGCATTTGAGGTTGGCTGCAAAAGGGACATAGTACCTTTAAGGGAGATGGTACCTTGAAACATGAGAAAAGAAGGAGGTGCCAACTAAAAATACAGGGAAATTACATTTCACATATTGGTTTGAAAGTAGGCCATCGGCCGTGTGGATAAATCTCGGTACTAAGATCGTCAGTTCGGTTGTGCCAGTTTTTAATTTATTTGCCATTTGTTCCATTTATTTGGCATGATGGAATTATTTTCATCATGAAACCGACCAACAATAATCTATGTCACACCACACACCTTCCCCTCTTCTAACCATGTGAAATCTAAAGAATAAAACTATATTCCATCATTAATGCATAGCTAATTCAACAGTATACAGTATCACAATGACGAATAGGAATTCCCATATTATACCCGATCTTTCTGGCACTATTTACTCAGTGTGGATCTTTGATTCTTGCTTTTGAACGTCAGCCTCTACAATGTATTGTTGTAGTACAGTCATTGCTATACATATAGTACAATCATATGATGTGTTTGGCCTTTGTTGTGTTTAACCCGACCGAACAGCGTTATGATAATGTTAGGCCTGTATCCAATGTGCATCATAGAAAATCACAAATGAGTCCATATCAGATAGATAATACTGTAAATAAACGCAGGAAAAAATACCAGCATCAATTTATTAAATGCTTAATGTTTGCATCATAAAAATGACATTATCTACAAATGTTATCATTCACCTTGTATACCAGTGTACAATTTGAAAATTTTAAAGAAGATGTGTTTACCATAAATAAGATACAGCATACATTTGCTACATTCTAACTGTATAGGAATCCAGTTAATAGACTCTAAGAAAACAGTATATTCCAGTGGCGGATCCAGGGGGCCCAGCCCCCCCCCCCCCTGGCGCTGAAGGGGGGGGGGTGCAAATTTCAAATTTCCGAGGACCAAAAAAAAAGGGGGTTAATACCGTCCACCTAGACAATCGATAGACCTCTTTCTAAGCGAATTCAACCCTATTTCGAACAAAATCAATGCAAGTTCACATAACTGCTTCATCATGAGTGATTTTATTTTGGATGTAATGAAACTAGGTTTACGAAAAGGTTGTTCTTTAAAAACATGAAATTTCACGTTAACAGTCATCCGCGAATGGTGCAGCATTTTATCGCGCGTGTTGTGTATAATCTAAGTGTTTTAACCTTCTTTCTAGATATACTTCTTTCTTCAGTCTTCAAAAGGGCTGTCCTGAAAAGCATGATTCAACTTGTATTTACATCTCACACCATTCTATCATGTATATAGTCTCATTTTCAGTAATAAATATATGTTTCATTTTTTATACGTATATACACATCCCTATTGCCCTTGCACAGACTATAAGGAAACACTACATTTAGATTTTGTTCGTTAACAAATTTAAGGAAACAAATGCCAATTTTCGCCCTTACTCGGGATGCACTATAAGTTTTGTTAAAACATGCAACATCCTTACAATAATAAAATATGATTCTACCTCACTGTACAATAGAAGATATCATAATAGTACATATACACATATTCCATTTAGTTGAAGGCTATGATGTGAATACAGAATAGTTGTATTTGCTTTTGTAGATTTATCCTGTACGAAAGGGTAGTCCTTTTAAAAAC
Organism: Strongylocentrotus purpuratus; assembly: GCF_000002235.5. Classification (NCBI taxonomy): domain Eukaryota; kingdom Metazoa; phylum Echinodermata; class Echinoidea; order Camarodonta; family Strongylocentrotidae; genus Strongylocentrotus; species Strongylocentrotus purpuratus. The sequence goes on from NW_022145598.1 coordinate 31,529,458, forward strand.
ATTATATGTGCTATCTCATATTGACATTGGTATCCTTGATACTATTTCATCCGTGCATGATGCAGGTTTTAATCAGGTAAAAGGTCTATTTTTCAATACAACTGATATATTTCAGTATACATAATATTCGCAAATCCCCTTCGCCCTTCCACCTATTATCATTTTAGGATTATTTTTCTTAGCTAAATTTACAAAGCCAGTATATTTATCCCCGGTAGACAGGATGCGATGTATGTGTTTATATTAGGGCATGCAATCATCCTTACTATGATAAAATACAATTCAATCTCCCTCTGTTATACAGGTCATAGGCATTATAACCGTGTAATACAAGTTCATTCATTCGTACAGACACCTTTTTTTATAGCACAGATTAATACAAAAATATACATGTGATACTTATATAAATAATTATGTTTACTAACCAAAGTTTGAATCGCCTCTAAGCCCCTCGCTAACGTTTTCTTTGTTGTCTATAATATATGTATTGTTATTTGTTTTCTAGATATATATCTAGGAAAGCGTTGTCAACAAAAATCTTTTTTAATTAAGGGCAGGCTTATACATTTCAAATGTCCTTCGCCAAAATATATATTTGCTGAATATTTCAACTTAGCTGTTTTCTTATCAAAGACATTTGCAACAACAACCAAAAAAAGACAATGTTTTATTAGGGTTTTTTTTAAAACTCATATTCATCTATCTTTATTAACCAAAAAGCAACATAGAGTGTGTTCGCATTTAAATGAATGTGGGGAGATCGGACAAACCTTTTTTTTAATTCAACAAAAGTAGAACAAAAACAGCAAAACCATTACGCCTCTCTATTTCCCTATGATATTCTATGTAGAGCTGTAGATATCATTTTCTATCATTACAGTGTTATCAACATCATTGCCCCGTCGTGATTTATCTGGCATGGCGTACATGGCTTCTACATCATCACGCTTTCCGGCGCCATTTTGGGTCACGTGGTCACGTGGGTTTTTGTCTGGTAGCGCGTACAAGCCCTCCCCATTTGTCGATGCCTCCATACCGATCGGCTCCAAGCGGTTTTTCGTGGAAGTGGCGTACAGCGCGTGGAGGCTATCCTCCCCCAGCGCTGCTTTCCCGTTGCTCGAGTACACCGTCTTAGTTCTTCTGTCTGGCATAGCGTACATCAATGACGGATCATCTGTGTCATTTGGTGGCGAGGTGTACGTCTTAGGTCGAGATGAGTTTTTAGCTGACATGTCAGGCATGGCATAGAGGGCTGCAGGGTCGTGTGTTGCTTCTTTCATGGTAGATCTCTTCTCCGAGTTCATGTATTTTAGTTCGTTATTGTCCACGGTCATGTTCTCATAATCGCGTTCCGTCTCTGCACTCTTGTTCTCATAACAAGGATCCTCTTCCTCGTCGGTAGGTCTACTCCGTTCTTCATTGTCGTTCTTAGTAGGAAATATCGTTGTTAATGGATGGTCAGTAGCAGCTGATCGCTTCTTTGTATTTCTATTAGAAGAGGATCGAAAATGGGGTAAGATACATGTCATAAATACATAAAGGTGGATCCAAGGGTACATGGAACAGGCTTCCTCCCCTCCCCGCAATAAACAACGAAAACATATAAAATGTCTATTGTTTTTGTATAAGTGGTTTTTATTTTAAAATATGAGGCACGTTGTAAGAACCATTGATTCAGTTTACTTTGTCAACATTAAGTCCCGCCCCTATAGGAAGTGTTTTGTAGTCCGGTGTTCATGTGACCAGGTAACGTCATATTAAAAAAAGCAGAACGATCTCTTCCACAATTCAAGATTTTCTACATGTACTTTGTATTTGTGTTTAAGTTTATAATAATCGAAACCATTATCCAGACATCAGATAAACAAATGTTCTATGAATTAGTTTATAAGCTCGATTGCCAACGAATATGCCATCAAAGGGTATAATGGTAGGTGTAGTATCACTAGAAATGGCGGAGTTAGCTTACAGACTATCCCCCAAAACGAAATTATGTGGAAATTGTGGACAGCGAAGGTAAAACTGGAGAACGAAGACAATTTGACCAAACAACACTTTTTACGCTGGTCTTTATTTTGTTGTGCTTTGTTTTTATTTCTTTTGTTTGATATTGTTCTGAACTCATATATTTACCAAGCATCCATGTGCATATACAGTTTTCAATACATTGTGTAATTTCATTTTTTTAGATAAATCTTTCACAACATTTATAATTTTGAGATTAGATTCATTCTTACTATAGGCTTACCTGCGTCTACATGTGACGAAAACAATTATTATGATGATAAGTATCAGAAGAAATGCGCCTCCTCCACAAGCACCTGCATATAATCCTGTAAAATAGAATACAAGTGGAAATGAAAATGCAAATGCAGCAAATAATTGAACCAAAAGATGACGGGGAAAAATACATGAAAGAAGTACTTGAAGTGTACAGTCAGGTGCTCAATATGTCTATTTAATTTCCGAGGACAAAAAAATCCAGAGGCAAGCATTCATAAAAGAGCCCTATCAATTTTCGAAATGCCAGTCTAAAAGTTATAGAGATGAGTTATTGACGGGGCTACCCTATTTAAATAAAACGGAATGGTTGTTTATTTATCTAACTTGCCTTCCCTACAATGATCCCGTCCCCCCCCCCCCACCCACTCAGTGTTATTTAGGGTACGCATAGCGCATATGCGTGTTCTAAGCGACCCCCCCCCCCCTTTTTTTTTAGCAAAAGTCCGGTGTGTAAAGTCAATACGAGTCGACCTATTTCTTTTGTTATACGAGCCTTTTTCAGCACCCCTACCCCCCCCCCTTTTTTTCAGCAAAAGTCCGGTGTGTAAAGTCAATACTGGTCGACCTTTTTCTTTTGTTACGAAAAGGACATTTTGGTAACACGCATGGGGTCCGTCCGTTCTCGGAGTGGGGGGGGGGCCGGGACAATGATCCTCCCAAAATTAAAAACAAATTCTTTACAAACACCAAGTACAGCGTACATACCAATGCCGCTTTTGTCGCCTGTTGTAACGGGTTGAAGACTCGAAGTCATCAAAGTAGACTGTACGCCAGCAAAGGTTGAGGGATCTGTTCGAATTATAATCAGGGGCATAGAGATGGCATTATCATAATTGTATGATAGCCGGATTGACCAATTTGAAATGTGATACACGAATTTCATGGAAAAGTTTAGAATAAAAATTAATGATTCGACCTTCATTTCTTAGATTCCCTTTGAGAATGAGACTATAAACCTGATAAACTTTATAAAGCAGGAGTGTTGTATGTATGTAAATGTAAGGAGAGACAGATATACAGGTAGTGAGCGATAGCGGGGACAGATAGGAAGAGATACAGAGGAGAGAGAGAGAGAGAGAGAGAGAGAGAGGGAGTGATAGAGATAGAGAGAGAGGGGTGAAGGTAGCAGGGAGTGAGAGAAGAGAGAGGGGAGGGGAAGGGTGGAGTAATTGTGAGAGATCTTTGGCATGCTTACATTAATTTGTCAAGTAGTAATTCCATTTTCAGTGACTATTATATTACATGTATTTCTGTCTTGTATTCATAACAGTAGGTTGAAAAAGACCAAGTCGATGAATTGGTATAAAATCCAGTCATTATTTAATAAAATTAATTTTCTATTATTAGGTAAAACCTTTTTTCCAACTATCTGTGATGTTACATATTATTGGCACCCTGCAAGATTTCACTATTAATATCATATCAGCATGTCAAGAAAGTGCGTTTACCAAAGTCAGTAATAAACAAAAGCAATACTCGAAATAAAACTTTTTCATTGTAAATCTTTCAAAAATTTGGGTATATGTTTTGTAGGGTCTATAGCCAGCGAAAGTCAGCAAAAACTTGTACCTACCTAATTTTGTAGAACGTGTTGATGTTGGGATTGTGCTCTCATCGCTTTCTTCTGTTCGTTTGTCAAATGCTGTCGATGAGTCGGAGGAAGTTGGTATCACTGAACTAGACGATGTTTCAGTAGTTGATTGAGGCCTAATCAGTAATACTGCAAAATGTTAGACGTGTTAGATGTGGTGGATTTTTTGTTCTATAAGTTCTTGGTTATAATAAAGCTGGGCACAACTATAAAACTGGATATAAAAGAAAGTAGGACCAAAGATCTTTAAATATAAACATTTTTTCTTTATATCTCATAGGGAACTGGCATGTAAAAATATGAAGTTTGGTACCAGTGTATGTAAGATATATATTGTGATTTCTGCGTCTACACAAAAACCTAAATAGCTATAAAACACATTCAGTATTAACAAGCGTTATCGCCAAATTATTTTCTTAATTTGGTCACTATTGTTCACAAGGCAAAAGCGTGGATACATGGTACGCAGGGGGCACCACGTCCTCCCCCCTAATCGAATGTTTAAAAGTCTAAAATGATTCAAAGCTCTTACATTATCTTACCCTTGCCCCTGCCCATCTCCTACTCACCCCGAGTAATACCACCATAGCACCAGACGCGTACGCAGGATTTTTTCAAGGGGGGGGGGGGGGGGGGGGGGGGTTTTAACATTTATAAATCGGGCCGAAAATTTCGCAACGACTCAGCCAGCCGCTGAATAAGCGGGTGGGGGGGGGGGGGGGGGGGGGGGGGGGGGGGGGGGGGTAAGAGGACACATTTTTTTTTTTTTTGGTCTCGAAATTTGAAAATTTGACATTTTGCTCCGTTGGGGGGGGGGTAAGGTCAGCTTTTTTAGGTCAACCATGGGATTTTTTTTTTTTTTTTTTTTTAATTAAAAAAAAAAAAAAAAAAAAAAAAAAAACCAAAAGGGGGGGGGGGGGGTTTTAGAGAAATTTAGCGGGGGGTTTACACACAAAAAATTACCAAAGGGGGGGTTTAACCCCCAAACACCCCCCTGTGTACGCGCCTGCATAGCACCCTCAATGGCTGGATCCACCTTACTACGGGTACGAGGGGTATATACGTCGTGTCGATTGCTTACAATATTTTATTTATAATAAATAAATATAACGTAAATTTCCTCACACGAAAGTGATTTGTACAGAAAATGTCCAAGTTGGAATATATATTTTCAAACGTATGTAGGTTGGTACCGAATTTTCTTCAATGAGAATGATCTACCTTCAACATTGCCCATATATGATATTTGATACAACTGTATTGTTTTCATGGGCAAATCACGGACAATGAAATATGACCATTGAGGACGACATTTTCCCCGTTAGCGCAAAACTGCTACTTTGTGCGATAGTGGAAAGTCTCTATCAGTTCTGAAAATACTTCAACTTACGGTTATAAATAGAGATTTTGTCTGAGCCCCCACAAATAGTAGTTTTATTCCCCACACACGGGTGATCACAGTCACTGCGTTCTGCCACTCCAAGTCGACTGTAGTTTCTACTAGCAACCCCACAGTAGCATTCATTCGCAAACTCTACTCCAGCGTAAGCAGAGTCAGTGTCATTCAATCCTGTGCAGAAGTCAATGCATAGCTCGATTGTCATGTTACTAGATATTAATACGGCATCTGACAGGACGCGGTTATTCATCTTATCTTTGAAGCATCCGACATAGATTTTATCTAACGATTGTCAAATGAGAGAATAAAATCACGTTGCTTTAGTCATTATACGTATATGGTTTATAAGTAATACTGTATGTTCCTTGTTATTCTATATTTCAAACTTTTGTCGTTCAGTAATTAGGCTAAAATGCGTGACAAGTTGAAGTGATTTATGATAAGAATCGTGTTTCGCCAATTACTAATTTTCTATAGAAACAAATCAAACCAATGGACACTCTAAATACAAGTTACCCCAGAACATTGTGAAAAGACGAATTAGCATATTTTGGCTGAGGTAAACATAAAGAAATAACCTGTGAAATATGCGAAAAACACGTACATGTCCAGATCAAAAATATATGAAAACAAGTATCAAACACTAAGCAGCATCTGAGCATCAAACAGTGCAAAGCTAAAGCAATAACCAGTCATTCGAGGAATAGCGTCAGATGTATCGTGCAAGGCTGAGAGTCATAATATAAGTGTCATGAAACAAAAATAGAGATGTATGCAAAGCTCACTCACCGTATGTTTCCGATGCCGATGATGATTGAGCCGAAATGAAGATGACTAGGAGGATGTAGTGACAGACCAGTTTTAGATCCATTGTTTAAAATTTTCTATGAAATTATAATTCATAGAGGCACATGAAAGCTTTAGATTTTCCCTCTCCTTCAACGTATCACTGATTGTGTTGTGTTGGCAGACGTTTTCAATTTGTCCACAGGTGAATGACAATAATTATAATCTCAGATATCATACATATGTTTGTTCTCTTAGAATGTGAGAATGTGATGTCCTTTCCCCAAAGATAAACAAGCCTAAACTGTTGAACTCAAATCAATTGTATCAGATAACGAAATATTTGCCCTGCTGCCCTGTGAAATGCAATTCATGTTTATCAAGTTTAATCTCGTTTGTAATTGAAACGCTGTCTACCTTGAAAAGAACTGTTCGCATATCAATCGAATGCGTTTATAAAAACTGTGTGCATTTGCTTGTAATTATACAATTGAACTTCCTCAAAGCACGCTTTCTTTTCTCAAGCATAACGTAAATGACTAAACGAGTGTATTTACTCTGTCTGCTTCTTTTGTGCGCGCGAAGAGCCCATTTCATAATGAATAGAATAATCGTATGAAAAGAAATTTTGTATACAATCCGACTGTAATAATATTGTAGGTAAGAATATCATACCCTTGGGGATATGGATTTTAAAAAGTTATATTGTCCCACCAGGGCACGTTTCTGGCCCCAACTCCCCGATCACATTAGTCGTGATGTTTAGGAAATTGAGTCAATAAAACGATACATGTATGTCAATTAGATTCTGATATCTTCATCCTGTAAGACTTCCCTAACGAAAACGTACTTAGAATCAATTTTGTTTTTAAAGTGTAAAAGAATGCCTCGCATTATCACACAATATCTTGTAAGACGATATCGTACCTGTGACATTATCCGAAGTATGTAGGGAGATGAAATCTTCAAACATGTGAAAAGAAGGCGGTGCCAATTTTAAAATATAGGGAAAACACATTTCACATATTGGTTTGAAAGTAGCTATTTGTTGTGTTGTGTGTGTAGTAACATCATCATTGTAACTGTGCTACGGGTTTCATTTTCTAGACATAATGGACCTTATTTCATCATGACACCGACCAAAAATAAGCTATGACACACCCCACACCTTCCCCTCCTCTAACCATCCAAAAGCTAGAGCATAAAACTATAAACATTCATCATGAATGCATGGCTAAGAGACTATCATATCACAATGACGAACGGGAATTCCCCTAACCACGTACCCAATTTCCCCTGCTGTTTACTCAATGTGGATCTTTTATTCTCACTTTGAATGTCAGTCTTTAGAATCCATTGTTGCAGTACAGTCAGGAGATAAGGTTGAACGGAGTAAACGCTTTGGGAACGAGCTCAGACCTCCCAAAAGAGGTCAAGCGCAGTGCAAAAACAGAATAATTGAGCTCCTTTCACACTTTTATTTAGGGACTTTTAGATTGAGTGGACGAGAACACGACGAACGCCGACTGATCATGCGTGTCAACGTACTTAAAGGAAACCGAACCCCAAGTAATAACTTTACTTATTCTGAGAGATTTATTATGTTATTACCCATACATCTACAAGATTCCCCACCAAAGTGTATGAGAGAGGTATAAAGCAAAAATAAAGTACAGTTTCTCAGCACGACATGGGCATCGCCATTTTCTTGATAATGTGACGTACTATGCGAAGTCGTTTATCAAGTAATTGTATTCAAATTTATGGATGCTTTTTTCCCAGACGTGTGTGGTGATGAAGCACTTCATTCACCTGCTATTATCCTTTGTACTATAATTGCCAGAACGCAAATTGCATACATTAGTTAGTGCTCTTCTGGGTTGAAGGTTTCTCATACATGAAATAGATTTGTCAACTGCTATAGTGTAGTTTTTATAAATGAATTTGTTACAATTGTGACCCTGTTATTTATTTTTCACCTAACATAATTTCTATCATCTCAGTTGTTTTTTTTTTCATTGAAAAGTAAAGGTTTCGTTATTGATTTAAAAATTCTTTCCAACTAAAGCTTGGTGCATGATACATGTACAACTTCAACAGATACGTCACATTTTAAGAAAATGGCTGCGCCCATGTCATGCTGACAGGCATCACATCATGCCATATGAATATCTTCATTTATATATATCTTGTACATTTTCGTAAGGAATATTGTACATGACAGGGCAGGAATACATCTCATTTTTCAGAATACCTACACTTATTCTTTGGGTTTAGGTTTCCTTTAACTGCCCATGTTGACTACAATTAGAAATCTTTTAGATTGCACTCGACGATATACATGCATGCAGGAAGTAACACTATGAATATCACGGACAAAGAAAGAGGACAAAATATACAGTCCCTCATTCTACCCTCAAGAAAAGAACATCCCTTCACTGCTATTACGTAAAAATGTGTAGAACAGGTGAATATGCATGTGACACCTGTTCTACACATTTTTACATATTATAGTAGGGAAGGGATGTTCCTTTGTCTACCTGGGGAACTGTATATTTTATGCGCACGCGGCATACTAGTACCTTGAGCATGTAAAGGCACTATATAAATATCAATATGTATGTATGTACTAGATTTAGGAAAATCAAGGTTGACGCATTCTCGATCGCCGATTGAGACGACGTAACGCATGCGCAGTGCCTTAAAATGACGTCACACGTTGCAGTCAAAGATGTTGACGTGCAAATCTAAAAGTCCCTTTTGTGGTGCCGAGGTGTACACTGATCTGTACATGCTCTGATTCGCAGTTTTCTGAATGACTGGATTCAAAGTTTTCTAAGTTTATTTCACAGGATTCATAGGAGGCTGTATCCCGGATAATTTTGAAGCTACAAATATCTTAAGAATTGTCGTTGAATGTAATGTATTAGGGCAGCAAGGTTGTCGCTCTATTGAATATTACTTATCTAGATATACTTATCTTTTCATATATGCATTTGGACGAACTTCCGTGAAAAGGGCAAAAAGTGGATACATGATAGACCACTATTCATTATTATTCCCAACAACTGACCACTTGTTCACAATAGCATTCCATTTTTAAGACAATGGAAAATCATTTCTTGATATCAAGAATTGAATTATGGATATCAAGAAATGAAATGTTAAAACGGCTTGCCATGGACAATCATGATCAGTGGACGTTCACGCCGTTCTCGTCCACTCAATCTAAAAGTCACTATTCACTGTACCAGTTAGTGAACAGATGTCTGTTTTCATAAACTCCATCCTTTTTCTTTGATATCCTCTTTCGACTCCTTTTTACAAACGCGATTGATTGGAAGGTGCTAAAGTGCTTTATTTCCCCTCTCGAGCAAAGTCTTTACCATTGTTAAAACTAAATTCATGTGAGTTCCGCATATCAATGGTAAGAGAGCACATATCATTACCCAGATTGTCATACCTGTATTATGACGATCTACTGTATTGCTACGATGAAACACCAGTGATTACTATGTATGCATTTACTGGCATTACAACTCGTGAACTTCCTCAAAGAAGTGTATTTCACTGTATGCGATACATATTACATGTACATCTGTTTACTTTAGTCTGTCTGTGTTTGATGTGCTCGTCATGCAGCTCGCACAAAAAAACACATGAACCGCGGAAAGAATGCCTACTTGGATAAAGCGGATGTCATTTATATTTACACAACTCGTATTTCTTTGTTTAAAAAGTAGAGAATTATCCACTTGTATAAGATTTGTAAAATGAAGTTTATTGACGGGCTCTTGATTAGTGTGCTCATGTTGATACAGTTTAAAGATAAACTTGAGTTCTGGTAAAAAAAGAAAATAAATTCTCACAGAATCTATCGAAACTTACACTGAATGTTCGAGATTACAAATAAATGTCATGTGCCAAACAATTTTGGAATAAAATGTATACTGGCTGAGTAATGAGCATAGAAAGATAAGGAAATCAGGGTAGTACTAGCCCCGACACCATGTGTGTTGTCCCATATACATATTTCTGTGTAAGTGATTGTTACTTTACCAAGACTCTGCCATATTTATGATTATTTTCATGACTCCAGAACCTTGCATTACACACCATTACTTACATGCTATATGATCAACTTTTCTGATCCATTCCACACCTTTTCTTTCACCATGCAATCGCATTACCAGAACTCAAGTTTATCTTTAACAGGTAACCAGGGGAATGCTAGGGAATGCGTTTGGAGAAGAAAAAAAGAACTCTTGCATTTCATAGATCAACATTGGGCGTTCTTCAGGCTACAAGATATTGTGAATGACTACGATGTGCATGGTCTAATCGGATGAAGCCAATATGCCATTTTCGTAATGTAATCAAATTTAATGCATCAGTCTTTGTGAAGTGCCTCAATACATAATTTCATTCACCTGAAAAGAATAATAGTATTTCAATAGATAGAATCCGAGCTGCATACATTAGTGTTGTTGCCAGGTTGGACAAACATTATGGCTTGACCTACCCAGCAACACTTAATATATGTAGTTTGCATTCTGACTATTGAAATACTATTATTCTTATCAGATGAATGAAATAACTTGTATTAAGGCACTTCACAAATATTGATGCATTACATTTGGTTGCATTACGAAAATGGCCTATTCGGTAACTACTTTGGATATAGGCTCTTAGCTTTTTGCTAGTCTGCAAGCACAGACCCTAATTTGACACTTTATCAAAAAATCCTTGTGCCTTGAGAGAAGCCTAGCCCAGCTACCTACTGATTGTGTCAGGAGCAGCTATAGTTCATGGCCTATGGTAGTCTTAGGCTGCGTTCATGCTTAAATTTTGAAGGCAGAATGAGCGATCTGAAACGCTCATCGTAAACGCTCATCGTGATCGCAGTTCCACGATGTAGTGTTCATGCTTACTTCTCTGGCTCCCCCAGGCAATTCTCAGTGTGTGGCCTTAATTGGTCTTCCAGCTGGATTCGCAAACCTTCACTGTGCATGCTACGTAGACCCACTAGAGGTCAGTGCGTTGACCCCATTTAAACGCGTTTACAAATTGTAAACGCATCTTTTTGTGAGTTTACGATCGGCGATCGTGATCGCCGTTTTTCGGTGATTCTACAAAAGTGAGCTAAGACGCAACCGTGTTTTAAACTAAACGCGTAACAGATGCCTGATTCTGGCCGTCAAAATCAAGCATGAACGCGCCCTAATAGTGACTCTCTTTTACGACTGACCAGGGTTTGTGCCTCCAAACTAGCCTTTTACAACCATATACATGTATCTCCATTAAAATAAAAGGGGGCCTGGTTTTTACCGCTTCTCTGTTGCTTTTGATCTATTGACCATACGAAAACCGGATGGTTTCTATATTAAGCATAGGGGGGGATCCATTAGCCAATACTTAACATAACGTTGATTGAAATGAAAGGGGGCACTTAACAGAGTGTATTTTAAATGGAGCAAGAGAAATGGATTTCGGAAAGAAAGTATGTTTCATTCGCGTTAAGCAGTATGGTGGGTTTTATTATCATCAACTCAAATCGATCACATTGAAGAGCAGGATATACTTGATATACTTTTAAAAAAGAAATTTGTTATGCCTTTTATTTAAGTATGAAGTACGACGAACGTCTTTGATTGAGGGGGAGACTCTAGGAAATATCCTTATGACTAACAGATCCTTAAAATTACGGCAAAATTTCTATTTGACCTTAAATCGGGAGATAAACAGGTATCAGCACGAAAACGGATGTGTAGGGGGCTAAACAAGCGCCTGGATAAAAGATGAGGGCTGAGAACAATTGAAAATATGTAGGAAATTTTTCGTTTTCCGGTTTAAGGGGGAAGGAGATACTGAACTATACATGTATATTTTAGATAATTGCTGTCCTCCTATTTGGTAACTTTTGCAAGGTTATTACGAATAATATCTCTGCCACAAATTCTAGATGTATGCAAATGTATATATATATATATATATATATATATATACGTACATACGTATATGCATACAAACACACGTATGTATGTATATATATATATTCTTTCTCGCTCACATACACACAGACACACGCACGCACACCTACTCACACACGCACATACACACACCCTTTCCCTCTTTCCCTCTCTCCCTCTATTTTATCCCTTTTATTATATTTACAATTTGTTTGTTTCAGTGGCCTTTATTGAAGTTATTTTAATACCTTTATCTTTTCTGCACACAACACGATTCTCGCATGCACTTTCAATCAGTTCCCCAGATGACCTCTTTCGGTTGCTAGGCTGGAGCGAGGATCAACTGAAGAATTCTCGGCTGTTTTTGGACTTCTAGGACATTTCCGGCCCTCTTCTAGACAAGACCTTGACCATATGCAGCATTAATGTCAATGGGATTCACAGCAAATTAGAAGCAGGAGTCATTGATTTAATGTTGAGAGACTATTCAGTAATTTGTCTTCTTGAAACTAAAACTGAAAGGCCTGATTTTTCTCATTCTTACTTCAACAATTATCAAAGTTATATTTTGGAAAAGAATGGCGTGGGAAGACATGGTGGTATTCATGGCATTTGTATTCTCATTCAAAAAAATATTTCATATCATACCTCTAGAATATTGGGCACTACCTCAGAATCTATTATGTGGATTCATTTTAATTCATTTTGTTTAGGCTTTGAGTTTATATTAGGAGCAGTTTATTTGCCTTGTGAAGGGTCAGTTTATCATAGTAATGATGTTTTTGATCACCTTTATCAGGACCTATTATATTTGAAAAGCACATATAATGTGCCCTTCAGCCTAGTAGGGGACTTTAATTCAAGGACTGGGTTACTTGACGACTTTATGGTAATTGATAATGTTATTTCTGAATTTTCAGGTTATTGTTCTTCAAATGATAATGTTGATTTTAAGAGCTCGCTTACTGATGATGGATATGATACTAGGAGGCATAATATGGATTATTCTATTAATAATAATGGTAGACAGCTGATTGGCATTTGTCAGAGTTTTGACTTGAAGAGAGTGAATGGGAGATTTGGTAGTGATAAGGGTGTTGGTAGCTTTACATGTTACAATAAAAATGGAGGGAAAAGTGTGGTTGATTATGTCATTGCATCTGTTAGTTTATTTCAATATATTACTCATTTTGAGGTTGACATTTTTGATAAGTGTGTTTCAGATGTACATTGTCCATTGAATCTGATGTTTTCAAATAAACTGATTCCTATAAATGAAGATGTTGAATTGAGAAAAATTGAAAATAGGGTTGATGCTCCCGAAAAAGTGAAATACACTTCATTTAAGTGTTCTAAAGAGAAGGCATCTGAATTTAAGTTGAAACTTGATCAAAGTATTCCAGTACTGATGAATGCATTGGAAATGGTTGAGAAGTCATCGACACAAGGTAATATGGATAATTTTAGTACTGTATTGGCAAATTCATTTTTGAAGACGGCAAAGGAAGTCGGTATATGTGAGGATAAAGTCTGTAAGAAAATTCATTCTAGGAAACTTATCGTGGAGAAGAAACCATGGTTTGACACAGAGTGTCAGCATGCCAGATCAAGATATTTTAATCTAAAAAATAGAATTAAACGACAGTTCAAAGGTCTAACTTTGCGTGATAAAGAACAAAAAATGGCTGAAATTAATGCTGTTGCAAAAGATTATAGGAAATTGCTACGTAGAAAGGAAAAAGCGTACACTAGGCTCTTACACAACAATCTTCATATACTTAAGAAGGATAGTCCTCAAGAGTATTGGAAAATTTTGGATGGACCGAAGCGTAGCTCTTGTCCAGCCAAGGTCTCTTTAGATGATTTTGTGCATCATTTTAGTAGTTTGAATAATGTGCAATGTGCAGCATCTGAAACACATTATGTGGATTTTGACCAGTCAATGGGCAATGATGAGCTGAATGCCCCTATCTCGGTTGATGAAGTTATAAAGATTATCCGGAAACTAAAGAATAATAAGGCATGTGGTGTAGATTTGGTTAGAAATGAGTTTTTGAAAAATTGTTCAGCAGCTGTAATTGGTTGTATTACTGCTTTTTTTAATGTAATACTGGAGAGTGGTCTAGTACCAAAAGACTGGTGTCTAGGTAGTATAGTCCCTATTTTCAAAAATAGAGGAAAGGATACAGATCCAGATAACTATCGTGGGATAACACTTTTAAGCTGTTTGGGAAAATTGTTTACTTCCATCTTGAATTATAGGATAACAATTTATTTCGAAAATGAATGCAAGCTTGGAGAAGAACAGGCTGGCTTTCGTGCTGGCTATTCTACAACAGACCATATTTTTGTTTTGAAATCCCTGCTTGACATTTACTTGTCTAAACGGAAGAGAATTTACTGCGCTTTTATAGACTATAGAAAAGCTTTTGATATGGTTGATAGGGTTTCACTTTGGCACAAATTATTGAGGTCAGGGGTGGATGGTAAGGTGTTCACAGTTATTAAGAATATGTATTCTCAAGCAAAATCGTGCGTGATAGTAGATGGTCAAATGTCTGAGGCTTTTCAATGCGATGTTGGTGTTAGGCAGGGTGAAAACTTATCACCACTGCTCTTTGCAATATATCTTAATGATTTCGAGGATTTTCTCAGTAAACACTTTAAAGGTCTCAAATTTTTAGTTGAAAATGTATGTGCTGACATTTTAGATAAAGAAGTAAACAAAGATCTTTTCTTACAATTATACACATTGTTGTACGCAGATGACACCCTAATATTGGCTGACACAGCAGAGGAATTGCAAGTGGCTTTGAATGCCTTGTCTCAATATTGTAAAATTTGGAAGTTAAGTGTTAATGCTATGAAAACTAAAGTACTTATATTTTCAAGAGGCAAAGTACGTAAATTTCCAGTTTTCAGATTTGGAGAAGATGAAATTGATGTTGTGGATGATTTTGTATATCTTGGGGTTCAGGTTAATTATAATGGAAGTTTTAAAAAGGCTATTTCAAAACAGGTATCACAGGCCAGGAAAGCCCTCTTCTCTATGTCATTAAAGGTTCAAAGACTCAAACTGCCACTGGATATTCAATGTGAATTGTTTGACCAACTTGTATTACCAATACTCATTTATGGATGCGAAGTGTGGGGATATGAAGATCTGAGTCAAATTGAAATATTCCATAGAAAATTTCTCAGGTCAGCGTTATGTGTAAATAAATTTACACCAGATTGTATGATATATGGAGAAACTGGGAGGGCATGGCTAGCTAACAGTATCAAACATCGAATGGTTAGTTTCTGGTTAAGAATAGTAAAAGGTTCTCCCTCTAAATATTCAGTCAAATTTTATTTTTTGCAAAGGTTAATTAGTCAGAATGTAGATATGTCTACTTCTTTCAAGTGGTTATCTTGTATTGAAAAAATATTGAACCATGCTGGTCTTGGTATTGTTTGGCTAAAGCAAGGGGAAGGATTTAGCAATAGTTGGATACTGAGCACTCTGAAGTTGAGATTAAACGATATTTCAAAACAAGATGTGATGGCAACAATTTGGACAAACAGTGTGTGCCTAAATTATAGGATCTTTAAAGAGGATTGTCTCCTTGAAAGGTATTTAGTTTTGCTGAGTAAAAAAGATAGAATAACACTGAGCCGTTTTAGATGTAGGTCACACCGTTTACCAATTAATAATAACAGATTCAAAGAAGCTGTTAATGAAATTAGTATTGAATGCCCATGTTGTGATATGCATGAGTCTGGTGATGAATTCCATTATGTTTTTGTATGCCCTTTTTTCAGAAAGGAAAGAGAGTTATATTTAGGTCGCAAAGTAATAGTTAAACGCCCTTGCACATCACACATGTTGAATTTATTTTCATGTTCCGGTATAGGACAGCTGAAGAAATTAGTATTCTTCTTAAGGATAATAATGTCATATTTTGCTCGTCTATATACATGTAAATCTGAACAATCCAATCATATGTCGCCCATAAAAAGAAATGTTACAACCCGAAGTGGTAGGTTAATTAAGCAACCAACAATTCTTGATCTGTAGTACAGTCTTTCTTTAGGTCAAGTATAGTTTTGATGGTTTGTTTGTTCTTTTGTTCATTTTTTTTTTTTTTTTTTTTTTTTTTTTTTTTTTTTGGTTAGTATACTTTTTGTTTTGTTTGTCTTATTACATTATATTCCATTATGTTTTTGTTTATCCAATGGACGATTATGGCGTATTTTGTTAGTCTGCATATATCTTAACAATCCAATCACAACTCACTTACATGTACAAAAATGAAACTTATAATTTCTTTTTTAGTTAAGACAATAATGTATTTAAACAAAAAAAAATTTGTAAAATTATTTTTTGTTTTTATCTTTCTTTTTCTTTGTGTTTGTATTTAGATTGTTCATGTGGTATTTTCCACTTTTCATGTATGCTTGCCATATTGTATAATATTGTATTTATGTTTAGCATAGGCTAGGTTTAGATTATTCCTATTTATCGTTATACTTTTATAATGTTGTTTTGTTGTATTCTGTATTCTTTGTATTATTAAGCTATGTTTGTATTCTTTATTATGTATCATTATCATGACATGTACATGTGTTGTACTCTCATACCCCAGAAGGGGGTCGAATGAGTCAATAAATTCTATTCTATTCTATTCTACTTTCAAATTTATTTTCATCTCCTTATCTCTGTTACTTCATTTATGATACCCCCACTGCACATTAAAAATACGAAGACAAAATAGTAAATAGTGTTACAAACAACACAACACAACACAATTGAATAAGGCAGGTGAAATTGATCAGGCTTTTTATTTCATATAAACATTCGATTTTAGGCTTTATCTCAACTTATTGTGTAAATTATTTAAAAATAATTCAATTGAAAATGGTTAAGGAATTCACTTTGTATCTATTCAGGATGTGCGTTGAGAGTTGGAGGGTTCTTAAAACCAAAGCGGTCTTACGAACCCAGTGTAGAAATCAGTCTACAATATCAAATCAAGGAATGGCAGTGATCATTCGTTAAACGTAATTAATTCTGGAAAGGTAAGTTTTTGGATTTTGTTTGCCAAATGTCAAAGAAGTTTTTTAAGATTCATCTTCCGTTTCCAACTCTAGGTTAATTACAAAATTAGACGACAAAACAAAAGATAATTAAATGGTATAACCAGATACCCTAATCTATTTGATACTCAAAAATGTAACAATTTCTAAAAGGCCACTAACGGGAATTCCTATATGTGGACCTGCAAGGTTCCATTCCGAATAATGGCTTTAACCTTGCAGTTGCTTGTATGTATTCTAGAGGGACGTTTCCATCTGGAAGTCTCCTCCCCAGTATTTCGGATCATCATGATCGTTGAAACCCATCTCTGGGCAATCTCCTTCAACTGCGCAGTCCCACGGGTATTTGAACAAATTTTTCACGGTTAAGGCCCACTTGGTCGCAGGAAATTTTATGTTTAAGACGCTTTCTGTGAAGTACTCTACAGCCATCATGTGGTCGCATCCGGCATCAAAAAACGGACATCCGGGTTGGTCCTTGCCCCCGAACGGGTACCAGTCGTGGTCGCCGCACTGCAATTGTGGGGAAGTGAGTCAAATATGCGTTAAAAGAGACAACATTTACGCAATTGTATTGACTAAGAGGCGAATTTCAAGAATTACCTTAAATAGTAAATTGTGAACTTATTCAGTTGTGAGACCTTGCTATATCATAGTTGTTTTGTAAAAGATATACGTGCTTTGCTAGCAATCACTATCAATCATCATATTTATGAAGCCCATTCACGATATGCTATTAGTATTCAGTAATAATAATGATAACAATTATAATATTAATGATGATATGTATATAATGATAACGATGATAATGATAATAATAACGATAAAAAATGATTATAACAATGGTGATAATAATCATACAAGAATGATAATAGTAATAATAATGATAAAGATAACAATGAGAATGATTATAATGATGATAATAATAATGATGATGATATTACTACTACAACTAATAATAATAATAATAATATAAATAATAATAACAAAAAAAATAATGAAATAGAAGAAATAATTTTGTTTAGCCCGGGTAACCTCGTGACAACAATGCTGTTCTTCCTAATGACTCTGCAAGTATTATCGTCCCAGGATCCGCCCTTGCAAAGTGACTACAAAGATTATGCCAACTGCCCTTAACTGGATGACACTGTGAAATCCATTTGTAATCTGCAGCATTGAAATATTGTGTCTTTCTAGAAGTGCCATCCTTTATCATGTTTAGTTATCTTTGTTTCTTTACCGCACTTGTTTCAGTCTTTAAAAAAAAATCCGAGATTGTCCCATGGAATCGCATATATCTCCCGAGGAACATAGTTTCAGTAATCCCACCGGCCGTCTCCAGTCATCCCCAAGTCATAAAACCTCTGCTAAAAAACGAATATTAAACTTGATCGTAACGACTTCAAGGAAATTTCAATTCCCTACTGTATTACCAACAGATATTAATCGTGCTCGGATTGCATAACATATCCTTGTGATATTCCTATCATTTTTAAGTCAGTAGAGCGTTCGCCTCACAACCGGGAGGTCGTGGGTTCGTACCCCGGCCGCGTCATACCAAAAGACGTTAAAAGACGGGAGTTGCTGCTTCCTTGTTTGGCGTTCAACAATAAGGGATAAAGCAACTTCGATCTGGCGCTGCTCAGTGGCTGCCGGGCTCACGATCAATTGGGCAAAAAGAATTTCCATTTTCGGTTGAACTTAATAAAATATGGAGCTGACTTTAAAATATTATTATTATTATTATATCTAAATAAGGAACCACATTAGACTATTCAACTTGCCTAAGGGTGATTTTGTTAAAGTCTTCGCAATCATGTGGTTCTTTTATTTTCAAAAGTGTATTTTTGTTTTTTCATATTAATTGACAAGAGAGGAAAAGAGAGAGAAAATGGTTTACAAATGTAACTCACTCCATCTCTCACCGCCCTACTGATGATTCCAAAGAGGGCCGCCAAACTAAATATGCCCCCCGCCCCCCCCCCCCCCCCCCCTATTCGCCTCCGAACATACATACTGCTACTTTTACCCTACTACTACTACTACTGGGCCTACTACTACTACGAATAATAATAATAATAATAATAATAATAATAATAATAATAATCATGTTTGTATGATAGTTATTATCATTATTATTACTATTGCCATCATCATCAGTATCATAATTGTTATTAGGGTAAGGTGGGCCATTTGTGGGAAATCTCGTTGTTGTTGTTGTTGAAATTGTCTAGCTTGTTTTCTAATTATTACAAATCAATTTGCTAATGCCTCTATCTGTAACATTGGTATTTATGCATGGAAATTTATATGTACCTGCAGATATTACTTTATAGTATGGTTCGTTATTCCTATATTTTTAAAAATGTGAATATCCCAGTTGCCAGGAATTTTATCAAAGTGTATTATTATGAATATTTTTATCGGCATTGTCATTATTTTTGTATATTATTGTTATTTTCATTACTATTATAGTTATAAACATTATTAGTAATATTATTATTATTATTATTATTATAAAATACCTCCTCCATTAATCCTGCACCACCAAAAAGTAGCATGTCTCCATCAGTATGTATGACATCTACAAACATGGCGTCTGACCGATCTAGCTTGCATTGATTGTCGGTACCACCGAACAATGGGCCAGCAGGGTCTAGTCCTGAAACAAATACAACAAAATGGACAACGTGCTTTATACATACATATATATATTGGTATTTATATAGCGCCTTTATGTTATTCTCCCACTCCAGCTCTCTCTCTCTCTCTCTCTCTCTCTCTCTCTCTCTCTCTCTCTCTTTGTAGGGAATATATATTCCACGTCGGATGAAATTTAAAAAGAAACTCCACACACACACAAAATCCGCCTTGCAGAGTGTGTGTGTCTCTCTCTCTCTCTCTATCTGTAAGTATTTACAAAGATTCAGTTACGTATGCCTGTTACAGCTGAGATTAGTTTTTAATTTTAATGATGATCACAAATTCATGAAAGGAACCGATATCAACATTTCCAAAACAACTGAATAGTAACTTCAGACCAATTCAAAAACTTGGAAAGAATGTCTCAAATAATCCTCACAAACATTCGAATGAATCATCTTTTGACCCGTTCTTACCTCACTCACACCGCCCAACCGTCACCAAACCGATCGATTATTTTCCATTAATGGTAATAATAATAATAGAAATATTAATAATGATAATGGTGGCTCAGTGAATAGAGCGCCCGTCTCATGAACGGGAGTTCGTGGGTTCGAACCCCGACCGAGTCATACCAAACACTTATAACAATGGGACCTTCTGCCTTCTAGCTAGGCGCTTAGCATATTAGATTGGAGAAGGGTAATAACATATTATGTTATGCAGGGCCCGCTGGAAGAGCAGTTTTATAACTGAAGTGGCTACCCTGGGTAAATCAAACTTATATGATAATTGTAAGTTCCTGTATAGCGCACATGTCTGCCAAAGTCGTCACCCCTAGCACTCCACAATCATTAGCTTGTCGTTAGGATGGCTGTCATTATGGCACTCTAGCATTTCAAGGAATTACTCCTGCCATGTACCCATTTGCCTCACCTGGGTGGAGTGTGGCAAATGAAAATTAATGTTTTGCCACAGGATTTATAGTGCTGTGACAAGGATTCGAACACCACACCGTGTGCTTCTCAGTCCACCGTCTTATCCGCTCGACCACTACAGCTCTATAATGTAATATTTGGTTCCGTTTAGTGGCGGTCTCGATGGCGTAACTATGAAAACCATGACAAAGAACAACGTTTTTTTTTCAGATACGACGCTTTAAACCGCGGCGATTTTCTTTTTTAACAATGAATCGCTAACTGCAAAACGCTTCACAATTTTGTATCTTATAGGCCAGGGCTCAGTGAATACTCGTAAGACCTATGTTGTGAGATGTTAATATTCATTCACACGTTAAAACTAAACACGAACTATTTTGTTTACCGCGTCATATCTTTCGTCTTTCTTACCTGTGACACGTCCGACTCTACCACCGAGTGCCTCTCCGGCGTAACCAGCTATGTGAGCTCCCAGACTGTGGCCGATGATATGCATGTCCTCAAACCAGGCGCCCTTATTGTCGACCAGCTGCTCGATCATCTTACCAATGATCCTTCCTACCACACGGGTATTGTCACGTGGGTTCGGATACCACTTACTGGACGCGCCGGGGCTCCAGTCCACGCAGATGACATTCCTTGGCTCATCCTAAAGACACAATCATAACAATTCTTGTATTTCGTATCATCAAAAATATGGACTTGAGGGCTTACAATATGCAATCGTTTTTCGTAGAAGTTTAAAATAATTCAACTCAGTTTATCTGCTTTAGTCGTCAAATTGTTTGACAACAATGACGGTCGCATCCTATTGGGTACCCATTCAACACCTGGGTGGAGAGTAGCAAGTGCAGGTTAATATCTTGCCAAAGGATATTAGTGCCGTGTCGGGATTCGAACCCTCGACCTTCGCATCTCCAGACAAGCGCCTTAAACCACTCGACCAAGACACTCCCTTGTGTGTTCAAATGTGAATTGATATATTTACTATTATCTGCAATCTACATTACGTTGGACATTAATTGTTCCTCTTAGCATTTTCAATGTATAAATATATATATAGTAGAATGCAAACAAGATTACCCTGTCTACCAACGCTTTCCTCAAGTTCATCCATAGTGGTTTTGCCATCGTGTCTGTCCATCCATGAATCAAGAAATGGGTCGGCCAGGAGGGGTTAAAACCCGAACTTATGACACTGTCCGTGTTGGTCCAGTCTAGCATCTGCATGCAATTATAATATAATAAAAATAATAATAATAATAATAATAATAATAATAATTATAATGAAATAATACAAGATATCACAAAATGATATTAATAATGATAGTAATACAAAATAATAATAATAATAATCCAGCTTTTATGGCCGAGCTACTATGATAAGGCACTCAAGCATTCAAGAAATTTCTTCCTACCGGGTACCCATTTACAAGACCTGGGTGGAGAGTGGCAAATGTAAACTAGACTTTAATTCGTCACTTAGACGAATTAGGTGATACGTATGATAATGGTTGACTTAACGAATAATGCATTACACGATATATTATTTTGTAAAATGCTTCTCCCATTTATATGCTTCTCCCATTATGATCTATTCATATGTCAAGATTAAATTGTGTCTCCTTGATCATCATGGATCTAGGGAAGATAGATTGAAACAATATATGACCTTTGACCCTGTGCAGTAACCAGTTACACATTTGACTCTAATTTACATCATGAAGAACACCTTTTGACGATTTTTATCTTATTTAAAGAAATGAAAATGTAATTGATAAATGATTATCATCATTATGATAATGATGATCATGATGATCATGATCATGATCATGAGCGCGATCATGACATCTTATTAAAAAAATGAGGGTTGATTTAGATAGCATATAGTCTCAGCTACAACATACTCAAAAATCAACAAAATCCAAGCCGAAATAACGGCGATATTGCTCGCAAAAGACAGGAATGTAGACTCCAGATTTGAGAAAAAGTCATCTCCCATAGGGATTACACGCAAAAAGTAATGGATTAAGTGAAAATAGGGTAATAATAAAGTAAAAAGGGTTATTTATGACATTATTTGCGAATCTACGTGTTTAAATAATCAAAGGAGATGGTACAGTGAAGGTCAAAAGGAAAAAAAAGTGAAAAAAAAAGTGTTGGAGACACCCGGACTCGAACCAGGGATCTCGAGGTTGGAAGTCAAGTGCGTTACAGATATACCAAAACATCTCCCATAGCGATTACACGTAAACAGGAAATGGAATTCAGAAATCCTACTTTGCAAGTGAAATATGAGCATGATCCCGGCATCTAATCGAAAAATAAAGGGCACACTTGTGATAGCTCATTTTTTCAGCTACAACATATCCGAAGCTCAGCGAAAACGAAGCTAAAACAACGGAGATTTTTCTCGCGAAAGACAGGAGTGTAGAATCCAGTTTTGAGAAAAAGTCATGTCCCATAGAGAATACACGCAAAATGCGAAAAATTGACATGCCTCCTTTAATCGCAAAAATACACCATGATACTTTTGTCAAAAATAAAAATTGTGAACATTACATTTGTAGAAAATTGTCTCAGCTAGAACATATCAAAATTAAAAAGAAAATTGATCCATATTTACAGAGATACAATCAATTTTCCAAAAATATGCTGACGTCATAATATGCAAATTAAAATTTTGAGTTTGGAGGCCATTATGATGACGTCATGAGTTAATTGAGGATCAAATGAGACATGAAATCATATCTCCGACTCATAATCTATCCAAATATGACAAAATATTAGGAGTTTCTATCTATTCTAAAGAGTTACAATGAATTTTATATAGGCATGTTTTTGCCCATGTATTGTGGATAAAGATAACGCAAATCCGCGCGTGCTGTCAACTTTGACGGACGCTCATTGCGTTAATAAAAGGTGAACAAATTATCAAAATGCTTGGAAAAATGTACCAAATATGATGACAGAAAAAATCGGCGATTCTATGTTGCAAAATGCCAGTACGCGCGAAAACGCGCGCGCATGCGCGTGTGCGTAATTTTTTTATCAAATGCTCCATATGGCCTGAAACGTATGCAAAAAAAATTTAGGATGATTTAGAGCATTTTTTATTTTTGTGCGCGCGTAAACGCGCGGACGAGCGCGCACGCGCGCATTTACGCACGTTTATTGACCTCAACTTGACCGGACGGATATTGATCTTAATCATGATAAATATGAATGAAAAATTATTATTCGTTATAAAGATATGATCATTAGTTGATTTTCACAAAATGGCGCCTGGATGACGTCACGATGACTTTGAGTCTTTGAAAAGTCACGCAGTTCTAAGTTAGACTAAGATCTATCATCATTGAAAGATTCATAACAATGGCTTCGTTCAGTCTTGAGATATCCTGCGAACAAATTCGAGGAAGAATAATAATAAATAAACTAGACTTTAATTCGTCACTTTGACGAATTAGGTGATACGTAGCTATTTTTGTATCATGAAAGTGTGCCGATGATGACCTAATGATAATATTCATTAAATTGATAATGACGATATTTGATTTGATTTTATTTTATTTTATTTCATTTATTGGTTTCTGCATCTTTTTCCTTTTTTTAATCATACATTTTCATGAACATAATATGGTTTGATACAATATTTTATGTGTATATAATTTTAAACAGATAACAAACGAATTTAAGCAAATATATTAAATGCATAATTTGTTGGTTTTAAATGACGATGACTATGATTAAAAGTGGTATAGCGCCCCCTTCAGGTATTCGATAGAGAATTGTTATATGATTAAACTATTAATTTACTAAACAAGCTCAAATTTTCGCCTGATTGCAGAGCCTACTACTCATTGAACTGATATTTCGACGTACTACATACGCAACATAATGAACAAGTCTAGACTGGAATGTAGTATCAATCACCTCCCATAGGCATAACACGCATATTAAGCAAAAATCTAACGACGTCATCAAAATGAATAAATATTGGTAATAATCTTGTGAAGAATTGTCTCAGCTACAACACAACAAAATTTAGAAGAAAATTGATCAATATTTGCAGAGATACACTCATTTTCCGTAAATATGTTGACGTCATAATATGCGAATTCGTATTTTGAGTTCTAAGGTCAATATGATTATGTAAAAATATACTTAATGGCCAAATGAGACATGAAATCATATATCTCCGACTCATACTCTATCTAAATATGAAAAAAGAAATGGCAGTCCTTATTCATCCCGATGTACTTTTTATAGGCATGTTTTTGCCCTTATATGCTATGTAATACATGAGCTAGCACGCACGGATATTTATCTTCAACGGACGCTCATTCCGTTATTAATAGTGATAAAGAGATGAACATGGTATCAAATTGTTCAGAAAAATATGAGGAATATCCTGTCAAAAAAAATTGAGGGGTAATTATTTTTCGTTCGGCCGTGACGAACGAAAACGCGCCAAAATGCGTGTTTTGCGCGATTTTTTATGAAATGCTTATAATGGCCTAAAACGTATGCAAAAAAAATTTAAGACGATTTTGAGCAATTTAAAAATTTAAGCGCGCGTAAACGCGCACATCTAGGCGTACGCGCATTTTTGCGCGCATTCATTGACCTGAAATTGACCGGACGGATATTGATCTTAATCATGATAAATATGAATGAGAAATTACTTTTCGTTATGACGATATGATCATAAGTTGATTTTCACAAAATGGCGCCTGGATGACGTCACGATAACCTTGAGTCTTTGAAAAATCACGCAGTTCTAAGTTAGACTAAGATTTATCATCATGGCAAGTTTCATGATTATGGCTTAATTCATTCTTGAGATATCCTGCGAACAAATTCATGGCAGAATAATAAAAATAATAAAGAAAATCTTGACGAAATCAAAAGGTGATACGTCTACGTACGTATCACCTAATTAATATCTTGCCAAAGCTAGTAGATTAGTGCCGCAACGGGACTCGGACCACAAACCATGTGATTCACGGTCTATCCATTAGACCACGAGACCTCTACACTATATTACATAATAAGTTTATTATAATGATTATAGCATTAATATTGATAACATTTATATCCTAAGCATGATAAGGAGGCACTGAATAGTCCTTTGAAGTAAAATAGTAAGATGTACACACAGAGAACAGTAAATGGAGAGAGAGAGAGAGAGAGAGAGAGAAAGACAAAAAGAGAGAGCTACGTATATATATGCATAGTTCCTATATGTTATTAAAATACCTGGGCATTTTCAGGAATAATATTAGTTACATCAGAGCAGTAGTTCGGGTTA
This sequence comes from Strongylocentrotus purpuratus, assembly GCF_000002235.5. Lineage (NCBI taxonomy): Eukaryota > Metazoa > Echinodermata > Echinoidea > Camarodonta > Strongylocentrotidae > Strongylocentrotus > Strongylocentrotus purpuratus. Next base: position 31,555,460 of record NW_022145598.1, read on the forward strand.
GATGCAATACACACAAATTCTTATATGCTAGATGATCAACCTTTTCTGGTCGGTTCCACACCATTTCTTTCACAATGCAATCGCATGACCAGAACTCAACTTCATCTTTAAGGACGGCCCAAATGGCAAGGGGGACCCTTGCATTCTGGGTCGTCCTTAACATGTCATGAAATGATCTCTTTTCATCTCTATATAGGAGTGTAGATCTCTGTCTATCCAAACTATGTAATCGCAGATCATTCCATAAGATGTGAAGGACGGCCCAAATGGCAAGGGGGGACCCTTGCATTCTGGGTCGTCCTTAACATGTCATGAAATGATCTCTTTTCATCTCTATAGTATGAGACATAATCACTATATTTTTTCTCACAAAATTTGGAAAGTCAAGTTTGATTCATTATATTTCTCTTGATATAGCATAGCCACGGCTGTGTGTAATATTATTAGAAAGTGTATTTATTCTTCTTTAAAAGGATATCCCATTTGTTATGAAATAACAGTCATGGAATGTGCATTACATCAATATTAGGGGCTCGATCAAAAATGAAATTTCAAAATGCACCGCTCTTGATCGGGTGTGCATTCTTCTTTCTTTGAAGAGTGTGGGTATTCTGTACTGTGTAGTGCGCAGCATAACAATACCAGTGCTTGCCATTGCATTTTGCAACTTTAATTTTCATTTTGACCCTGCCCCTTATTCTGATGTACTGCTCATTCTATGGCTGCAAATTCATAACAAATTTTCAACAACAGATTTTAATTTTTAAATTGAAAAGTAGAGGTATCTGTGTACAGGCCATTCCCCTCCCCAAAACGTATGTGTGTGGGGAGGGGGTGTATTTCTCAATTCCCATGGGACTTACTCCCGCAGTACAATCACATAAGATGGTGAAATGAAAGTGATGAAATGAAATGAAAGTGAACATTATTACCTCTCCTTGTAGAATATCTTTATTAAAAAGCTGGAAGGTAGTGCCAATTTCGTCTGGACTATCGGGTTCGTCGCCATTGCATGATAGGTCCTTCACCTTGAAGACGCCCAATTGTTCATAATTTCGAAAAGTAATGTCACAACGCCCTGGAAATAGGAAAATATAATAGTAATGTTGATAATCATAATAGGTATAACCATAATAATACAAGTAATACTAATAATGAAAACAATAATAATGATACTATTAATGATCAAAAAAACAATGATGTTGAAAATAATGATACAAAATAACAGCAATAATTATAGTAATAATAATAATAATTATAAAAAGATGATAATTATTAATACAAATATAATCACGATAATAATAATAATATCAATATTCCAGGTACTGCTCTTCCCGAGGGTCGTGCATAATTATTGACCCCAGCAATTGCTAGGTATCCATTAACACCTGTGTGGAGGGTGGCAATTGTTAATCTTTCCCCATCTTTTATTTCTTTTCTCCTTTTTTTTAGGTCTTCAATGGGGCACGGCCGATTAAGTTCCCCGCACAGGATCCACCACTGCATATAAATAATAACAATTCCAAGTCGAATAAAGAAATGTTAATTTGAGAAATAAGTTATTGTTAACGTACCGCCACTGAATACGCTGACAAGAGCGACGAACGCTAAAGTTGCCGAGGTAAACATGATGTATCTCGTAGTATCTCGTTTTGTTATAAAACAAGAAATCTGATTTGAGCTCTGGAATATAGTTGAACTGATGCAACTCGATGATTTACGGATGTCTTTCTCTCTGTTTTATACTTTCAAGACAGATAACAGTGTGTCAATCAACCCATTTTTTAAAAATATAATATTGGATTAATAATTTTAATCCAATTTTGTGAGAGAGAGATAGTTGATTACGTCAGCAGCTTCCTTTTTGTCCGAACTTTACAAATATGGATCTGAGTGTGACATCTGCTTTGCGTAAGGAATAAATATATCGGTCTCATTAGTTTAGATACGTAAACTGCAGATATGGGCCAAGTTTGATATAACATACGTACTCAACGGAATTTTGTCAATATGCGCAAACAAAGATACACGATATTAATACCTGTTGGACTGATTGGCATACCCGGTATATTGTAAAGTAAACTAAACTACATCCATACCGGCCAAATTTATATAGAAACAAAAAAAATGAAATTACCATCTTTGTAAACACCCGGTATTTAATTAAACTAAATATAGAAAAGAGTCCGGCAAAATCCATTTGTGTCTGGTCAAAAATTAAGGAAATGAACAGAATCAAAAATAAATAAAAAGAATTCGGCCAGGTTAATTCAATAAAGCCAGGCTCAGGCTACCGAGATAACGAAATCATCACCTACATTCTGGTCAAAACTATCAATCTTCTTTATAGTTTATATGGGAATGCTGACATACGGAGAATACCGTTATGAAATAAATTTTAATGAATTTGTTGTTGACAAATATATATGAAGTTTCGTACAACTAAATTTGTATCTATATAATTTTATATATTACTATATCCATCTCTTTCTCCCATCTAGTAATAATCCCTGCTCTTCCATTTTCTTAGTATTGTTTGAAAGTTTGAAGTTTGAATGTATATAATTACCAAATAATCAACATGTATATTCGTTTAATAGTCAATTAAAATAGACATACTTATTATTAACTGTTAACTTGAACAAACAAATAGCAACCTGCTTTTCGAAATTAATGTGCATATCTTTTTCAGGGACATACACTATTCATTCACGCATGATGTACACCATCTCCACTCCCTGGGGAGTATCCCTACCATATGGTCACCGTGTTAATACTCTTGACTAGAGGGGAATACTTTGTGGTTATCAACATGGAATATCGCAGCGGGGTTGGATCCTTCTTGATAAAAACTCCCTGTAGGCCTTTTTCCCTTTAATGTAAACTTTCTGTTGTACATATTATCTCTATTACTCCTAGTGATGAGCCCAACTATCGTTTCGTGAGCTCCACCTCCTCCTACTTTTTTTGCTTACCAACCCAAGCATAAATGTTGTCTGGGGGGAATTTTCACACCAACCTCTTTAGCCAGCTTGCAAACTTTGCTTATGAAGTCCCTTTCTGTTTCGCCTGCATTTTACCTTCTTTGCTTTTTCCTTCGTCTTTGTAATTCCCGTCTCTGTATTTCCTTTCTCGGCCTCCTGTACCCAATACAACGGCAAATTGTTTGCTTTGTACGACTAAGTGCAATACACGCACAAAAGTTATGACACTGTACTGAGTGATATCTAGTTATATTTGCCCTTTTTCATCAAAGCTAATTTCTTCATTAGAGTGAGTTCCATCCTTTATACAACAAAAAGGATTGTCACTGATTGAGGAGAACAGAAAACTTTGAATATGACTTAATTGCCTCTTTCGCAGTACTGTGAGGGGGTACACAAAAGGCTACGTATGGTACACATTGCAAAGTCTGTCACATTCACCAGGGAAGGGTATTCTAAGTTTGCTTTTAGCATCGAAATTTTTCCTGGAAAGTTTGAATTTTGAAATGAGGTAGTATATATCGAATATCGATCGAATGTTTACCGATTCCCGAGCGATTTTGGTATTGGTATTGGTATTTACTTTCCATATCACAATATTTAAAAAAATACAAAGAAAATGCATGTACATAGTAAATCAATAAAATAGTGAATAGCTTTGTTAGGATAACAAAACTGTTCTTCCCTAGCGATCTACAGGTGACCTGTCCACGAGCTCTGCGCCCTCAAAACTCGCCATTAGAGAATTGCTTAATTGGGAGCAGGTTTCGGTGCCCTAGCTGCGATCGTCGGCCGACCCCCTTAAAAAACGCGTTGGAGCCCGCAGTGATCGAGCCACGATCGAGGAGACACCGGCCGTACTCCTGGCAAAAATGCCTTTTTGAGTTCGAAGAGAAGTCGGGCGGGCTCCGTGCTTTATATGTGACGGCCCCTTTAAAAGCAATTATCGTCGTTAATGGTTGGTCAGTAGCGAGTGTTCTGTTCTCTTTAATTCTATTTGAATAGGAACACAAATGGATAAAATACATGTCATAAATACACGAAGGTGGATCCATTGGCACGTTGGGAAGGTACCCCTTCCCTTCTTCAGAAAAAAAAACACACAAATATTACAAGCCTGCTATAACTAAGTTGTTGTTGCTCAATTATTAAAACAATATCGGGCAAAAGGATAACGAAAATACATATTCCAGACTGAAGTTCAATAAATGCATACAATTCCGTTATTTTGATAATTTGTAAGAATTCTTCATTCAGTTGACTTAGGGAAAAAATGTTTAAAACATTTCGGGGGCTACTTTTCAAGCATGCTTGCATGAAAATAACACTCTTTAATTTGTTTTGCATTGAACTCTATGGAAATTTGGGGGCTCTTGTATGACTTTCAGGGGCTCTTTTTGGCATTCGGGGGCTAATTCGCCCCGAGCCCCCGTGTATTTTCCCTGTTGACTTTGTCAGCACTATGCCCTGCCCCTATGAAAAGGAAGAATGATGTAGTCCGGCGGCCATGTGACCACGTAACGTCGTTAACAGAACATTCGCTTCCACATTTGGTTATTTGCTACATGCACCTAGTTGTTGTGTTTAAGCAGGCACGTACGCAGGGTGGGGGGGTTAGCCCCCCCCCCTTGAGTTTATTGTATGTGTATGTTTTTTGTATGTTTTTTTAATTTAAAAAAAAAAATCCTTATAGATGACCTAGAAAATATGACCCTACCCCCCCCCCCCCCCCCCCCCCCCCCCCCCCCCAACGGAACGGAATGTCGATGGGTCAAAATTTCAAATTTTGGGACCCCCCCCCAAAAAAAAAAAACAAAAAAACAAACAAACAAACAAACAAACAAACAAAACAAAACAAAACAAAACAAACAAAAAAATGTCCGCTTACTTGATTTAGTAACTTGATTTGAATAAGTTTCCTTGGAAGCAATTTTACAGACAAGTTTTAGGGTGAGGGTTTGGGTTTAAGGTAATGTTTAGCTTTATGGATAGGGTTAGGATTAGGGTTAGGGTTTGGATTTGGATTTGTATAATGTCATGTTAATGTACCATGTATTGGTTATAACTACATGTTTATATTTTTATATTTTATGTGTCACTAAGTCAAGGAGTTAAGTCTATGTTTCACTAGCTATTGACTTCGATTGGGTGTTGGGTTGAGTTAAGTCTTTGTGTTTCCTGGAAAGCCCACATTTTTTTTGAACATTTTGATATCAAATACTCATTTTGGCGAAATATGGAGTTACGTCTTTGTACCACTGAACCCTCGATATCCTCTCTCGCTCATATACACACACATTTACACACACACACACACAACACACTCTCTCTCTCTCTCCCACCCTCTTATTTATACCCCAGTCCTTGTTTTAATGTCTTTCTCGTTCTATTATATTTACTTTTTTTATATATATATCAGTGGTCTTTCTTGATCTGATTGATACCCTTAACTTTTCTGAACGCAACACTATTTTTGCATGCTCTTCCAAATATATCTTCTTATCCTTTTCATCCCCTCTGCACAGTATAAACACGAAGACAAGATAGTAAATTATTATAAAATGAACTAGACAGGTGGGATTGAAAGGTCTTTTTTTATTTCAAATAAACTTTCGATTTAAGGAATTATTTCAACTTATCGTGTAAATTTTTTCAAAACATTTCAATTTAAAATGGTAAAAAGAACTCACTTTGTTCCTTTTCTTGGTGGATTTTACTCGCATAAATTCACCATTCTGAACTTGTTTCGTCAGTTAGCAATATATAGTGTTATTCTGGGGTTAAAAGCTTTCCATTGATGTAATTATCTCAATATTTGGAATTGTCTTGGAATGTTAACTTTAACATGTTGACCACTTGGTAGGGATACTCCACAGGGAGTGGAGATGGTGCACATCGTGCGTGAATGAATAGTGTATGTCCTTTTGAAAAAGATATGCACATTATTTTGCAAAAATGCCTACTAACAAAATGTGTGATTGCATTCAATAAAAGATTTACCCACGGGATAATCGCAAAAAGCATGTTGCAATTTGTTAGATCAAGTTAACAGTTAATAATAAGTATGTTTATTTTTAATGGACTAATAAATGAATATAAATGTAAGAGGCCGTGCAAAGAATGATAAGAAAAACTTGTATATATGTTTTATAGATTTAAGGAAAGCCTTTGACAATGTTTGGAGGTATGGTCTTTGGTATAAAATGTTAAAACAAGTTATCGGTGGTTATTTTCTGAGAGTGCTACATGACATGTATTCAAAATGTAATTTGTTGTTGTTGTTTAAATGATATCTTATTTCCGGCCTCATAATTTCACATAACAAGAAATTATAATAATAAGCAATATAAAACAAGATCTTTGATACAAGACACTTCATGAGTTACATCAATCAATGCACATAGAAACAATCTCAGATTCTACATGATTTTACATTTGTTTCTTGCATGTTACAGTGTATAATCAAAATAACAGTAGAGGAAGGTTAAAGTAGCCATAAAACTAGACGAGGGCGCCACCTCGTGATTCAATAGAAATACCGGAGTAAAACAAGGGTGTGTCATTAGCCCGACATTATTCAATATGTTTTAAATGATGTTGTAGATATTTTTGATACCTCAGTCAGTGAACCCGCAACGCTACATGATAAGGAATTGAACTGTATAATGTATGCAGACGATCTAGCAATTATTTCTAGATCCCCTCAGGGAATGCAACACTGTTTAGATCATTTCACTAAATATTGTAACTCTTGGATGTTGAAAAAATAATGTCTCCAAAACTGAAATAATGATATGTAATAAGTCAGGCAGGTTAAATGATAAAATTGAATTTTAAATAAAACGGGGAAAAACTTAGCTCGGTAAAGGAAACGAAATATTTAGGCATTGTTTTTAGTAATAATGGATAGTTCAAAACGGCGACAAGGGACTTAGCGGATAAGGCCAGGAGAGCATTATTTAAACTTTATAAATCTTTCGGCAATTATACGCCTAGTATTAAAACCTTATTACACCTTTTTAATGCAACTATACAACCTATTCTGCTTCATGGATCCAAAATTCGGGGTGCTAGTGCAATAGACATGAAAAAAATTCTACAAATAGAAACAGGAAAAACAGGACTTTTTTATAAAAACGATTTTGAGAAAGTACACATTCAGTGTTATCTATATTTGTCAACAAAAAATTCATTAACATTTATTTTATAACGGTATTCTCCGTAAGCCAAGATTCCCATAGAAATTATAAAGGAGATCGATAGTTTTTACTAGAATGTAGGTAATGATTTCGTGATCTTGGTAGCCTGAGTCAACTTACTTTATTGAATTAGCCTGGCCGGGTTTTTTAATATTTATTTTTAATTCTTATCATTTCCTTAATTTTTGACCAGAGACAGATGGACTTTGCCGGATTTGTTTTTCTTCTATATTTTAACAGTTTATTTAAATACCGGGTGTTTACAAAGATGGTAATTTTACCTATTTTGTTTCCATAAATATTTGACCGGTATAGATGTAGTCTAGTTTACTTTCAAATATACCGGGTATGCCAATAAGTCCAACAGGTATCAATTTCGCGTATTCTAGTTGCACGAATTGACGAACTTCTGTTGACTACATATCTTACATCAAAATTGGCCCATATCTGTAGCTTACATTTCTAAATTAATGAGGCATATATTTATTTTCCTTGGGCAAAGCAGATTCCATACTCAGATCCAATATTTACAAATCAGCAAAAAGGAAGCTGCTGACGTAATCAACTATCTCTCCCTTTCTCACAAATTTGAATTACAGTTATTAATCCTGTATTAGTACATTATTAAAAATGGGTTGATTGACACGCTGCTATCTGTCTTGAAAGTATAAAAAGTGAGAAAGATCTCCGTGAATCATTGAGTTGCATCAGTTCAACTATATTCCAGAGCGTCCATCAGATTTCTTGTTTTATAACAAATCGAGATCTACTACGAGATACATCATGTTTACCTCGGCAAGTCTAGCATTCGTCGCTCTTGTCAGCGTATTTAGTGGCGGTACGTTAACAATAATTTATTTCTCAAATTAATATTTCTTTAATTCGATTTGGAATTGTTATTATTTATATTCAGTGGTTAAAGGTAAAAGAGAAGAATATAGGAAAAGACGAGAGGGAGAAAACAAACCAAACATCCGTTCCTATCAAGGATGGGCAATGTTGCCAGGGCTCATATCATGGGGAATGGTAGAAATGTTTACTCCAGCTTTGTGTGCAACACAAAGGATAGTAGTACGTAATATTCTGGGGTATATTTTTGTTTATTGTTATTACCACTTGCACTATGATAGTATGTGATCTTCTTTGTAATAACGTAACCAGCTAACTTATATATTGATTATGTTTTGTGTTTACAGAATATTGAAAATGATCCTAGACGTTTCGACTTTGAACAAAAAAAATTGACATTAAATTTGAATTTGATTATTCTTCTATATGAATATTTATCCACATTTGCCACCCTCCACACAGGTGTACATGGATACCTTGTAGGCCTAATTGATGGGGGTCAATAATTATTGCAAGACCCTCAAGGAGCGCAGCACCCGGTATATTTATATGGCTAAACTGGCTCAGTGACACCCAATTATTAGTATCTTGATTATATTTGTAATATTAATTATTATCTTTATATTATTATCATTATTCATATAATTACTGCTGTTATTTTTTAATTATTATTATTAACATCATTGTTTTTTTAATCATTAATCGTATCATTATTTTCGTTCTTACTATTAGTATTACATGTATTATTATTGTTAGTCCTATTATGATTATCATCATTACTATTATATTTTTCCTTTTTCCAGGGCGTTGTGACATTACTTTCCCAAATTATGAACAATTGGGCGTCTTCAAGGTGAAAGACTTACCATGTAATGGCGCCGAACCAGAAAGTCCAGACGAAATTGGCACTACATTCGAGCTTTTTAACAAAGCAATTCCACAAGGAGAGGTAATAGTTTATTTTCATTTTGACACCTTTTGTGAGTGAACTACGGGAGTAAGTCCCGGGGGAATGGGTGGGGGCTATACATCCCCACACACATACTTTGTGGGAGGAGAATGTCCTAGAATGGCCTGTACAAAGATACCTCCACTTTTCAACTTAAACATTTAAATCTGTTGTTGAAAATTTGTTATGACTTTGCTTATGCTTATTATATACATGTTATCAAGATTACTCTGATATTTATTATAAACTTATTATGTTAATTAGTGTAGATGTATCGTAGTCTAGTAGATAGATCGTGAATTACATGGTTCGTGGTTCAAGTTCCGCTGCGGTACTAATCTCCTAGCTTTGGCAAGATATACATTTGTAACTCTCCACCCAGGTCTTGTAAATGGGTACCCGGTAGGAAGCAATTCCTTGTCTGCTTGAGCTGCTTATCATGGTAGCTACATCGACTGTAAAAGCTGGGATGATAACATGATTGCGGGGCCCTCAGAGAGTACAGTATTTATACTGATAAGGCTATCCACGGTTTAAAAAAAAAAAAAAGTAAAAAAAAGGAGAAGGCATATTATTATCATCATTATTTTTATTATTGTTATCATCATATTTATTACCATCATTATTACTATCATTATCATCATAGTATTATAGCTTGTATTAATACATTATAATAAGTATTTCTCTAATACTTTTATTTATATTACTATCATTTCTATCATTATTATTATTGTATTATGATTGCATGTAGATGCTAGACTGGACCAACGCGAACAATAACCACGGATCGGGATTCAATCCCTCCTGGCCGACCCATTTTTTGATCCATGGATGGACAGACACGATGGCAAAACCACTATGGATTAACTTGAGGAAGGCGTTGGTAGACAGGGTAATCACTTTTGCATTATATTGTATAAATATATATATATAAATTGAAAATGTTAAGAGGAACAATGTCCAATGAGATGTAGATTGAAGATACTACAAACTATATCAATCAGCAACGGTAGATGTAATACCTATACCGGGCATGGATTGAAGTCCACATGCGTTTTCGATTTATTGTCTTCAGGTGAAGAGAGCATTTTCATGGTTTTAAAGAGAATTATAATAAGATAATGATTATGATTGTGTCTTTAGGATGAGCCAAGGAATGTCATCTGCGTGGACTGGAGCACTGGTGCGTCCAGTAAGTGGTATCCTACCCCACGTGACAACACCCGTGTGGTAGGAAGGATCATTGGTAAGATGATCGAGCAGCTGGTCGACAATAAGGGCGCCAGATTTGAGGACATGCATATCATCGGCCATAGTCTGGGAGCTCACATAGCTGGTTATGCCGGAGAGGCACTCGGTGGCAGAGCCGGACGTGTCACAGGTAAGAAAGACGAAAGGCTCCCTCAGATATGGCGTGGTAAACCGGCGCCATTGTCCTCTATTTAAAATAAAAGATTGGTTTAGTTTAAGCGTGTAACAGCGCACAACAAAGGTCCTATGGGCATTCACTGAGCTCCGGGCTATAAGATAGAGAAATTTAAAGCGTATAGCATTTAAGGAGTCATCATTAAAGATAAAGTTGAGTTCTGGTCATGCGATTGCATTGTGAAAGAAAAGTTGTGGAATGGATCAAAAAAAGTTGATCATGTAGCATGTAAGTGTTGGTGTGTACTGCTAGGTTCTCGAGTCATCAAAATCATAACAAATTTGCCCAGTCTTGGTAAAGTAATAAGCACTGTACACAGAAAGATGTGGGACTACACAAATGGTGTCGGGCCTACTTACCTTGATTTTCATTTTTCTATGCTCATTACCCAGCCAGTATACATTTTCTACCAAAATCGTTTGGCAAATGACATTTAATTGTAATCTTGAACATTCAGAGTAAGTTTCGTTTGATTCTGTGAGAATTCATTTTCGTTTTTTTACCAGAACTCAAGGTTATTTTTAATACTGAAAAATCGGCGTGGGTTACCTCATCTTGTCTCAACAAAGCTTTGTCCGTTAATTGTTAATATTATAATTGGTATTAATACGCCGAATGGATGAGAATCGATCGGATTTGTGACGGTCTGGCGGATTGACCGAGGTAACAATAGGTTAAAAGATGATTATTTAGATTTTTTGTGAGAATTATTTGAGAAATACATTCTTTTTGACCGATAATGCCACAACTGAAAATTTAAACATCGTTTTCAGTTTTTTGAAAGGATCTGAAATTAATATTCAGGCATTTGGAAGTGGTGATATTAGTTTCTTAAATGATTTGTTGAACATCATTAACATGAACAATTCAACAAGGATACGTAGCTGGATCTTAATAGGTTTTGGTTGGTGTTGAGTCTCTTGTTAAATCTCATCCGTCGTAGAACAATGTATTCCCTATAGAGATAGAGAGAAAGAGAAAGAGAGACGGAGATGGGAACGGGAGAGGAATACATTAAGCACGTTGTCCATTTTGTTGTATATGTTTCAGGACTTGACCCTGCTGGCCCATTGTTCGGTGGTACCGACGATCAATGTAAACTGGATCGGTCAGACGCCATTTTTGTAGATGTCATGCATACTGATGGAGACCTGGTTGCTTTTGGTGGTGCTGGACTAATGGAGGAGGTATGTTAATGATAATAATTAAAATAATTATTAAAAACAGAAACAAAATACTGAAGGTATTCATTTCATATGTGCCTATTTCCATAGTACTATATGCATTTTTTGTAATTCAATATTTGTCAGCGTTAAACTAGGAATTTGCATTTGTACTAATAAACGTTATTCAATTCAATTCAATACTGTTGCGTAAATGTTGTCTCTATTGATTAACGCATATTTGTTTCACCTCAACAATGGCAGTGCGGCGACCATGACTGGTACCCGCATGGGGGCAAGGACCAACCCGGATGTGGAATGTTCGATGCCGGATGCGACCACATGATGGCTATAGAGTACTTCACAGAAAGCGTCTTAAACAAGAAATTCCCCGCTACCAAGTGGGCCTTAACCGTGAAGGACTTGTTCAAGAACCCGTCGGACTGCATAGGCGAAGGAGACTGTCCAGAGATGGGTTTCCACGATCGTGATGACCCGAAATACAGGGGAGGAGACTTCGAGATGGACACGCCCCTCTAGAATATATACAAGCAACTGCAAGGTTAAATCCATTAATCGGAATGGAACCCTGCAGGACCACATACAGGGATTCCTGTTAGTGACCTTCTAGAAATTCTTCAATTGTTGAGTATCAAATAGATTAGGGTATCTGGTTATACCATTTAATTATCTTTTGTTTTGTCATCTAATTTTGAGTGATTAACTTAGAGTGAAGAACGATAGATGAATTTCAAAAGATTCTTTGACAATAGGCAAACAATAACTAAGGACTTTTCTTTTCAGAATTAATTGAGGTTAACGAATGATCACTGTCATTCCTTGATTTTATATTGAAGACTGATTTCGTCGTTCGGTCTGTAAGACCGCTTTGGCTTTAAGAACCCTCCGACTCTCAACGCACATCCTGAATAGGAACAAAGTGAATTACTTTTACCATTTTAAATTGAAATGTTTTGAAATAATTTACACGATAAGTTAAAATAAATCCTTGAATCGAAATTGTATGTGAAATAAAAAAGACCTTTCAATCCCACCTGTATAGTTCATTTTACAATTATTTACTATCTTGTCTTTGTGTTTATAATGTGGGGATGAAAAATATATATTTGGAGGGGCATGCGAGAATCGTGTTGTGTTTAGAAAAGTTAAAGGTATCAATCACATTAAGAAAGACCACTGAAACAAAACATTGTAAATATAATAGAACGAGAAAGACTGATCGGGGGATAAAAAGTGTGTGTGTGTGTGTGTGTGCGTGCGTGCGTGAGTGTGTGTATGTGTGTGAGTGTGTGTATGTGAGCGAGAGAGGATATCGAGGATTCAGTGACACAAAGACGTAACTCCATATTTTGTCGAAATGTTCAGGAAAATGTGGCCTTTCCAGGAAATACAAAGACCTAACTCCACCCAACACCCCAATGAAGTCAATGGCTAGTGAAACATAGACTTAACTCCTTAAGGCCCAAGTGCTCAGTGACACACAAACCACTTTTTCTCAAAATGGCCAAAATGGAGTTACGCCTTTGTGTTACTGACCCCTCGATATATATACATGTATATATTATAACCTATACATCGTACATTAACAGGACGTTATAAAAATCCCAACCCTATCCCTGAAGCTAAACCTAACCCTAACCCTAAATTTATAAAAGTTACTTTACCTTTAGTCATAAGGATCGTTTCTAACCCCCCCCTCCCCCCCCCCCCCCTAATTCATCATGTTCGTTGAACAAAAATGGGGGAAAAAAACGTGTGTGAAGAGGCACCGGTACTACTCGGATAATAAAATGTGGATTTACAAGGCTACTGAGTAGCTGATTAGGGGGAAGGCGGGTTTATCTTTTGATACTTATCATCATAATAATTCTTTTCGTGACCTGTAGACGCAGGTAAGCATAGGGATAATGAACACGATCTCAAAATTTGATAAAAATTATTTACATAACTGAGAGGCCCAGTAGATTAAAAAATTTGTGGAACATGAATGCTTGGTAAATATACGGGTTAATTTTTTTTTTTAAGTACTTTTCAAAACTAAGCAGAGCAAAACAAAGCTCAGCGCAACATTTTGTGTTGCGGCACATTATATATTTTTTTATTTGTTTATGTGTACTCATAAACCTTTTTATAGAAAATTTGTTTTTCTGCTGCTTGGATATTGGTGTCGACTATATACACAAACACAACAACTAGATGCATGTAGCAAATAGCCGAATGTGGAATCGAACGTTCTGTTTACGACGTTACGTTGTCAGATGACCGCCGCTCTACAAAATATTTCCTTTTCATAGGGACAGGGCATAGTGCTGACAAAGACATCTGAATAAAGAGTTCTTACCAATTAGCAATGTTCTAATGGCGAGTTTTGAGGTCGCATAGCTCGTAAACAGGTCTCCCGTAGATCGCTCGGGAATCGGTAAACATTCGATCGATATTCGGGCGGCAATCCGACGATTTAAGACCATTTTGGGCCTTTAAAAAGTTCCGACAGAGGCCGGCAGAGCTGCGTGGCCACCGCACGGGCTCCCTACGATGGTGTCGGCTAAGACCAACGAAATACCACGGAGGCCTTGAGGTTGCCCCCGAAGGGTCTTAAGGATCAGCTACTCAAGACAGTCAAAAGGGCTACCTTAAACTATTTCATGGGGTAATAGGAGCACAGTATATCACTTTCAGGTATAAAAATACATTGATACATTGCTGTTATGAGGCTCTAATAGCAAAACATGTCTGAAGCATCCAAAATCTACTTTTATGGGTCCAAATTTAATGTAAGTGGTATATGAGCATCAAACTATAGTTTAGTATACAAATAATAAACAGCAGTGAGGGCATTAGTAAGACATTCCCACACGAGGTACCTTTGGAATTGTCTATCACGCCCGGGGCGATAGCCGAGGGTGTTTGCACTGTTTTGAAGTTACCGAGTGTGGGTAATTTTACTAATGCCCGAACAAAATTATGTGTATTTTTTTTTATATAAGATTATGTTTTATTTGTTTTATAAGATTTTTTATTGTTTGTTTTATAAAATGATGTTTTATAACATGATTTTGATAATGACCGGTCATTACCATTGGATAATGACCGGTCATTATCCAAATTAAGCGTTATGCAAAATAAATGCCTGGTCACGTATACGATTTCAACCAATCATTTGATTAGAATCCACGTCATCATCTTATGATAGGTGATATAAGTTATTCCTACAAAATCATATTTGAAAGTGTGATGCATTTTAGGTACTACTTGATTGAACCGATATAACATCACATAGGATCACCAAAGAAATTTATCACGGCCTCATAGGAAATGCACGAGAAATCATATATTTTAATGACTAAAATATTAAATCATAAGCTATGTGATATTCTGAACTTCTTGATAATAATATCATATAATAGATAAAGTATACATCGCGGGTATGTACACTCTCCATTAAAATATGTACAGACCCTTTTCTTGATTAAATCGTCAATATGGGCTCACCGAAGTACTCCGATTGTTTTTCGCTTAACAAATGTAGTGACCATAAACATGATTACACATTTAAAAGATCTTATTATAAATACCTCTTATAAACGCTACCTCCTATAAATGCTAAAATCTAAGTTGGAAAACACTTCCTTGCAATGTGTAACATGCGTAGCTTTTTGTGTACCCCCTAACAGTACTGCGAAAGAGGCAATAAATTCATGTCCAATGTTTTTTGTTCTCCTCTATCAGTGATAATCCTCTTTTTTTAAGGATGAAACTCGGTCTAATGAAGAAATGAGCTATGATGAAAAAGGGCAGTTCATTATGATATATTTCGAAATATAACGAGATATCACTCACTTTAGCGTCATAACCTTTGTGTGTGTGTGTGTGTATTTCTCTTAATGTTCATGTAAATCTAGCACTCATTCGTAAAAAAAAAAAACAATTTTCCGTTATATTGGGTGCAGGAGGCCGAAAAAAGAGAAAAAGCAGAGCTGGCAAATGCAGGCGAAACCAAGTTTATAAGCAAATTTTGCAAGCTGGCTGAAGAGGTTGGTGTGACAACTACCCCTCATACGACATCTATGCTTGCTATCGGGTTGGTAAACCAAAGAGTAGGATGAAGTGGAGCTCGCGAAACGATAGTTGGGCTCATCTCTATGAGGAAGAGAGATAGTAATTATGTACAACAGAAAGTTTACATCAAAGGGAAAAAAGCCTGCATGGAAGTTTGTTTATCATAAGGGTCCAACCCCGCTGCAATATTCCATTTTGATAACCACAAAGAAGTGCACTCTAGTCAAGCGTATTAACATGTTGATCATAATTATGGTAGGGATACTCCCCAGGGAATGGAGATGGTACACATGGTGCGTGAATGAATAGTGTATGTTCCCTGAAAAAGATGTGCACATTAATTTGCAAAAAGGCCTATGGAGATGGTACACATAGTGCGTGAATGAATAGTGTATGTTCCCTGAAAAAGATGTGCACATTAATTTGCAAAAAGGCCTACCAGAAATTGTGATTGCATTCAATGATTGATTTACTCGGGGGATAATTTTAAAAAAAACATGTTGCTATTTGTTAGTTCAAGTGAACAGTTAATAATAAGTATGTCTATTGTAATTGACTATTAAATGAATATACATTTTGGTGATTTTATATTAAATTAAAAGTTTCAAACAATACTAAGAAGAGGGAAGAGCAGGGTTTATTGCTAGATGGGAGAAAGAGATGGATAAAGGAATATACCACATTATGTAGGTACAAATTTATTTGTACGAAACTTCATATATATCTGTCAACACAAAATTCACTATATAACGGTATTCTCCATATGTCAACATTCCCATAGAAACTATAAAGAAGACTGAAAGTTCTGACCAGAATGTAGGTGTTGATTTCGTGATCTCGGTAGCCTGAGTCAATTTACTTTATTGAATCAGCCTGGCCGAGTTCTTTTTATTAATTTTTGATTCTTATCATTTCCTTAATTTTTGACCACACACAGGTGGATTTTGCCGGACTCCGATATTTGTTTCTATATTTAGTTTAATTAAATACCGTGTGTGTACAAAGATGGTAATTTCACCTTTTTGTTTTCATATACATTTGTCCGGTATGGATGTAGTTCAGTTTACTTTACAATATACCGGGTATGCCAATAAGTCCAAAAGGTATCAATATGGTGTATTTTTGTTTGCGCGTATTGACACACTTTTGTTGACTACGTATGTTCTATCAAACTTGGCCCATATCTGCAGTTTACGTATCTAAACTAATGAGGCTGATATATTTATTCCTTACGCAAAGCAGATGTCACACTCAGATCCATATTTTTATAGTTCAGAAAAAATGGAAGCTGCTGACGTAATCAACAATCTCTCTTTTACAAAATTGGATTACAATTATTAATTCAATATTATGTTATTAAAATTGGGTTGATTGACACGCTCCTATAGCTCTCTTGATAGTATAAAAACAAAGAGAAAGACATCCGTAAATCAGTTCAACTATATTCCAGGTCTTTCATCAGATTTCTTCAGTTTCAATTAAACGAGATACTACGTGAGATATGCTTTCCTCGGCAACTCTAGGATTCGTCGCTCTTGTCAGCATATTTGGTGGAGGTATGTTAACAATAATTTATTTCTCAAATGAATATTTCTTTAATTCGATTTGGAATTGTTATTATTAATATGCTGTGGCGGATCCAGGTGGAGGCCTAATCGGCCGCCCCCCCCCCCCCCTTGAAGGCTTAAACACATAAAGAGAGGAAATAGAAGATGGGGAAAGATTAAAAAAATAAAGAGTAAAAAGAAGAATAGAGCAAAAGGAGAAAGCGAGAAAAGAAATCCATATCTATCAAGGATGGGCAGTGTTGCCGGGGTCATTTCATGGGGAATGGAAGAAAATATTTATGTCAGCTTTGTGTACAACACAACACAAAGCTGGCATAATATCTTGGGGTCTATTTTTGTTTATTGTAATTAACCACTTGCACTGAAATATTATGTGATTTTCTTTGTAATAATATAACCAGGTAACTTTGATATTTATTATGTTTTTTGTTAACAGAATATTGAAAATGATCCTAGACGTTTGGACTTTGAACAACAAAACTGACATTAAATTTGAATTTGAATATTCTTCTATATGAATATTCATCCACATTCGTCACCCTTTACACAGGTGTAAATGGATACCTTGTAATTGCTTGGGTAAGAAATTATTTCAAGAAGAGCAGTCCCCGGAATATTGATATGGCTAAACTGGCTCAATGAGACCCGATTATTAGTATCTTGTTCATATTTAAATTATATTAATCATTATCTTTATATTATTAATATCATTAATATTATTACTATAATTACTGCTGTTGTTTTGTATTATTATTATCAACATTATTATTTTTTTAATCATTAATCGTATCATTATTATTATTTGTATGATTGGTATTACATGTACTATTATTGTTCGTATTATCATTATTATCATTATTATTATATCTTTACTATTTCCAGGGTGTTGTGACGTTACTTTTCCAAATTATGAACAATAGGGGGTCTTCAAGGTGAAGGACCTTTCATGCAATGGCGCCAATCCAGATAGTCCAGTCGACATTGGCACTACATTTGAGCTTTTTAACAAAGCCATTCCGCAAGGAGAGGTAATAGTAAGTTTACTTTTATTTCACCACCTTTTGTTATTCTAATACGGGAGTAAGTCCGGGGGTATACACCAGTTACACGCATACTTTTGTGGGAGGGGAATGGCCTGTTCAAAGATATCTCCACTTTTCAACTCAAAAATTAAAATGTGTTGTTGAAAATTTGTTATGGCTTTGCAGCTATGGAATGAGCAGTACATCAAAATAAGGGGCAGGGTCGAAGTGAAAAGTTGCAAAGTGCATTGGCACGCACTGGTATTGTTATGAAGTAGACGAAAGACTTGTCTGATGTCTGATTGTCAACGAAACGGAGTTAAGTCTGTTGTCAATTCTGCATGTTGCTATGGCAGGCACCCAGTGAAAACGAATTCGTTTGATAATATTATGGAAATGCAAGCACTACTTTAAACAAACAGAACTTTGTCATTCCTTGCTCATTTTTCCTGATTGAGGTGTAATATGAAAGGGCAGAACCTCAACTTTCTGGAAATGTGATTTTCTCTTTTCATTGAAATTCTGATACCGTCAGCCAAATGACATTTTGGTTTCCTCTCTTCAAATTCATTTTAATCACTCATGCGTGAAATATGCATCATATGAGTTGCATCAAATGAAATAAGAGGATCTAAGCTTTCCAAATATGTGTAATTTAGTAATTATAAATGTGACTAAGTTATGATAACACATCGATAATTCTCAGTTTCGTTTTTTTCTGGGACGCACTGTATAATGAATTGAATGAAATGAATTGAATGCATTATATGAGTTGCATCAAATGAAAGAGCAGGATCTATGCTTTACAAATATTTTTCATTTATTAATGATAATTGTGATTAAGTTATGATAAAAAATCGATAATGCTTTTTCTGGGACGCACTGTATGTAAATAAATAAATATATATATATATATCGAGGGGTCAGTGACACAAAGACGTAAATCCATTTTGGCCATTTTGAGAAAAAGTGGTTTGTGTGTCACTGAGCACTTAGGCCTTAAGGAGTTATTTATATATAAGGCTATGCTTCACTAACCATTGACTTCAATGGGGTGTTGGGTGGAGTTAAGTCTTTGTGTTTCCTGGAAAGCCCACATTTTTCTGAACATTTTTAAATCAAATACTTATTTTGGCAAAATATGGAGTTACGTCTTTGTGTCATTGAACCCTCGATATCCTCTCTCGCTCGCATACACACACTCACACTCTCTCTCTCTCTCATTTTTTCTCTCTCTCTCTCTCTCTCTCTTCCACTCTCTTTTTTTTATCTCCCAATCAGTCCTTCTTTAAATGTCTTTCTCGTTCTATAATATTTACATTTTTTTGTTTCAGTGGTCTTTCTTGATATGATTGATACCTTTAACTTTTCTGAACACACCACGATTCTCGCATGCTCTTCTAAATGTATTTTTATCTTCTTATCCTTTTCATCCCCACTGCACATAATAAACACGAAGACAAGATATTTAATAATTAAAAAATGAACTAGACAGGTGGGATTAATAGGTCTTATTTTATTTTACATAAACTTTCGAGTAAAGGATTTATTTTAACTTATCGTGTAAATTATTTCAAAACATTCAATTTAAAATGGTAAAAGAAATTCACTTTGTTCCTATTCAGGATGTGCGTTGAGAGTTTGAGTGTGCTTAAAGCCAAGCGGTCTTACAGACCTAGCGACGAAATCAGTCTTCAATATAAAATCAAGGAATGACAGTGATCATTCGTTAACCTCAATTAATTCTGAAAAGAAAAGTCCTTGGTTTTTTTATTTGCCTTTTTTCAAAGAATCTATTAAGATTCATTGATCGTTTTAAGCTCTAAGTTAATCACACAAAGTTAGATGAGAAAACAAAAGATAATAAAATGGTATAACCAGATACTCTAATCTATTTGATACTCAACAATGTAACAATTTCTAGAAGGTCACTCACAGGAATCCCTCTATGTGGTCTTGCAGGGTTCCATTCCGAATAATGGATTTAACCTTGCTTTTGCTTGTATATATTCTAGAGGGACGTGTCCATCTCGAAGTCTCCTCCCCTGTATTTCGAGTCATCATGATCGTTGAAACCCATTTCTGGGCAGTCCCCTTCACCTATGCAGTCTGACGGGTTCTTGAACAAGTCCTTCACGGTTTTGGCCCATTTGGTCGCGGGAAATTTCTTGTTTAAGACGCTTTCTGTGAAGTACTCTATAGCCATCATGTGGTCGCATCCGGCATCGAACATTCCACATCCGGGTTGGTCCTTGCCCCCATGCGGGTACCAGTCATGGTCGCCGCACTGCCATTGTGGAGGTAAAACAAATATGCGTTAATTAATAGAGACAAAATATACGCAATAGTATTGAATTGAATTGTATAATTTTTATTGATGCAAATCCAAAGTCACAGCTTAACACTGACAAATATTGAATTTACTAAATAATTTCAACATATGAAATAAATGCAAATAGTACTATGAAAATAGGCACATATGAAATTAATACCTTCAGTAATTATTGCGGCGACCATGACTGGTACCCGCATTGGGGCAAGGACCCCATGTATTTTTTTTAATTATTATCATTATCATAATAATACCTCCTCCATTAATCCAGCACCACCAAAAACAACCAAGTCTCCATCAGTATGCATGACATCTACAAACATGGCGTCTGACTTATCCAGCTTGCATTGATTGTCGGTACCACCGAACAATGGGCCAGCAGGGTCTAGTCCTGAAACAAATACAACAAAATGGACAACGTGTTTGATTTATTCCTCTTCCCCTCCCCTCCCCGCCCCCCCCCCCCTCTCTCTCTCTCTCTCTCTCTCTCTTCTCTCTGTAGGGAAGTGTTAATAACAACTATAATATTAACAAATAATGGACAAAACTTTGTTAAGACAAGACGAGATAACCCACGCCGATTTTTCAGTTTTCAAAAACGCTTCACATGTTTGTATCTTATAGCCCAAAGCTCACTGAATACCCATAGGACAAATCTGTTATTCTAAATGGCGGACAATGGCGCCAGTTTACCGCGTCATATCTGAGGGAGCCTTTCGTCTTTCTTACCTGTGACACGTCCGGCTCTGCCGCCGAGTGCCTCTCCCGCATAACCAGCTATGTGAGCTCCCAGACTGTGGCCGATGATATGCATGTCCTCAAACCTGGCGCCCTTATTGTCGACCAGCTGCTCGACCATCTTACCAATGATCCTCCCTACCACACGGGTGTTGTCACGTGGAGTCGGATACCACTTACTGGACGCGCCGGTGCTCCAGTCCACGCAGATGACATTCCTTGACTCATCCTAAAGACACAATAATAATCATTATCTTATTATAATTCTCTTTAAAACCATGAAAATGCTCTCCTTAGCTGATGAGAATAAATCGAAAACGCCTGTGGACTTCAATCCATGCCCCTTGTGTAATACGTCATCTAGCGTTGTTAATTGATATAGTTCTTAATATCTTCAATCTATATCTCGCTGGACATTCTTCCTCTTAGCATATTCAATTTATATATAGGCCTATCATATTTATACAATATAATGCAAAAAATATTACCCTGTCTACCAAAGCTTTCCTCAAGTTAATCCATATTGGTTTTGCCATCGTGTCTGTCCATCCATGGATCAAAAAATGGGTCGGCCAGGAGGGGTTGAAACTCGAACTTCTGACACTGTCCGCGTTAGTCCAGTCTAGCATCTACATGCAATTATAATACAATAATAATAAGAAGAAGAAGAAGAAGAAGAATAACAATGATAGAAATAGAAATAGTAAAAATAAAAGTAATAGAAAAATAATAATTATAATGTATTAATACGAGATATCATACAATGATGATGATGATAGTAATAAATATAATAATAACAATAATAAAAATATAGATAATAATAATCTGCCTTCTGTGTTTTTACCGTGGATAGCCTTATCAGTATTAATACTGTACTCTTTGAATTTTAATATCCCAGCTTTTATACCATGATAAGGCGCTCAAGCAGTCAAGGAATTTCTTTCTACCAGGTGCCCATTTACAAGACCTCTACACTGTTTTACATAATAATTTTATAATAATTATCAGAGTAATCTTGATAACATGTATATAATAAGCATAAGCAAAGACATAACAATTTTCACTAACAGATTTAAATGTTTAAGTTGAAAAGTGGAGGTATCTTTGTAGAGGCTATTATTGGACATTCTCCTCTCACAAGAGGATGTGTGTGGGGATGTATACCCCCCCCCCCCACCCCCGCCCCCTCCCATTACCATTACCCCCGTAGTACAATCACAAAAGGTGTTTAAATGAAAAGAAACTATTACCTCTCCTTGTGGAATGGCTTTGTTAAAAAGCTCGAATGTAGTGCCAATTTCGTCTGGACTTTCTGGATCGGCGCCATTGCATGGTAGGTCCTTCACCTTGAAGACCCCCAATTGTTCATAATTTGGAAAAGTAATGTCACAGCGCCCTGGAAATAGGAAAGACATAATAATAATGATGATAATAATGAAAATAATAATAATAACGATGATGAATAACAATGATAATGATACATGCACGATTAAAGATGAACATATAATGAAAATAATGAAAATAATAATAATAATAATAATGATAATAATAATGATGAATAACAATAATAAATCAAATCAAAAATAAATCTCAATTTTGGTGCTAAAAGTCCAAATTGCTAGGATCATTCTCATTATTCTGTCAACACAAAAGATAATGAATATCAAAGTTACCTGGTTATAGTATAAAAATAGAGATCGCATAAATATTTCAGAGCAAGTGTTAAATTACAATTAACAGAAATAGACCCAAAAATGTCACCTACAGTGCATTATGTTGCACACACAGCCGGAATAAAGCTTCCCTACCATTCCCCATAAAATGATTAGGACAGCGCTGCCCATCCTTAACAGATACGGTTCATATTCTCTCAGAGCTCGGAACATGATCAATAAAGCTTGAAAAGACAACTAATTACATACTATTGTAAATTTCCCATGGTAAATTTCCCTTTTAAATGTACACAGCCCCAATATTATTGGAGTGCACTGCGAGCTCGTAAGCGCCAGCCTTTCCGGGTGACATCCAGAGACAGAGCCTGTGCCCCGGGCAACTCTCTAGTTTTAGCAATTCAAAACCTTCTAAATGTCCGTCAAGAGCGATATAAATTGTAATGTTCTCTTTGCAATTCATTCTGTTATTTCAGGGTAGCAGGGAGGGGGTTCTCGCTAAGTTGCTCTTTCCTTTTCTTCTCTATTACCTTGTTTTCGATTTCTCCTCTCCTTATCTTTCCTCTCTTATTTAAAGGCGTTCAAAGGGGGGAGGGTTCGGCTGATTCGGCCCATACCTGGATCCAGTACTGCATATAAATAATACCAATTCTAATCGGATTTCTATTTTTAAAAAATCGTTTCAGAAAAAAAAAATTATTGTTAACATACCACCACCAAAAACGCTGACAAGAGCGACGAATGCTAAAGCTGCCGAGGAAAACATGGTGTCTCTGGTAGTAAATCTCTTGTTTTGTTGGAAAAGAAGGCTGTTGCGAACTATGGAATATAGTTGAGCTGATGCAACTCGATGAGTTATGATTGTCTGTCTCCCTTTTTATACTTTCAAGATAGATAGCAGCGTGTCATTCGACCCATTTTTAAAATATGATATTGGATTAATATTGTAAGTCCAATTATGTTGAAGAAAGATTGTCGATTGCGTCAGCAGCTTCCATATTTTCTGAACCATAAATATTGAATTTGAGTGTGACATCTGCTTTGCGCAAGGAATAAATGTATTAACCTCATTAGTTTAGCAACGTAAACTATAGATATGGGCCAAGTATAATGTAAAATGCGTAGTCAACATGAGTTCGTCAATATGCGCAAACAAAACTACACGAAATTAATACATGTTGGACTTATTGGCATATCCGGTATATTTTTAAGTAAACTGAACTACATCTATGCATACTGACCAAATGTATATAGAAACAAGAACTGCTAAATTAAGATCTGTGTACAAACCCGGTATTTAATTAAACTAAATATAGTACATCTGTTTCTAGTCGAAAATTTAGGAAATTATAAGAATATTAAAAAAACTCGGCCAGGCTAATTCAATAAAGTAAGTTGACTCAGGCTACCGAGATCACGAAATCATCCACTTTCTGGTCAAAACTATTATCCTTTATAGTTTGTATGAGAATCTTGCCATACGGAGAATACTGAAATCTGAAAAGAAATTTTAATGAAATTCCTGTTGACAAATATGAACGAAATTTCGTACAACCAAAATGTTACCAACATAATGTGGTATGTTCCTTTATCCTTCTCTTCCTCCCATCTGGTAATACACCCTGCTATCCATCAAGGTTGAATTTTGAAATTTGTATCACCAAATCACCAACATGTACGTCCATTTAATCTACTCTATATATTATTTGGTAATTGGAGCTAACAAACTGC
Source organism: Strongylocentrotus purpuratus (assembly GCF_000002235.5). Classification (NCBI taxonomy): domain Eukaryota; kingdom Metazoa; phylum Echinodermata; class Echinoidea; order Camarodonta; family Strongylocentrotidae; genus Strongylocentrotus; species Strongylocentrotus purpuratus. The sequence continues at coordinate 31,580,171 of NW_022145598.1, forward strand.
AACATACTAATCGAGGTTACCCCACGAGTAAATAAACTAGATAAATAGTTTATTGCTCCAAAATGACGGAATGGAAAATTAAATATATTATGAAGCCAGACTGATATTGAAACTGAGAAGTAAAAGTAAATATACGTAAAACTATATTAAACAAAGTAGTGAAGAACAAAAAATCGCTAGAATAATTTTGGCGTGGGGATGTTGACAAATGTGGTTGTGTATGTATATGATCGGATATGCCCAAACAAATATTTACCACGTTCCCATTATGTTTGCCGAACAGACATCTGTATAGCGGGGTAGTGGGGTAGATTATCCCTTGTATTATTACAATGGTATATTCATTCATGTAAAATATGAATTGCACTGCCATTGCCCCCCCCCCCCCAAAAAAAAAAAAAAGAAAAATGTGTCTGAAGTCATATATTGATGAAAGAATACAAAATTTGGGTTTTCTGGGTACAACAAAAAAAATCAAAATTATGTATTCTTTTATCAATATTTTGCCTCCAAACCCGTTTTTTTTGGGGGGGGGGGGATCTTTGCAGGATAGTGTGTGTTAAATTACATCCTCTTTCACATTATGATATAATTTAAGTAAAATGTTGCCATCAAATGTCTGGGGCTCCCAACACTTTAAAGGGGCACCAAGCAAGGTGCTCAATGCGCTCCCAATATTAGCCCGACTCTCTCTCTCTCTCTCTCTACGCTATCGACATCTGTGCTCACAAACCCAGAATTATTTTCTACCAATACTCATGTAACATCTGGCAAATGTTAGATTTTAATGTGTTGCCAATTTAGTGCCGCGCCAGAACTCGAACCCACTACCTAGGGCGGTCGGGCGACTTCCAAAGTGGGAGAGGGGTACCAACAAAGGGGACACTTTTTTAACAGAAAGGGGCACCAATACAAAGGGTAGTCGCAAAGCGATAGAGTACACAATTTTCAGACAGCATTACCTCTATATTCTAATTGATACATCATGTACATTATCAAAGATTATCCTCAATATTTGTTATTTATATTTTCATGGTTGTAGATACTGCTTCTGCATCATATTTTGCAGTTGTTTGTCCAGTGGTCTGGAAGTTAATTTATTAAAGATCTGTGAGGTCAGACCGGTTTTTAGCACAATTTCTTTAAGAAATATCAAAGAACACCTTTACGATTACGTAATTTTGATAAACTATTAATGCGAGAGCCTTATTAAACGAGCTTTAGGGAAATTCGAAATAAATTAGTCTTTCAGTTGCTTTAATCAGGGGCACATGCGAGGGGGGCTATGGTAATTTTGTTTTGTTTCGAGAAGCAGAAGAGCCGCATTTTGAACGGTCAGATCTATCTTTAAATTGGGTTTTTAAAGGAGAAGTTCACCGTGATATTAAATTAGTTTCAATAAAAGCAAAACAATTAAAGAAACAGTCCAGTGAAAGTTTGATAAAATCGGACAACAAAATTAATAAGGAAGTTATGAATCTCTCAAAATCATAAAAATCGTGGAATCTTAAGACAAATTGGCCATGCGGTCAGAAATTGTGATGTCATCCTTTCACAATTCACCACTGATCTGAATGACAGCCGACCCGAAATATCCATTTCTCTTAATATTAAAGGAATAGTATAGACCTATTTTGTATGGGGTGCTTGCAAGAAAGATTGTTATCCGTGATAATTATAATCGAGATAGACATGAAGAAAATATATATTATTATTTTAAACATAATGGAATTCAATGACATTTCTTGCATTCAACAAAAGATAAAAATGTGAGGGGTGACATCACATTTAGAGACTGCGTTCCCAATTTGACTCACATATTTCAAGTATTTCATGAAAAGTTATGGATTTTAAAAATCCATAACTTTCTTTTTTATTGTATTTTTCTCCTCAATTCTTCACTGATCTGTTTTCTCATTTTTCTCCTTGTATTAAAACAAATATATTATCAGGGTGGACTTCCCCTTTAAGCTCAGTCTCTTTAATACATATTGAATAAGACCTTTAAGGTTACATAATTTAGATCAACTAAATGCGAGCGAATTTGGGGAAAATTTGAAGAAGACAAAAAATTCCTCCCAGTCGCTTTATCATGGACATATGTGAGGGAAGCTATAATAAATATGTTGTTTCGGGTCGAGAAGAAGGGTGGCAAAAATATTTTATCATGGCAAAAATACCTCTCTTTTTTTTTTCGTTTTTTTTTTTACATGATTGACATTTAGCCCGCGAAAGGGGGGTTCGAAAATGTTGGCAGTCCTCAGATAGGGGGTGCTTTCAATAAGAGGGAACAAGCATACGCGTACCCTAAATAACACTGAGTGGGGGGGGGGGCGGGATGCATTGTGACTGTGGTTTTAAAATTCCCTCACTGTCTATAAAAAATTGTTTACTATTATTATTATTCTTTCTTTTTTTTTTTAAAGGGAAATTGATTATTTTGCCGTAGTGTATAGTTCAAAATGGCATGGGTAAATGACAGTAAATATATATAGGCCTACGGTTGGAGAATACATCATTTTAGCAGTCAATTAGAAAATCGCATTTACAGACGTTTCAGTGTCAAAATGACACACTTCTTGTAAAGAGTAGGGGTATTTGGTAGAAATGAGTACGATTTATATTTCTCAAAGGGCTACTTTTCGTTCTTAGCAAATTAGGCGCATGCATGCCATTGTACGTACCCCCACTTGTCCCCAGTTCCACTGATCTAAGATCTATGATTTGTTCTGTTCGTGCATGTATAAGCCTAATGCAGTACTGCCGTTTTTTAAATTAAACCAATAATAATATTTTTGTAATCAACATTCAGTCTGATATTTTCTTCCCCCCCCCCCCACATTTCTCAATCACCTTGAACATCTCTACCCAAAACTTTGTTGTTGTTGTTGTTGTTGTTGTTTTAGCAAAAGTTTTCTCAGCTTAGCCTGATGTCCAGCCAACTATTTCTTAATCCCTCCCCAAATACAAACACAAACAAACAAACAAACGAACAAACAAAAACGGAAGCCTCCATTATCCATCATGAAGAGGATATCAACTTTTGGATTTACTTTCTTTATCTTACTTTTTTCTTCGTTGTAGCTCTGATTTGATGTCAACATACAAAACTTCAAGAAAGTAGAAAGAAAGGAATAACGGCTTGGAAGTCAGACTAACTATAAACACGTTTTGTTGACGATCGCACGTTCAAGAGATTCGTAAGTTAGAGAGAGCTACCAAAAATATGTGAGCCCTATTTCACGTATCTTCCAAAATTTTGTGACTGCTTCTATAAAAATACATGAAAATATATTGAGATTTCTAAATGGTATAGACTAGTATTGATCTTCTGCAGCACAACTTACTTGTTCAAATACGTTGATACAGTCCCATTCGTACAAATCTGTGCGTGTTAACTGTTACCGGTAGGATTGAATTGGAGATCGAGAAAAAGGCCGAGTGATGTGTACTATGTGTGCGTGTGAACAGGAGAAAGAGAGAAAGAGAGAGTGACGTGGGGGATAATTCCAACAAAGCTGCTGCTGATTTTATTCTGCTGCGTGACTTAACTGTGTCTTGCTTCTCTGTTACTTGTGAGAATAATCTAGTTTCATCTAGTCTGGGCCTCGACCTAGTCCTAGGCCTAGTCAAATTTGCCCCAAAAAACATTGACGGTCAGTTTATAGTCCATAAAGTCTGTTTTCAGCTGTTGGAAATTTGCAGGGTTTTTACATACCGGTCCTATTTGCTACATGATTTATGGATCAAGTTTTCTATGACCAGATTATTTCATATCCAATTTAAAATGAGATTCAACGCTCGCGGCAAACCAAGAATGGATGCATTGCTTTATGACTTTACGATTCGCTTGAATGGAGAACACCCGGGTATAGAGTGGCAAATTGAGATTAATGTCTTGCCAAAGGACATGACATTAGTGCCGCGGCAGGACTGTAACAGTGAACCTTGTGATTCACAGTCTGACGACGTATCCATTAGACCACGACATCTCTACAGATTATGATGTACAATAAAATATGATATACATAATACTCTTGTGTAGGTAGGTTTTGGTGATCTACAGTTACCCCTCATTTTATCTTCTTCTTCTTCAAGATAATCTGCCTCCTTCACTGCTGAAGATTCTTGCAGATGTGTGAAAGTGCATGTGTGTGGCGACATAGGGATGTCCAGGTGTGCAGGTGAAAGGTGTATAGTGGCAGTAAACATTTTGCCGGAATTTACTTCCTCCCCCCCCCCCCCTGTCTTTAGTTGTCGCTGGAAGGCTTCTACTGATGGAGCCAGGACAACCTCAAGAGGGAGAGTGTTCCACTGTCGAACAGTTATACATCTCAGATTTGTTTTGATTTTTTATTATTATTTGTTATCATCCAATCTCAGAATCTAGGAGTCAAGTGGATAGATGGCTTACTCATACTGTGCTGCTGAAATTGAGATGATCATCCAGGTGGCTAGAGACAAGAAGAACTGGAGAGAGGGAGAAAAACCTCTCGGTGTGAGAGAGGTCCAAAGCAAAATGAAGGTTTGTCTTTAATAATAATAATAATAATATGTGTTGTTTACCCAGGGTAGCCTCATCAGTATTCATACTGTTCTCCCTGAGGGCCCTGCAATCGTATTATTACCCCGGTCATTTGATTCAGGCTTACCCGCACACAATGTATGCACATTTTCCACTCCCTGGGGAGCAGTTCAGCCAGGCGTCATTTTTACAAGCGCACAATTGCTAATCTAAGCACATTTAGCTTTCGCATCCTACCGGGTACCCATTTAACACCTGGGTGGAGAGTAGCAAATGTAGATCAATGTCTTGATGGCTGAGTTTGTAATATTTTCTTCATGATTCACTACGTGCTCAATAAGAAAATAATTTGTGTGGGAGTAAAAGTGACTATTTACATCTAATGCATGACTTATTCTTTGAAGAAACAGATTTTGTGAAATAAAAGAATTTAAAAAAACTACTCGTATCATTGTCCTAAAGGGGCAAAAACAGCTTTGAAAGTTAGATATCATGAATATTTTGAAGATGAACAATTAGACATCACCAACATTTTAAAGGGTTTTAAAGACTATTCTGATGAATTTCGTCACTGTATTTAATTAATTGAAAGGGGAGGGTGGGAGCGGGGAGCTATTATTTTTGTTTTGTTAATTTGACAGTCCTATCATTCAAAACCCAAGACCTATACTTTGTTTGACTTCCATTTTCTTCGTCTTGTGTATTCAGTGTATCTCACCACAGACTGAAGAACCACCAGGACTCCCTCTTGTAGATGTTGTGGGGAAAGGACAAGAAGAAGAGGTCGTCAACCAGTCTGCAGAGGAGATAGATGAGGTTGTGAAACAGTCTGGAGAGGAGAGAGATGGGATCGTGAACCAGTCTGGAGAGGAGAGAGATGAGGTTGTCAACCAGTCTGGAGAGGAGAGAGATGAGATCGTGAACCAGTCTGAAGAGGAGACAGATGAGGTCCTGAAACAGTCTGCAGAGGAGAGAGATGGGATCGTCCACCAGTCTGAAGAGGAGAGAGATGGGATTGTCAACCAGTCTGCAGAGGAGAGAGATAAGGTCATCACTGAGCATGATAATGATGAGACTGAGATGCCAGAAGAAAAAACTGCAGGAGAAGGCCACTATGATCCTGAGCCATTTGTCAGTATTGAAGTCCGCTGTTCCAGAGCTTTTGCAGAGTAAGTTGTGAGCACAGTGGAAAAGTAGATTTTCCTTAATACTTTCAGGTTTTCTATGGAGTGGGGAATGTGTAGTACCAATCAAGCTTATAACATATAAAGTAAAGTGTTGCAGGTTTGTGTCTAACATCAAGGAAATTGAGTGGCACAGCAAAGTGGTGTGGAACAGGCAAGGGTAAACTTGTTGCTCACTTGCTTTTTTCATTCCCAATAGCTTTGTGCAGGAGCCATCCTGCATGATGTTCATGATTGGACTGTATCTGATCTTGTAATAACACCGATCCACCAGTTCAGGTTGGATACTAGAAATCTAGATTATAATGTAACTATAAGCCTCATTAGCATGGCTCTGTCTCTGTACATAACATGCTTTCTTAACAATTCACCCTCATCCTTCTTTTGCTTCTCTAAGGCCTTGATGAGATATGAAGTGGTAAACTGCCTTTTTTTTTATTTTGTTGTATGCTTCATATCTCTGTATCTTATAACACAGAGTTCAGTGAACCTTTGTTGCGCTCACTTGCCTTTCATTTATACACTGTATATGAAAAACAGCTGTGATTTACTGTGGTATATATCTGGACAAGCCATAAGAATGTTCTGTGGGATACGACTACTACTACATGATATGTTTTGTTTCTATTGCTACAGCGACGGTGAACTGTACCGATGGGGTCTGTATGGAAAGCCTGAAGAGCAGCGTGATGATGACACCTTTGAACAGGAACAGGAAAACGATGTCCTCATCGATGAAGGAAAAAAGGATAAATCACACCAATGTGGGACCAGCGAATCAGCCATTGCAGAGGGAACCGTCAAGAAGGCGAATGGCTCCGATAATGGGTGTGATGTGAAGGAGATCAGGCCGTACCACTCATCGTTTTTGAACTTTACCGGAGAGTATGAAGGTCAAGAAGAGGTCATGAAGGACATGGGACTCCCTCTTAGCTTTGCCCGTTCACCAAGAGACTGTGAGGAGGAGGTAAATATTGGTTGTATGACACTCGCTGGAGCAATAACTCTCCATGGTCAATTTCTAAAACTAACCAAATTCGTCCCTATTTTCACGAAGTGATGGTAGTGAGGAAAATCGTCACGCAAATTGTGTGCGATTTTCCTCATTACCGTCACTTAGTGAAAATAGGGACGAATTCCAGCTTCTTCTGTATAGGATGCTTTGCTAAGGCACTTTAAAGCAGTCATGGTTTTGTAAGGCAAGACTTTACTTGGTGGCTTTTTACAGGGACCATATTCAATATTAAATAGAAGAGGATACTGCTTAGCTTAGAGAGGAAAGTAATAATTTTTTGCTCTTTTTGCACTCTTACAGATATTGTGTTATATTTCTCTTCTATTTTGACAGGACGAGGGCACGTACAAGGTCAGAACAAAGTCAAACAAAGGAAAGAAAAGTAAGAGAAAGGCGAAGAACAGCAGGAACAGGCAGAGATCTCAAGATAACCAGAAGGACACGTACTCCAATGTCCAAAATGCAGACGAGAATGAAACCAAGCACAACTCACATATCGGCCACGGTAGAAATTCTGAGAAGGATGCAGATGAGGGTATGCCAAGTGGCTTGGAAGGATGCAAGAAGGAACTTGGAGTCAGTGGAGACTTTGATGGGTCTGAGGATGTCTCTTCTTGGGAGGAGTACTGGGAGAAGTTTGGGCATGGCCTCATCTGGCAAGGCTGGCTTGAACTGCATCCAGAGTTTGGTGAAGATGAATCTTCCAGTTATACCCAGGAGGGGTGTTTGCATACAGAGGGTGGAAGGGATCCAAGTGGTATGCTAATAAAAACATCAGGGAAAAAAGAAGATAGTGAGCTAAAGGACAATGGTGGCCTAGACATGAATGTCAGATGTAATCAGGAGCATGTGGCTGACCTTGATGTAGATATGCTTCTTGAATCCTGCCAGGACAAAGATATCCTCACAGAATCAGCTCACCTCTCAGAGAAAATGGAACAGCCTTGTCATGGCTGTGAGGGCACTGACCATAACAGCGGGGGAGGTCAGCTCACTAATATTGGTGAGGCTGACAGTGAAGTAAATGTTGTGCAACAATCGCGTACTTTTGATGATGTGACAGTTCCTAGTACAAAATCTTTAGAACCTGGAACTGATGTAATTATTGATTCTCTTGGGGACCAACCAGGCAAGCAGCATGAAAGTACAGCTGAAGGAGATACTGGCAATGCAGTCCATATCCCCCTCTCTTCAGTGAAACCAATCCTTCAAAATGGAAACATTGAAAATCATGCTGGTGATGTGGTCAAGGAAAAAGATTTAAGTGGTGGTAAAATGGATGATAAGTCACAGGATGCTGCTCTGACTGCACCTGAATCCAAATGGACTCCAGGATTGATAGAAGAATGGGACAAGCATTCCGATGACACATACTGGTACTACCACCACTGGTTCCACTCTTGGCAGGATGTGCTTCAAGGAGAGGAGGGACCAATTGCAGTAGGTGAAGAGATTCCTCAAGAAAATCTGATAGAAGCTAATGGTGTGGTGAAGGGTGAAGAGGATGAATGTGTTGTCAGTTCCTGTGACCAAAAAGGGAAAGCTTCAACACTCTTGGAAGAACAGATACAAGGAGAATGTAAACTGGTAGATGATGTAGAGAAAGCTGTGAGGTTTGAACCAACGGATGAGGAGGCTTCAACACTCCTGCAAGAACAGATACCTGACAGGAGTACATTAGGAGACTCTAAACTGGTTGATGATGTAGGGACAGCTGCGAGGGTTGAACCAAAGGAGAAGGGTGCTTCAACACTCCTGCAAGAACAGATACCTGACAGGAGTACATCAGGAGACTCTAAACTGGTTGATGATGTAGGGACGGCTGTTGAGGTTGAACCAAAGGAGGAGGATGCTTCAACACTCCTGCAAGAACAGATACCTGACATGAGTACATTAGGAGACTCTAAACTGGTTGATGATGTAGAGAAGGCTTTGGAGGTTGAACCAGTGCCAGATCAGCATGACGATGAGCCTGGTCACAACCTAGAGGAAGAGATTATTAAGATGGTCTTCCCAGATGAAGAGGAGAGTGACATGATGAAACAAATGGGACTTCCATCAGGATTTGGCAGTGATGTACCTCAAGGCAGAGAGGTATGCAAGAGATTCCTATAATGGGTATTTGCAGGGGTAATAGAGGGAGGGGTAACCATGTATTTTTGAGATGTTGTCAAATTTAAAAGGAAAACCGAAGTCAGAATAATGTTGTTTTCTGGTCCTAACTATACTGACGTTTTTTTTACAAGGACCCTTCTCTACTTTTAAAGTCTCTAATGGGTTGCTTTCATAAAATTAAATTTTAATTTTCATAATCTAATTTCCCTTGTCTCTTTGACATCATCTTAAAATGCAGTATATAAAATGCCACTTTCTCTCCAGCAAATGGTAATTACTCAATACTGATTATATATAATAATAATAATAATAGTGGGTTCTTGTATAGCGCTCATGTCAGTCAGATTTGACCCTCCTGTTCTCAGTTGAACAAACAATTGCTTTTTAAGAGCAACAGCCGTCCTGTTTCCAGTAATTTTCCTGACCATTTTCTGAGCACCTTGAGCAGACTTTTCAAATTCAGACACTTTGAATAACTGACGGAATAGGAGGAAGGATAAGCAATATCAGTTCCCAATTTTCATTCATAGGTAACCACACCCTGAAAATGTTGGAACCTTGTCTAATTGCCAAATCTTCTTTCTTCTTCTTCATAGATGAAAGGTGGAGGGAAGAAAAGGAAGCAAAACTCAAAGCAGACCAGGACTAATTCCAGCGGAAGCAGCAATGGTAACCCCCTTTCCACCATCCATTTATCTGTTACTTTGAATAATCTTCAAGGATTATGATAATTTGGGGGAAACTTTGTTCAGAGAAGCGATGATAGAATTGATTATTTTTTTAATTGAAAAACTTTTGTCCACAATTCGATAATTATGTTATGTTTGTAAATTGAATGGGACTTGACACTTGATTTTCCTTATTTTTTTCTGGATTAGGCTGATAACAATATTTTCATTGCCCCCCCCCCCCCTGTTGCATGTGTATTTTTTGTCTGTTCTTCTTTCTTTAAACAGTATTTGATCGTACAACTGTATTTGATATTACAAAGCAAACTCTTTACAAATATTTGTACATGTACTTACATGTACATGTATATGTAGGAACAGAATGGCGATATTAGTTTTTTATTTGTGATGCATTCTTTTTGTTTACAAGCATATTGATAGAAACAATAAAGCTTAGATTGTATTACAAAACATTTCACTAAAAGATGTAATTCTTATTGTTCAATCCATGTACATTGAAGGTACTTCCACAGCTATCATGGCAAACAGAGATCTAGGATCTACTGGCAGTTGCCATGGTAATGATGATGAAGAGGAAGAGCCTCCAGAAGACTCACCATACAAGACAAAGAGGAGGTAGGACTAGTCTGTGCCTCAGCTTTGAAAGAATTTGTTGTTCCTAGATGTTGTTTATTTCATTTGCAATATTTGAAGCTCTTGCCTTTATTACTATCTACTATTTGAAAAAATTGAATGTGCCATTGTCCTAATCTAAAGAAAATATAAAGCAATGATTGTAAGGGTGCAAAAAATTGTGAGTTCCAAGAAATTTACTGATAATTTATGAAAAATAGACAATCGTGTATTTTGGGGATTGTAGGAATTTATTCCTTTAAAGAAGCACACACAATGGGAAATTGTCAAATGTAAATATGTCAATGTCTAATTGGCAATGATTTTAAACGTTTTTGACATATTTAATTTGTAAATTCATGTTTATGTTATATATATATATATATATAAATAAAGGTAAAATGCTTCATCTACATGTACATTTTAAATTTAAAAGTTGTGCTTTTTGCTACCCAAATCAAACTACATCTGATAAAGAATGTATGTATTTCTAGTACATAAAGTTGTCAGTGTAGATCCTAAACAGCATCCAGCTTGTGTATGGGATCTATAGATGTTTGTGATGTTAAAGATATAGACCGGTAGTGGTAAGATTGCGGTTCAAGGGTTTTGGGTCTTTGGCAAAATGTCCATTTAATATTGTTTAAATATTGCCTTCAGAGGTTTAGATGGCAATACTTCAACCTAAATTCACAAAAAAGCTGAAATATATGCCCAAATGTTCAATGTTGAAGTGCATTTGCGATATATCTACCCAGGCTGGATCGATATGATAATTTACCTAATACATCAATCAGTAGGTGGTTTCCCGGCAAAATGTGTATCATCACGTATTAGTCAAAACATATTCTTTCACATGATTGGTAATAAGAGCTCCCATTTCATTTTTTGAGAGGGGGGCGTTTCCAAAACTGGTCTATACCTTTAATGGGAATCTCTGTACTTCTTTTTTTTTCAGTCATGAGTTGGATGCTGAGGAGCTTGGGTCAGCATACACCAAAGTCTTTCAGAAACTAGGTCTCAGTTGTGCCCCTGCATCTCGGAGGTAAAGCACCCCTTCTCACATTGCAGTTAAAGATGTGCAGTATTGACAAAGATTAAAACTCTCACCGAAGCCACAGCATTTGCACTTGATGTTAAAGGCCCACTGAATTATAGCTACTAGCGCCCTCTATATAGCAAACAATGCCTAATCGGTGCCTGTTGGTCCCCCATGATTCCTTTTTCTCATGTTAATTGACAGCTTATTTGATAACATAACCACCTGTCAGTGACCTTGCAGGGAGGTCTAATCCCCCTGGCCAAACTAGTACAGACAGGCTTTAAACTTGAAAATTGATCACTGTAACACCATAAATGTTCATGAAATTTTTGAGGGGTCCAGAGATGCAAATGCTTCTTGCCACAGAATTGATCTATACATGACAACTTGTAAAAGTTTCAGTATGGTAAATGACCGTTATTAACTTTTCAATTCAATTTCAGTCATGATAGTTTATGTGCTGAACAAATTCAATAGCAATGTATGATACTTGTAGCTCAGAAATATGGCATTTTCAGTCAGAATTTTTATTATAATGCCATTATATATGTGTGCCCTTATTCCATTTGTATTAAACTTAAGTGGGTTTTTTTTTTTTTTTGTTGCTATATTATGTTGCTTTTCCAGGTTCTTGGATCAGAAGCCATTCCAGAAGGCAAAGGTCCACTACTTCAACAAACGGCTGAAGAAAAGTCACGACCCCGACCTGAACTTGAGGAAGAAGCCGCTCCACATCAGATTCAGCGATGAAGAACACGAGGCTGAAGACGGAGGCGATGAAGTTGCCGGGACAACTTCCCAGGAAGGATCAAGAGATGGTGGAAAAAGAGGAGAAAAGCAGAGTCGTGTGATGTCCTTTAAAGTTGGCAAGAGCAATGTTCTTGGAAAGGTGAGGGGTTTCCTGAAGAGAGAGGAAGACTTGAATGACATTGGGGTCAGTTGTCATGGTTTCGATGAGGATGATGATGACACAGATAGTAATCTTGATGAAAACGTTGAGGCCCCAACAGAGGATAAGACTGATGATAATAAATTACTCCATGAACATGTAGAAGAATTCCCAGGAGAGGAGGCTTCTTTAGAACATGGTGATGATGGTTGCCATAGTAACAAACAAGCAGATCAGACAATGGATGATGAAGTGCAGAGTAAGGATATCTGCATAGATGAAAAGGGAGATGCCTTGCCAATTGACTTGCCAAAACAAGCAGCATCGGAACAGAACACAATGCCCAGTGCATCTGGAACTATACAGACCGTAGCTAAACTAGAAGACATAAAGAAAGAGGAAAATAGGGTCAATGCGGAGGAGGTCGTAAGGGAGAAAGGAGAAGTCAAAGATGATGATCAGAAGTCGAAACCAAAAGCAAAGCAGCGCAGACAGCGGAAGTATACTTCCAAGCATGACATAGCTGGAGGCAGTAAGCATTTGAACAAGTACTGGGCTCAGCGATACAGATTGTTCTCAAGATTTGACGAAGGCATCAAGTTAGATGAAGGTAGGTGTATGTCTAAATTTTCTCTCCCTTCCTCCTTTTTGCCCTCTCCTCATCCCCCTTTTCTGTTTTCCTTTCCCTAGTCTACTTCTAACACCTTTGTTGCCATCGTAAGTAAATATGCCTGCTTGTCCTGCTGGCTGACATTTGGCTAATGTAACCTTACAAGCTGTATACACAATCCAAAAACAGCTTGTTATACATTATCGTATTAACTTGCCAAAACTAATCAGTAATGTGTCTTCTACTTGTATTATTATTATGTCTTTATTGTTACTAAAACATGAGATTAATTTTCAGATACAAATCAAGATACTGATAGATAACAATGGTAGAACAAAAAATCAAGGAAACTGTAGAATATGATACTGTACATTAATATATGAATTACAATCTGCCCCAATCAAATTATTATACATTATCAAATGAATTAATGTAAATTAATGTAAATTCATGAGTTCAATATTTCATAATGATTGTATTTAAAAGCTGAAGTAATTAAGATTGGGACATGTATTTCTATAAGTTGAGCAGTTTATACTGAAACTGATAATAATAATGGATACAAAAACTACAAAAAACAGATCACAAACATAACATAGATTCAGAATCGAGTTGTTTGGTACCGTATATACTCTCTTTTATTTTCCTCATCCTCATCATTTTTGGGGTCTCATTTTTGTGTTTTTATAATCTCTTTAGAGGGCTGGTATTCGGTGACCCCGGAGAGGATAGCCGAACATCAAGCAGAGAGATGTAGATGTGACTTGATTGTTGATGCTTTCTGTGGGTCAGGGGTAATGCGATCCAGTTTGCCTTTACGTGTGAGAGAGGTAAGTATCTGAGTCATTGGCAAATACAGTAGTAGACTTTGTCTGATAACTGTCTTGCACAAGGCTAATCTGCCACGAGGTCCTATAGCTGTACATCAAGCAGGAAGATGTAGATTTGATCTGATCTTGTGTCGTTTTCTGTGGGGCAGGGAGCAATACTATCCAGTTTGCTTTACTTGTGAAAGGTTTAAGATAAACAACATTGCATCTCTGTGGCCAAAATCCTTTTTTTTTTACAGCAACTTCTGGGAGGTGAGGGGGAATGCCATCTAGTTTACCTACATGTGTATTGTGTTCATGTGAAGGTGGTCACCCCATCGGTTACTGTTACTGTTGTCAAAAGAAGTGTTGTATTAATGATGAGTGATGGATTGACTATGTGAACAAAAGAAGTGATGCAAGTTGAAAGCATCAACATTGTTGTATTTCAATAGATCAGTGCCCAATTACAGTCACTGTACAATTCTTATTTGCATTGGTGATAGATTTTTCCTTAAATATTGCCAACTCCCCCAGCAAACAAGCATTTATAAGATGTTTTAGACATTGAGAATCGTTCTTATTTTTCTTTTCTTTGAGGGGAACAAAACGCCATTACACAACAGAATTAATAAATCCAGGATCGTCTATTTCTCACAATCCAGTGGTAGCAGTTGACATCGACCCCGCCAAGATCGAATTAGCCCGACACAACGCTACAGTGTACGGGGTTGAGGATCGTATCGAGTTCATCGTTGGTGACTTCTTCAAGGTAGCAGACGACTTGAAAGCAGACGTGGTGTTCTTGAGCCCTCCGTGGGGCGGACCCAAGTACCTCAATGCTGAGGTCTTCGATCTCTTCTCCATGATGGACATTGATACATATCCTTTGATTAAAGATTCTGAAACAAAATCCTGGATTTAGCTCATGCTGCCATCATAATTATGAACCTTTAGGTCAGTTAGGAACCCCATGACTTTTACAAGCTGTCAGATTATCAAGATATTTATGATTGGAATCAAAATTTAAACATTCATTTTCCTAACAGTTTTTATAACACTACAGTCTATTGGGAAAAATTAGTATGGTAAAACTGGTCACTTCAAGATTTTTACTTTTTTGAGGCACTTCAGGATCATTTTGAAGCGCAATATTTTTAGGGCTTCAATGTTCGACCATATCACAGAAACTGATAACACGTATAGGGCCATGCATCTCAGATTTAACACTGTTAAATGATACTTTTAAAAACAAAGTGGCTAAACTTTTGCTACAACCATTGAGATCGCAGACCCTTGAGACTGACAGCATGAAATTGTAAGGCTCTATTGATAATTGCCCATCTAAAAAGTCAACTGGTCTACTGGGATATCCCATTAAAGTCTTCTCTTTTAAATAAATGGTTTTCAGTTTGGGCGAGGTCTTTGTATTTTTAAAGACCATCTTAGAACCATCAGGAGTACAAATATAGTATTGCTCACAATGTTTTACGCACAAAAATGAAAGCCAAACGCTGATAACTTGCTGACTGAGATACTGTATACACAATGTTTATGCAATCGTCCTTCCTTTGCTTATTCATATTTCGTGAAATTCAAGTGGTTGATATATAGCTGTGATTTTGAAAAACAATTATTTTCAAAGTATTAATATTTATCCATTTTCAACCGTTTGAATTGTTGACCTTAACTCCTTTTTACTGCAGCCATGTTTGAGAAAGCTAGATGCATCTCAGAAAACATTGGTTTCTTTGCTCCAAGAAATGCTAATGTAGAACAGGTAAGCAAAAAAAAATCTTAAAATGTGATCTATTCCAGTCACTTCACAAGTTCAAAGTTTATTGATGAGTCCTTGTTCAATGTAAGTTTACCTCCATATGAGTCCATAGAGTAGGTATCCTAAAATTATCTATTTCCTATATTTCATGAATTTACATCAATGCTTAAAGGTATAGACCAGTTCTGGTCATGCGATTGAATTTTGAAAGAAACATTGTGGAATTGATCAGAAAAGGTTGATCATCTAGCATATAAGTGTGTACTGCAATTAGGTTCTGGAATCATCAAAATGATAAGAAATTTGGCCTAGTCTTGGTAAAGTTACAAGCACTGTACACAGAAAGATGTATTTGGGACTACGCGATATCTATCCAGGCCAGATAGATATGATAATTTACCAAATATATCAATTTGTAGGAGGTTTCCCTGCAAAATTTGTATCATCACGTATTAGTCAAGCCATATTCATTCACATGATTGGTAATAAGAGCTTCCATTTTTTGAGAGGGGGGCGCTTCCAAAACTGGTCTATACCTTTCAGAACCTTACCCGATCTATTACATAAATAAACGATTGATAGCTATCTCCATCATTGATGTACATTGTAAAATTGGTGTTAGCTATGATACATACATGTGTTTATATCAACCTGAGAACCTAGTGTAAGGACAGGGACACAGATTAATGCTCAGTTCTACAAGAACAACATCGTGATGTGGCTTACGGTACATCTGCCTGGAGTTCTGTTTTCTGTTTGTATTTAAAGGTATAGACCTTTTCTGGTCAAGCGATTGCATTGTGAAAGAAACGTTGTGGAATCGATCAGAAAAGGTTGATCCTCTGGCATATAAGTATTGGTGTGTACTGCAAGGTTCTGGAATCATCAAAATGATAAGAAATTTGGCCCAGTCTTGGTAAATTACAAGCACTGTACACAGAAATATGTATATGGGACTATGCGATATCTGTCCAGTCCGGATAGATATAATAATTTACCAAATATATCAATTAGTAGGCGGTTTCCCTGCAAAATTTGTATCATCACGTATTAGTCAAAACAGATTCTTTCTCATGATTGGTAATAACAGCTTCCATTTTATTTTTTGAGAGGGGGGCATTTCCAAAACTGGTCTACGCCTTTAAGCCAACAATACCAGACTGTGACTTCTCATCTCTTTGTCTCCCTCTATAGTTGGCCTCTCTCGCTGGCCCAGGAGGGCGTATGGAGATCGAGCAGAACTTCTTGAACAAGAAAATCAAAACCATTACAGCATATTATGGGGAGCTTGTAGACTGATCATGAAGCTGCCGTATGTGTTTTCAACAGGTTGCTAGATGTCTACAGGAGAGAAAGTTTGATTCTGTATAAATGATCTCATTAAGTTGATAAGTCATTTACAATAGCTTAAACTTGGGTTACAAAGCTTTTATGTACCAAACTCAATACTTTAATTTTTAATAAGACATTCTGAGATAACCTGAGAGAATCAGGCAGACATGGAAAATAATAAGAAAATAGAAGTAAATCTGTATTTAATGATCGCTATTAAAGAGACATAGATGTATTAGGCTCTATATAAATCCAGAAAAAACATTTTTTAAAGTAATGACCCTGAGTATATATATGTACCAATTTTCTTCCTGTCTTGCCATAGAAGTCAGCCATCAGTTCCTGGCATCGTATGGAAAGAAACTTGATCCCCTATCAAGATGTTGATTGATTTGTCCAAACTGTTGTGCATGTCGTGTTGTGGACACATTTATGGTTTGATGCTTATGTAATAGGAGCTGTCCGTGACTCTATTATGAATCTGATGTTTCAGTGTGAACTGCCATAAATCATTTGTTTCTTGCCATATATTTCCATACATTTCTTGCTTATTTTAATAACCACTTGTAGAGCTTCATCACATGTTAAGGTACGGTACACATGTATGAGCCACATTTGCAGACAACTGCCTGATTCTCTCAGCCAGTATACTGAAGTGTTGGGCAGTAAAACCTTTAATTCCATGTTATAAGCTGATTTCTTCATAGGACATTACCGTAGCTCATGTATAGCTATTCTTCTTTTTTCTTCACATCAATTGACCTCTCCTCCAAGCTACTCAAACTTGAAGCTGTCCACTGACCCCAGGGGCTGTTTCACAAAGATCCTAAGTTGAACTTAACAATTATGGAAAGCCTTCAACACCTATGAACATTTTTGTAAAAGTTATTTTAAAATGTTGATTCAAATCATTAATATTTTCTATTAGTGTAGGAGATTTCATGTTCTTGATGTGGATTTTATAAAGAATCTAAAATACTTGAATTTTCACTTTTTAATATATTAAGTTCGACTTAGGATTTTTGTGAAACATCCCCCAGATTATTATCCAATCAGATAGCTGCTTCCTTGTTTATGTTGGTCAGCTGATACTAACATACATGTTCATGTAATAGCATTTCAGGGTGTGCTGGCTTGCTTCATGTGCATGTATTTGAAAATCAAGTTTCGCATTTATGAGATAAACTCCATAACATTCATGCTATGCACCATCATGTTAAGCATCTATGCAACATTTTTTTTATCCAGATTGTATTTTTTTAAGTCATTCCAGAATTTTATAACTTTTTAGCATTTTTATAAGGCATTTTTATCCAATAACTCTACATTACCAGTACAATTAGTATTTTTTTATACAAAGACACATAACAACCTGTAAAATGGTTTGTTTTACAATTATATTCCATTACATTGTACTTTGTACATATATAGTTTTAGTGTGATATACATGGTCTGTTTTTATTTGTTAGTATGAGGGGGAAGGGGGGGGGGTACTCTAAAAAAAGTTGATCATAATTACACCTATAAAGATTGCTAAAAGATGATATTACACAGAGATAGGTAGAAATCCTGCTCACTGCTCAATATGACTGGCTCAATTTTTTTATATTACGTTAGTTTTTATACCATTTCTTACAGGTCTCTTTCTATTTTCTTATCTTTTATTTTTTTTAATTTGTGCGGTTGTATTTTTTAATCTATTTGTTCCTTTATTTGTTATCCCTTATGCAACTTTTTGTAATTTTATTATTTCCTCCGATATACTAACTCTGTACGTGAAGATTATTGCACCCATAAATTGTTTATCTAAACAAGAAAGAGCAGCTCTCCAGTATAATATCATGCAAAATAAAAATTACTTTAAAATTATTTTTGAGGTAAGATTTGTCTACTTTCTTTGATGATGATGCATGAAAGATGCAGAATTGTAGTGGGAGAGTGATCCAGCACATGGCGTTAATGGGTGATGGTTGTTGTGCAGTAGATAAGAAGATGATGATGATGGTGGTGATGGTATGGCCTACAAACAAAATGTTGTATTGCCCTTTAGGTGCCAAAACATGGGCTGGTCAGTCGAAAATCTTCTTTTTTCCCCTTTTTTTCTCCCTCTCTGGGCATTTCTCAGTTTTGAATGTTTTAATTTTTTTTTCTCTAAAAAATGGTTTAAAAAATAATTTAAAAGCCAACCATAGATTTCAAGATTTTTGGGTCGGTCGCAAAGGGCAATACAACATTTTTTTTCTTTTAGGCCTAATGGTGGTGATGAGGAAGAGGAGGATTATGGCTAAGATGGTGAAGATCATGATGATAAAATGATGATAAAATGATGATTGTGATGATGAAAAATGAGGGCAATGTTGATGGTGATGGTAATGTTGATGATGATCATAATCATCATCATGATTGAAATGATGATGGTAATGATGGAAATTAATATTACCTGAATATTGCACAAGCAGAATAAAAATAGAATGTACTCATTCCAATTCATAGAAGAAAGAAACCACACCTCATCCAATCTATTGTCTGTACAAATAAGTTGACACTGCACAAGTGTCTTCTTTATTTTGAATCTTGTTACAATACATTGTTGTACTTTCACATTTTTACATAATTACACAGGCATGTGTACATGTACTTCTTATGAATATGAAACTGAAGAGTCTAAATCAAAATCTGGTTGAAATGTTTGAATTTTATTTGCATACATTACATACAGATGGAAATTGACATTACCAACATACAATCTTTTTCACATTAGATGGTTTTTGTTTTGTATTGTTTTATAAAGACTTATCAGTTCAAATAGTTTCATTCTACTTGGACTGAAATACCTCGATGTCTAACTTTCACCTAGTATGCAAAATAACAGAATTCCCCCCAAAATACATTCGATTATGGAATGCAATTTTACAGGAAATCTCTAAGAAAAAATAAAATAAAATTAGAAGACAAATAGGATCAAACTTGGACAACATTCCTCATTAGAACAGCCATTGAAATTGGACAGGGCTAGCTGAAATACACTCAAAGAGTAAATAAAATTGAAAAATAACCCTAATCGAAACAAAAGAGTAGTGAGCCAGTATTAATGAAACAAATCCTCAACCAGAATAATTCACTAGGAAGTACATGTACTCTCTGTTTTGTTTTATTTTCTAATATCTATACAGAAGGGTCATTAAGTCAGTTCTGAGGAATGTACTCTTGACATTTATGCATTATCTAAAACATTCAGATACCGGGTACATGTATATCACAACTCAAGAGCGAGAAGGGCTTGATCAAACATGAAGGATCACAATAACATTAAACTATATGCATACATATGAAACATATAATTCAATAATAACAATAATTATAAAAGTGGGCACTGGGCAGTCTAACAATGAAATAATTGTGGCTCTATCAAATCAAACAAGCATAAAGTATACTGCACACATGACCTCTTCTGAACTGATGTCACATGGAAGGAGGAATAATATTGTCTAAAACATAATATCATAGAGGTCTGTCGCGGTGCTCGCCAAGCGATCCCACTGAGACGATAGGGGGACGCTCGTTAGCACAAATAATTGAGGTTTGAAGAGAATGATTTTCAGTTCATTTTCCCAATTAACAAGAGGGAAGCAATTAGGGAACAATTTTTATTTTTAAAGTTGTTATCACGACCCTCATCGTCAAGTAGTAACTGGCCCTTCATTCAGATTAATTTTTTAATGGACTTAATGACTTTATAGCTCTCACCTATTAAAGCTCACGTTATAAATAAATGAGGTTTAATTGTAATTTGCTAATTAGATTTAATCGCTAATTAGTCTTCCTCGTTTCCAATTTCTTCCCCATCGTCGTCTCCATCAACCTCTGCGTTTGCTTTCTCTAGGTTCTCCAGATGTCTGGCAAGCTCTTGTTCCTCTGTGTCGGTGACAACCTTAGGCTGTGGTTCAAATAAGAAAGAGGAAGAAAGAAGGATAGAGTTTGATTTTTCAAATCATGATGACTATTTTTAGAAATGCTAATATGTATATTTCATAGAAATAGGAAAATGAGACAGTTTGATGAAAATACTATGTCTATAATTTGAAATATATCTTTTCATGTTTCTTTAAAACAATAGTCATTGTTACTGAATATTTGAGCAAAACAATCCATCATATATAATCATAAATTGAGTTTGAGGTGGGTTTCTTAAAATGTATAAATAAAATGTATCTATTAGTGATACAAGTAAAACATAAAACTACAAATTAAAAAATATACATGTTAAAAACATTAAAAACATATTCATAATATGATACACTAAGCTTAAAAGGACATTTGAAATCAAAAGGAATCGCAGCCAAAGAAGTTGAACTATTCAGGTACGTGTATATTGATTCATGACAAGCACTTTAAACAAAAATGGAAAAGGGTTAAGGAAAAAAAAAGAAAAGAAATAACAAAGTCTAAAATTTAGTGAGCCCAATTTGTATGCCCCTCAGAATAAACCCTCAATTCTCTCTACATCCAATACAGCTGGGAGTCCTACTTACCGCCACCATGATCTTGAAGACTCCACCGCATTTCATGATGCTTTCTTTTATTGATTTAACCCTTTTCAAGCATATCGTGAAAAGAACAGTCCCTGATTTTCTCTATGGTAGAGTTTCAAATTGCCAGGATCATTGTTTCAAGCACTTCCAGTATGGAATGTCATCATTCCGTGAATACAGTTTGAACTCAAGATTTAAGAAAATTTGAGAGACCTTTTTCTTTCTTTGGGAGCTGGTGAAATTCCCTGATTTTTATCTGATTTCAGGAAGTTTTCTTAAATTCCCTGTATTTTTCCTGACTGGAAAAGAATGCAACTTATTTTCCGGGTACAGTCAAACCTGTCTATAGCAGCTGCCCAAGAGAAACACAAAAAGTGGTCTTTGTAGACAGGTTCCTTTAGAACATGTTTCAATTAGAAACCATTTTCAAGGGAAACAAAAATTGTGGTCTCTGTAAACAGGTGGTCTTTGTAGACAGGTGGTCACTAAAGCAGATTTAACTGTATTTCATGATTTCGAACAGCTGGAGCCCTACTCTATACATCCTATCTGAGGAAACTTACCGCCATCATGACCTTGAAGACTCCAGCGCTCTTTAAAATGCTCTCTTTGATTGCTTCGATGGCTTCCTTGAGCTTCTCCACACCTTCAACTCTCTCTAACGTCTGGGTGGTCACCACGTACTGGGGCGGGGCAATCAGGTTGATCTGTGGAGGGACGGGAAGACAAAGAAATCAAAATACACTTCTATTTATAAAGTGCTTGTCCTATTTCTGAAATTTAAACGTTAGCAGTGTCCTAGTATTCAAATTATGCAAGGAAATCTGTTTACTTTCTAGACTACACTATCATACACTATTGAGTGACTGACTGACTTCTTTTTTTCTTTGGAATAACATACATAAAAAGAGCTGTAAAGTGTACATGAGCATTCGCCTATATCAATATCCCATTTCTTGTAATGGCCAAAATTGAACTGATTGAGTCTTTGTGCGGCACAAAACGTACAACCATTCGTAACATGTGTCTGAAAATCAGACTATTTGATAAAAGGACTGCAATCCCTAAATTTGATTCGAAAACCTAAGGTCGTTATTTTGCCAAAAAAAGACATTTTCAAGCCCTTTTGTTTTGAAGAAAGTTTTATCTTCAAATGCCGTTGCAATTTAACCTATTCATATTTTTTTTGGCCTGCAAATGGGACAAAGAACCTTTAAAGGTTGGGATGTATATGTTGTCTGTTTGGAGCCAACTGGCAACATCGAAAAACAATCAAAATGTAATTCATACCTTGATAGGCATCTCTTCTGATGACATATCCAAGCCTTTCGTGAGGGCATCCTTTACTGCATCGATACCATCATAGCCATAACATGCAACCTCAATGTCTGTAAGGGAAAAGCGTTATAACAGAAAGTAATAAGAAGCAAAGCACATACCAAGACTGCGACGAGTACTCGAATACTCTAGTACTCGCACTGTTGACAACTACTCGAGTACGATTTCTCGTACTCGAATATCGGCCGCCATTTTTTTAAATTTTTTTTTTTGCACGTTCACATGGCGTCCGAGTATTCAAGTAATCACCTGTAAACCTGGGAGTGTACTCGAGTACCTCATTACACGGTTATGCACACTGCACAGCCTTAGCACATACAAACATGTAGTCTCCCTATAATACAGTAAAAAATGCAGTAAGTTGTACAGCAGAACTTCATAATAACAAACTCCACATAACCAAAGGAAGAAAACAAAATTGTTGTATAAAAACCTTGTTAAAGCAAAACTAAAAACGTTGGAACATATTACAGATGCAAGTCCAATCAATTGATCTTCCCATGTATAAATTCCTCAGGACTTTTACAATGAACGAGGTAAAAGAAATAGAGGCAAGTATTTAGCTTGTAGTAAGGTTTTAAAAAGCAACACAAAGAAAGGAAAGCCAGTTTGTTCAAGTGACAGTAAATAATATTTACAAATGAAATACTGTGAACTACTACACATTCAGGGAAGGATCTGTGCTTAAGATTAAAAGAAATAGAAACAAAGGTATATGTACTTGAATAAGTATTTCAATACAAGTACTTCATCATTGCTTCATCATTACTTCATCCATTGAATCATTCAAAACCCTTCTCAAAACCCACCTTTTTAAATCAGTTATAGTATACTGGAGGCGCATACAATTAGCTAATACCATTCAACTTAATTGTATTGTATTGTATTAGTAATATTTTATTTTATTTTGCTGCTTTTAAGGTATTGAACATGTTGAATAATTATACTGAGTTGGACTGTACCACCTGTGCGCTTAGAAACGCCTGTATAAAGGCTCTATAAATGTAATCATTATTATTATTATTATTACTATTAGTAATAATTACAATATATCTAAAAAAAGAGATTTAAAATAATCTAATAGTTCTTATGCCATACCTGCTCTGATCTTGACTGCTTGGGGTGTGAGTTTCCTTTCAATATTCTCCAACAATACTTTGTGCGTCTCCTCATCTAGATTGCATTCAGCTAGCAGCTCTGGCTCACTAGATTAAAAAAAAATTAAAAACAACAAATTAGGCAACAAGTAATACCAAAGCCAGTGACTTAAGAAATAATTACACTTATTTCCCCTCGTCAATGAGTAATAATATTCCAGAGATTTATCGCATAACACACTGTGACCCAAAGTCTCAAGTTGTTTCCATAGTGCTTTGAAAATAATAACCCTGTTAGCTCTGGCAACCATTATTAGTGCACAGTCCTCTTCCACTTAAAGAGAACATCCAAATTACACCTGGATCAAGAGTGTCAAATGTAGATGAATGTTTCTCCAAAGAATATTTCTGACATACATTCATGTGCAAAGCCACAGCTTGAACAAAAGACCAGCCATTTCTTGTCATATATGATGGCATTTGACAGCAACTGTTTTCAAGGGACATTTCTACTCTGATGTTCTTCCAAACTGACGTAAAATGATTCAGAAAGCTCACCAACTTTTTTTCACCTTAACCAGAAGACAACGTTCCCTTTAAACTTACTTTACACACGTCTTGAAGGCTTCATATGCTCCGTAGCCAACAGATTTGTATTTCTGGTCGAAGTGCCACGCTGTCTGTTGATAGAGTTCTTCCAGTTGTGAGTTGCTGCTGTAGCCTAGGATCTCCCCCACGTGTCTAAGGATACTATTTACCTACAAGGAATCAAAACAGGCTAATCCTTAAAGAGCTGAATACATGAAAGTAAAGGATATGGAAGGGCTCACAATGGCTCACTTCAAAAGCCATTACTTTCAATGAGACTTGTTCATATTCATCAATTTTGTTTCAATTTATATGCTGAATAGAATTAAAGTTGCCATCGTGACATATTACTTTCATTTTCTCAACCCCAACATGCATATCAAAATGATATGCAGGTAACAGTAGAGAGGGGTACAAGTTCATAAAAAATGCAATTCTATATTGTCTTTTATAACAAGAAGAAAGCAATCACGATATTTGTACAAAGAAGCGTCAAAGGGGCATGTAGGGAGGGCTGGAGGTTCAAGTAGACAGCATTAAAAGATCGTCTTGATTTTTTAGTTCTTCTCCGAAATGTTTACAAACTACAAAATATTTGGTACATAGATCTTTTGATACATGTATAACACTTTACAGACACTAAACCAACAAGACTCTATTCAAATTTTCTTTTTCAATACCAGAACTAAATTTATTTATTTATTTATTTATTCATACATATTTATACAGGTACAGAAATAAATCTGTTTTACATATTGGATATTGGATAACTAAATTTCTTTTTATCTCTAAATATTTCCAAAGTGGCCTCCTTGCTAGCTCTTAGCAACATGCTAAGTGAATATAATGAACACTAGACTTACTGCTTTGGCCTTTGCATATTTCTCCTCACACTTTTTGATCTCCTCAGCTGACACTCTCCTCTTGGATAAATCAATGTAACCTGTCATAAAACAGATTGAACTAGATGGAATTTTGACTGCGCGCAGTCGAAAATGATGCCTCCGCCATAGAGCAATTTAAACAAGTTTGGAGTTTAAATCTCCAGTGGTTCTTGAGATATCATGATAACAATCTCAATGTATGGAATTTCATAAGTTGACCTCTGTGACCCTTGACCTTTGACCTACGTGCTCCAAAATCTAATCAGATTGTCTTCCTATGGTGATACACACTATCATTAAGTTTGAAGTTTAAATCTCCAGTGGTTCTTGAGATATTATGATATGGTGATACATACTATCATTAAGTTTGAAGTGAAAATTCTCCAGTGGTTCTTGAGATATCGCAATAACGATCTCAATGTATGGAATTTCATAAGTTGACCTCTGTGACCCTTGACCTTTGACCTACGTGCTCCAAAATCTAATCAGATCGTCTTCCTATGGTGATACACACTATCATTAAGTTTGAAGTTTAAATCTCCAGTGGTTCTTGAGATATTATGATAACAATCTCAATGTATGGAATTTCATAAGTTGACCTCTGTGACCCTTGACCTTTGACCTACCTGCTCCAAAATCTAATCAGATCGTGTTCCTATGGTGATACATACTATCCTTAAGTTTGAAGTTTTTACATCTCCAGTGGTTCTTGAGATATCATGATAACAATCTCAATGTATGGAATTTCATAAGTTGACCTCTATGACCCTTGACCTTTGACCTACGTGCTCCAAAATCTAATCAGATCGTCTTCCTATGGTGATACATACTATCCTTAAGTTTGAAGTTTTTACATCTCCAGTGGTTCTTGAGATATCATGATAACAATCTCAATGTATGGAATTTCATAAGTTGACCTCTGTGACCCTTGACCTTTGACATACGTGCTCCAAAATCTAATCATATCGTCTTCCTATGGTGATACATACTATCCTTAAGTTTGAAGTTTAAATCTCAAATGGTTCTTGAGATATCGCGCTAACAAACTCAATACAAGGAATTTCATAAGTTGACCTCTGTGACCTGTGACCTTTGACCTACGTACTCCAAAATCTAATCAGATCGTCTTCCTATGGTGATAAATACTATTCCCGATTCTTAAGTTTAAATCTTAAATGGTTCTTGAGATATTGTGATAACGGTCAAACGGGACGGACGGACGGACGTACGGACGGACGGACGGACGTACGGACGGACGTACGGACGGACGTACGGACGTACGGACGGACAACCCGAAAACATGATGCCTCCGGCACCACCTTCGGTGGCGGAGGCATAAAAATATTGGATTATCAAAAATTCAACCTTGACATGCATTAACTTCTTGGACAGAAGGTAATGTGAAAAATAATCTATCTGAATGGCAGTTTACCCAATATTAACTCTTTATCGACATGGTATACTACCACTTATATATAATAACAATATAGTTCTATCTGTGTGTCATAAAATCATGATTTCAACAATAATACAAATTGCATTCCGGACACGTCTTGTAGTGTTATTTTTTTAAACCGTCATGAGTCTAAGTTTGTGGACATCCCATAGAAACGCTTGTTAATTCTATAACACACATTTCAATAGGATGTCTAACATGTTAGACTTACAACGGTTTCCAGAAACTGCCCCCAGGCTACTTCATTTTGCTAAGCTGCAGTACCTAAACAGCATTATATGAGAAGAGAAAACTCACCTTTATCTTTATCCACCCTGATGACAACGACACACTCATCCCTGTCCACTCTGATGAGTTTGTTGATGGATCTGATACGCCTTCTCGACAGCTCACTGAGCAGGATCATACCCTCAATCTTATTGTACTCTAGGAGGTGGACGTACGCCCCCATCTCCGCAATGGAACGGACCTTCACCATCACCACATCTTCCACCTCTGGGAAGTGCTGCTCGTAGAATCGACACGAAATCGGCATGACTGCTTCTTATTTTTACACTGCTCTAAGACTGATCTGCAGGAAATTGTAGAGCTTAATCTGGAGGAAACAAAATCACAGTAATAAATAAGAAAATATGAATAAAAGGCCTAATCTATTTTGTTTCTTTGTCTGTTTTTGTTTCAGGTCTGATTTGTTTATTTTAATTTTAGTTTTTTTAATCTCTAGAACATAATAAACAAAAAGTATGAATGGACAGTTCACCAGTCATTTCCAACTTTTAACACAATTATCTTCAAAAGATTGCAAAGATTGCAAAGATTTCATGACATCGTGAAAAAATACACACAAATAATCAGAATATGACAACGTTCATGTACGTAATTCAGAAAATGTAATTAAGTTACTTAATTAAAGACAAGATTTATTGTGACAACAGCGTGCTTAATTCCTGCATCCCATGGAGTATCCAGCATATCACGTTAATATCTAACTCCGAGAAGCTCCGACGCAGATCTTCGGGTTCGTGCATCAAAAAACATTCTAACAGCGGGTTGGGTGACATCATCTCAAAATATGCAAAGGGAGTTATTACAATTTTGACTTACTAGGTTGCTCGACTCCTCTGGGCATCTAGCCGGCAACTTGAAATTATAATTTGAAGAAGTCTTCGATGGGAAAAAGGGGGTGATTCTTCGTCCTATCCCAACGATTCTTCCATGTTGTTTCGTCGATTCAACCGGCTAAGAGAAAGTATGCACTACCGCGCATGCGTACTTAGTGCGTACTTTTTCTTCGCCGGTTGAATTGACGAAACAACATGGAAGAATCACCCCCTTTTTCCCATCGAAGACGTCTTCAAATTATAATTTCAAGTTGCCGGCTAGATGCCCAGAGGAGTCGAGCAACCTAGTAAGTCAAAATTGTAATTACTCCCTTTGCACATTTTGAGATAATGTCACCCAACCTGCTGTTAGAATGTTTTTTGATGCACGGACCCGAAGCTCCGACGCCTTCTGCGCCGGTGTTGGAGCTTCCTGGAGTTAGTTAATATCTTGATAGAATTTTGCGTTTATCAAGTGCAAATTCCGATTCTTCCATGCTTCATCTTTGCTAGTCTATCACAAGCACATTCTAAAACTTCAACGATGTCAATGCGATTGCGAAGCTAATAGGGTGTCTGAACGATTTTTCAATTTTCAATTTGGGATCGTTTTTCACCATTTTTGTTTGATATTTGAATACAAAATTTAATCAGAATAATACATTTGAAATTTGAAGTCTCACCGATATTTCTATCAAAAGATACATCCCCTCCAATACGCTGGTATATTCATATCATTTTGGTCAGAATCGACGAAAAAGACATCCACGCAGAGTGATGTTGTTTTGCTAAATTTAGCCAAACAGCTGTATCGCGCGATATGCAAGCGTATGGATAGCGTACGCATGTCATGCGCAACCTGCACCTTGAGCCACGCTGTCTCCGCGATATCTGCCATTGACTAGTATGGCTAACCGTTTGCGCAAAAAAACGAGGAACTGAATACACATTATAGTCAATGGCAATATTGCGGAGACAACGTGCATCGACTATAACGTGTATTCACTTCCGGGTTCTATTGCCCGAATGGCTAGCCATACTTTCATTCACTAAAATGTGTAATTGAATTTCGGGTTTCGTTCGTACGTGGAGATGAACTTACGCGATGTAACCATGGTTTGGTCTGAGCGGAGCGCACGCCCCCTTATCAGCTGATCCTCCAAACAGAGGGAAGGTTATTTTTAAACTGTAATCTTTCGTGATCCCTGGGGGCTAGCGAAAATATAAGTGCATAGAATTATTCCTTAGGACTGGGACTACTTATCGATCGGGGCGTCATATCTCAAAAGTGGCAAACTTCAAAGTTAGCCAGGACACAATGTTTAAATTGCTGTTTTGACCAAGATATTTTTAGAATTTCAAGATGACCCCCCTTTGTCGGCTTTGAGTTTGGAAATATTGGAATTCACCTGCTCTTTCATATGACACCTCATTTATTGAGTATCACCTTCAGGATCATAACAGATAAAGGTTTGAATCTCGAATTGAAAAAAAAAAATTGTCTTTGTTTTGCACGGTCGCGCAATGCACGTAGACTGCATAGGGATGCGTGCAATCTCTATGGGAAGAATTTTAGCACACAACATCGGGTGCGCAATCAGACACCCTACTTGAACGACAATTACTGAATTAGAAAAGCCATTTTCCATTTCCAATTAGTAAAAATATTGTTTGCACACATAAGATAGACAACTGCAACTTAAGTTAGGTTTATGATACGATTCTTGACAGACTTTAATTCAACAAACATGAAATCAACACTCTCAAATACTCGACCATTCTTTTTCATAGTTAATACCACGCCAATAGTAGCAGATGGGACTGTAATTTACAATTTGGGTTCGGTTTCCATACGCCCATGTTTGAGTAGCAAAATTGGTATTCATAAAGAACAATTACAATATTTAATGAATCCAATAACTATACTTACATCTTATGGAATCAAATGGGAATTGTTCAGCGCTTCAATTTGACGACAAATATGAAATATTAAGCCGATTTCTGTAACACGTGTGTTCCTATTTGTTCTCGTTCCTGATGCAATATCTGAACTAATTTAACAGCGCCCTCTCACGTCAGGCGGGTGCGTGAAAAAATGAATGAATGAGAGACCATTTTCATTTTTAACACGACTTTCCTGTAAATTTGGGCAGTTCTTTATTTGAAGGAAACGTAAGTTTTTGAACCACATGCTGTAGATTTGAATGAGGTTGATCGAGGTAAGATTGTAATAAACTCTGGGCATGCTAGATAAATTTGCTGGGCTAGGGCAAATTGGCAAAGTAATTTGGACATGAGAAGTTCAGTTTTCGAGGATGGCGCTCGGCCCTCGCGGCCGTGGGCCTCTCCTACGGTTCGGGGACGGGTAAAGAGTGGCTTGCTCGAGCTCCAGCCGTGGTGTATGTGGATGCGCCTATGTAGGGCATGGGGTGCGACACGACGTCTTTCGTAGCATCTCGCAAAGAGTCCAAAAACAAGTTCGCTGACATTTTGGGACCACATTTTGATTGAACCACATGTTGTGACGTACATGTAGACATGTGTTGTAGTTTATTACAAAGTTTACATACAAATTCTATCCATATTTCTGAGGACCATGGCATGATTTCCATAACTTTCTCACAAATTTATAAAGTTTAATTATTATCAAAAGAAGCAATCCATCCTACATGTAGCTCAGTCGGTAGAGCAGTGGTCTTGTAATCTGGTGACCCGGGTTCGAAACGAAGGCAGTGCGCTAGTGCCCTTTGGTAAGGCATTAATCCTCATTACCAGCATTGGAGAGGACCTAAAGCCGCCGGCCGTCTGGTTGCTTACTTGAAAGCATTTATGTTTTCTTAGCAGTCAGGTAAAATAACCACCACCACCATTCCATCATTCCAAATATTATAAGTTAATTACATCATTTTCACCGTCGCCCAAACTATCATTTGGCAGATCACTTTTTATTTACAATTTTGCTGAGGTACATGTACATGTACATCTTCTCTTGATGTGAAGATTCCTAAACCATTCTTGGTAATTTCAACAATTTTAAATAGGTGCAAAAGACTGCAAAATTCGCTGATCTTTTGTCATTATTTTCATAATTTCAAACCTGATTCCAAAGAAAATTGTGAATCTGTGTAATTTAAGTTCCTCTTTCCATTGGTGGTATCAGATTTTTGAAATCTTACAGTTTTTTAGATATGGAATCGTCCAGCAATTTAGATCATGTGCGAACTATGGTCATGGCTCCGGCCACAATAATTCTACTATATCATGTATTTCAAGATTTTCCTCATTGAAAGTTAAAAGTTTTGTTATTGACTTAAAAAGTCTTTCCAACTATAGCTTGCATGGTGCATGATACATGTACAACTTCAACTGTTGGGTCACATTTTCAAGAAAAAATCTGCGCCCATGTCATGCTAAAAGGCATCACATCATGTCAAGAATATCTTCATTTTTATATTCTCTTGTTCGTTTTTTGTAAGGAATCTTGTACTGTTTGTGCATCAAAGGGCAAAAATACATCTCATTTTTCAGAATACCTACACTTATTTTTCGGGGTGAGATTTCCTTTAAAGGCCCACTCTACTACTTATAGCTACTTGCGCCCTCTATTTAGCAAACAATGCCTAATCAGTGACCATTTGTCCCCCATTATCCTCTTTTTCTTATTTATTTATTCATTTATTTTTGGTTTAAAAAGACATATACATGTAAATATACATGATTCAAAGGTCCAAGGACCAAAACTGTTCATGTTTACAAATTATACAATACGGTTATAAATACAGTAAATATACAATAGTGAGCCAAACGAAAGGTATGACAAGTACAATACGAAATAAAGATGACAAAAATAATACAATTCCATCAATACAATACCAAAATAAACTAAGAGAAAGTAGGGTCAAGATCATAAAATTACTAAACTGATATATGGTAATGGTAGCAGATAAACAGACAAAAATAATGTTGAGCAACCAAACAATCAAAGAAAAAAGGGGGAAAATATTTTGAAGTGAGCTGTCAGTGACCTTTCAGGCTGGTCTAATCCTCCTGTAAACTAGTACAGATGGGCTTTAATAGTACAGTAGTAGTATTAATATGGTAGTAGTATAATGGCAGGAGTAGTAATAGTAACAGCATCATCGTCACCTCATCATCATTACCCTTATACAGTAGTTTTCCTTCTCTTCTCAGTCCTTACTAGAAGTCAACTCCAGCAGTCTTCCACCATGTTTGGGACGTCCACAGCCTTCGGCGCCAGCTCGTCCGGTGTGTTCGGCCAGACCAACACGTCAGGAACGCACAACCCGATGAAAGACATCGAAGTCACCTCTCCACCGGATGATAGCATCAGCTCCTTACGATTCAGCCCAGCTTCGATCCCAAACACATTCCTCATCGCTGGGTCATGGGATAACAATGTAAGGAAAATTTTATTTCCATATGGATGTGATAACACCATTGATTTGCATCTGTGGTGCATATTGATTCAAAGAATATTGGACAGCACAATAAACCAAGGAAAACTGAACATTATTTGAAAAATTCCCTGAAAAAATTAGTAAGATTTGTTTGTTTCATTTTATTTGTTTTCTGATGTGTGTGTGTGTATGTGTTTCTTTTTTAACTTATTAAATCATGATTATTTTCCTTTCCTGGGACAGTAAACTGATTGTTTTGTTTTAATTGCCATTGAATGATAGTAGTGATACTGAAATAACCACAATTCAATTTCTTAAGACTCTCCCTTTTTTGTGTGTGAAAAAAATGACAGCAGCTTTTCAAATGTTGTTTGTAACACAGATTGGAGTCACCCAGTACAATTTGTGTATTTCCTTTTCTTTCTTTGCCCCGATATAAAAAGTTTTTATATAATTATGTAATTTAATTGATCATGAAGAATTTCTTTAATATAAGGAGGTTCCACTGAAACGGAACTTCTATTTTCATATTTCTTTGAATGGTGGTCAAGTATTGGGTGATTAATGTACCCTATCCCTGCTCTTTTTTATGAGTTTTACTGTCTTCCTTTTCTAGGTTCGGTGCTGGGAGATCCAGAGCAGTGGTCAGACTATCCCTAAGGCTCAACAGACTCACACTGGTCCTGTCATGGATGTAGATTGGCACGATGTAAGTAGTATTTTGTGTTTGTTCGTGTGTGTGTGATTAATTTGGGTTTTTACAGACACGCATCGATCAGATATGATTAGACCTTTCAAGCCTGTTTGTACTAGTTCGGCCAGGAGGGAGTAGACCTCCGTGCAAGGTCACTGACAGGTGGTTATCTCATCAAATCAGCTCTCAATTAACATAAGAAAAAGGGGATCATGGGGTACCAACAGGCACTGATTAGGCATTTTTTGCTATTTAGAGGGCGCAAGTAGCTATAAGTAGTGCAGTGGGGCTTTAATGTCACCATCTGAAAGATGTGACTCAGTCTCGAACCATGGTTTGCTGAGTCAGTTTGTAGGCGAAGGCAGAGGGCTGACCGTTATCATAGACATTACCGCTAGACCAACTGACATCTCCTTTTGGACTGTGATGTTTATTTTTATCTGGCTATTGAGAAGAAAGTGTGTGTGTGTGTGTAGGTAAGCAAGCAGTGGACTTAAATATAGCAGTAAGGTGTATCCGAGGGACTTGGTCAATAAAGAAAAATGCTTTTGCAAAGGGCTCTAGGTTGTTGTCCTGGCTTCAGACTGGCTTTATCATTGAACCTTTGCACCTCCTCATCTGGGACCCATGTCTCAAAACCTTTTTTCAATGACAAATGACAAAAATCAGTGACAAATCTGCTGATAACCAATCAGAAGCAAGGATTTCACTAGCTTATAACAAACACTGCCATTTGTCACTGATGAAAAGTTTTGCGAAATGGGGCACTGGAGTAGGCTATTTTAAAAGGGATTTTTTTTTGTGTGTACAAGGAAAATGACCTGCTCCTCTCTTCCCCATAAGGATAGGTTAAGTCCTGGAAAGGGGCAGGTTATCAGGAAGGTCTGTGGACTGTACCCTCACCAACCCTCTTCGATCACGGCTGCAGAATGACAAAGATTTGTTAAATCCTTCTTGTTAATAGAGCACATTATGATGAAAAATATGAGCACTGCCAATTTCAGATGTCCATGTTAGCCCTGCTCTGTGCATTTTAGTGAAGCTGATTGAAATGATATGAATTCATCTAGGTTGCCACTGAAATTTAAACTTATTCATTTTTCAATATCATGTTTTTACTATGATTTAATGTTGTGCTTTCACTCAAATTTTAAATATTTCTTCCTTTTTTCCCCTCAGGATGGCACGAAAGTATTCACAGCTTCTTGTGACAACACAGCCAAGATGTGGGATCTCAACAGTAATCAAGCCATTCAAATTGCACAGGTAAAGAAAACACAAATAACAAGAACCATTGTCCATGTAACTTAGAATTGTAAATAAATGAATATGATAGGCCATAGGCATCGGGTAACTGTGTAGTGTTCAAACTCTTTTAATGTTCAGCCAACCGCACATTATATTATGCTGATACAAACATTCAAACATGTAAAATCTTCATGACCGAGGTTCAGAATAGTCATATGATTAAGAAAACCTAAATTTCAAGGAATTTTATGTTTCCTTGGAAGAAGAAGAAAAGCTAAATCAGCTCACACTTGCAGTGACGTCAGACAGTGCTATTGTCTACGATTGGAAGCCGATGCGGTTTTTATTCTGACTAGAAGAGTTCAATGCACTAGAATCCTGGTTGCTAGTATTCTTATCATTATTAGAAGCTACTTCAGAAAGATGATGTTCGTTTAGATTTCCTATCTATTACAATTGCCATTTCTTCGCAAATCAGATTGCTAGAGGATTGTGTATTGTGCAGTGAGCTTAAAAATTGATTGATGATTTAAGTACCTAGAAATATACGAACATGTAGAGTTTAATGTAGTCAAGAGAATCTCTACTGTCTACCTTGAGTATAACACATCAAACCTACAATTTATGACCCAATATTAAAGATGATATATTGAGGTCATTTGAGGACATAGGTTAATGTACCAATTTCCTGAAGTAAATTTGAAACTTACTTTTTTATACAAACATTCACATCCTATCAACAACTTGCAGATGTTACTTTGAGGCTAGCAGTTTGAAATCTATTTTGAAGTTTTCCTGAAATTTCATGGTAGCGAAAGTACTTGTTAATAGTAGTAGTGGTGGTTATTTTACCTTACTGCTAAGAAAGCAAAAATGCTTGTTAATAAGCAGCCAGAGGACTGACGGCTCTAGGTCCTCTCCGAAAGACCTGGTAATGAGGATTAATGCCTTACCAAAGGGCACTAGCACATCGCCTTGGTTTCGAACTCGATTTGCCGGATTACTAGACCACTGCTCTACCAACTGAGCTATCGCGCCTTCTCGTGTAATACATGTAATATCAGTACTGATATCTTTGTCATGAACTCTATTTGATGTCAGTTGCTGTTAAAGTTGATGTTCTGGTTTTTGTTTGTAGCATGATGGACCTATCAAGTCCATACGTTGGGTAAAAGCACCAAACTACTCCTGTGTCATGACCGGCAGCTGGGATAAAACCATCAAGGTGAGACAGTGAGAAGAATTGCTATGAGTTTATAGCAATCTCTGAGAAAATGGTCTAACTTAATGCAGGACTGCACTACTTGTAGCTACTTGCGCCCTCTATATAGCCAACAATGCCTTAGCGGTTACCGTTGATCCCCTTTTTCTTATGTTAATTGAGGGCCGATTTGATGAGATAACCACCTGCCCAGAGCTGCCAACTGGTACGGATATCCCGTAATTGGTACGGAAATTAACGACCCTTAGGGCAGTACGGAATGTTGTCTAAAAATTACGGATTAATAGCCATCCAACACTCGCTGCATGAGAAAGACAGAAAAGTATCAAGTATTCTCTTAATAGAAGCCAATTTTTCATCGAAAACTTACGTGTTGTGATGACCTGAAAATCAATATTTAGCAACTTTGTGGGAGTAAAATCACCATAAATTTCAGATAATCATGCGTGCATGCGTCCGCATGCCATTCTTTTTAGATTCATGGCGCAGCATAGGAAATTACTGATTTATTCCCCAAATTACTGATTTTGAGCCTTATGATTACTGATTTTCTATTCTGGAGGTTGGCAGCTCTGCCTGCCAGTGACCATGCAGGGAGATCTAATCTTTCCTGGCCGAACTAGTGCAGATAGGCTTTAAAGCTTTGTCCAGCCTAAAACATTACAAATTCCTTCATTTTCTGGCTGAGTATATTTTGTTAATATTTATGAGTAAGAGGACATTCATACACCTTGCACACACCAACATGCCTTCACACACATTACGAAATGCCTGTTGAAATTGATCAGGGGATACCATTTACGCTCAGAGACCTTTCAGATGTGTTTGATGTGTCATGATCAAATTTTGTATTTTTAATTCCTTCACAACTTCTTTATTTTGATTAAATGATTTATTAAAATTACTGAAAACAGCAGCCCGAGAACTGAATTGCATTCAGTTTAATACGATTAAAAAAAAAAAATTATTACATGAAGCTTACAAGAATACATACGAAGATCAAATTAATAAGTTATAATTTTTTATTTAAAAAAAAGTATAATCAACACTATTCTAGCACTTTATACATTAACAAGACGAGATTGTAAACGTCCATTACAGTTTACTAATGATGTTTAATGTTTCAGTTCTGGGATACCCGACAACCGAACCCCATCCTAAGCATCCAGCTTCCAGAGAGGTGCTATTGTGCTGATGTGGTGAGTCAGAGAGTCAATATAGTGGTAGTTATTATTTATTTTACCTGACTGCTAAGAAAGCATAATAGTAAGCAACCAGAGTACTGACCGCTTTAGGTCCTCTCAGAGGGACCTAGTGATGAGGGATTAATGCCTGACCAACGGGCACTAACGCATCGACTTGGTTTTGAATCCGGGTCATCGGATTACGAGACCACTGCTCTACCAACTGAGCTACCGCGCTTCCTAAATATCAGAGTTTTGGAAGGTCTTTCCTGATCATGTACACGGTATAACAATGCCTAGTTATTTTTTTTTTTTCGGGGGGGGGGGGGGGGGGAGGGGGTTGTTTGTTTGGGTTTTTTTTTTTCTTTTTCTTCATGCTGCCCTTTTACCTTATTAAATATTGAATTATCTTGCCAATTACGCTCCTGCAGGTAATGGGTTAGGAATGATTCGAATGCTTCTAGGAGGAGGATACATATACCTGGAATAAATTGTCACCAAGGATAAAGATGACTATGTAAGAAAAGAATAGAATTGAAAGTACAGAGAAGAGGTTTTTGCAGATAATGTTAAAAATCATTGTTCAAGGCTTTGAAATAAGAAAAAGTAGTTTCTCCAGGGGGGGGGGGGGGGGGGGGGGGGGGGGGGGTGGGGAGGGGCAAGTACCAGAGACTCGTAGAACCGCAAGAACAATGCAGTTTGAAATGTTGTTCCATATTTTATTCCAAATTTATTCCATATCATTAATTCATTTGTTCTCTCTCTCCATCTTATTCATTGTATATGTACCATATAACTTATAATTCTGTTTATATTGTTATTATCCGTCTCTCTGTCCCTCTATCTGGGGCTGTTTCACAAAGCCGTTTTTCAATGCCAAGTGACAAAAATCAGTGACAAATCTGCTGATAACCAATCAGAAGCAAGGATTTCACTAGCTTGTAACAAAAACTGTCATTTGTCACTGATGACAAGTTTTGTGAAACACCTCCCTGTTCTTGCCATACCCTTAGATGTACCCGATGGCCGTAGTGGGCACGGCTGACAAGAACGTCATCATCTACCAGCTAGAGAACCAGCCTTCAGAATTCAGACGGATGGATTCACCACTCAAATATCAGGTAAGTGTAGGAACTTTATACAATCAGTAAAAACTTCTTTAGAATAGAATAGCCGAGGAAATTGATTGAGAATGCAGGACTCTGTCATGATAATCCATGAAATGAAGGTTATTTGTATTTAATCGCAGAACATACATGTATTTTAACCTAGATGCAGAATGGCTTGTACCGTTAGTTATTCATATTTATTCATTACATTCTCATTCATTGTTGTGATACTTTTGTGTGTTAGTGGTACTTGGCACGATTAGCATTTAATGCTCTTTTCTGGTCCCATTTATCCTTTCAATGTTAAACATGCACATTTGATTGTTATATTGATGTACTTTTTGTTTGGATAATAAAACTTCAAACCCCAACTCAAACTAATGTCCTTTTCCATGCAGCTGAGATGCCTTGCCATCTTCAAAGACACAAAGAAGAACGCACCAACAGGGTTTGCCTTGGGTAGCATCGAGGGAAGATGTGCAATCCAGTTTGTGCAGGCAGCCAACCCGTAAGTATGAGTGTTCATGGGGGGGGGGGGGGGGGGGGGGGGTACTCAGATTTGGTTCGGATAGGGGTGTGAAGCTCAAGCCTTGAAACCCCTACCCATTTTTAAGGGTCCTTTGGGGGGATTTTTCTTGAAGTAAAGCTCATTTTTCACAATTTTCAGATCTTTGCCATGCAAACACCCCCAAAAAAATTGAAATTTTGAAAAATACGGACCCATGTTTAGGGATATTTTTGTGAAAAAGTGATCCATTAGAGAGGCACACCCTCGTATGTCTTAATATGTGAGTACTTGCCACATGATTTTGCTTCATATTTTATCCACTTTTAGCGAAAACAATAGACTATCCGTAATAATACTAATCATTTGTTTTATTCCAGAAAAGACAACTTTACCTTCAAATGCCACAGGACCAATGGAGCCTCATACAACAGCCAAGATATCTATGCAGTAAGTCTAGGTCATCCAATATGGCCATGTACATGTAGCTCAGTTTACTGCAGATCTGTTCATGTAGTATAACTTAGCTCAATAAATCTACTTGGTTCAACTTGTCTTGATCAATATGTTTGATCAGTTTGACTGCAGATTTTGATAAGATATGGTTCATTTTATTAAGTTGAAAGCTAATCCTATATGCTCCCCAGGGAGTGGAGATTGTGCACACATTGTGTGCGGGCAAGCACTGAATCCAATGACCGGGGTAATAGTATATTTGTAAAGCGCTTAGAGACATTTTGTATTAAGTGCTATATAAAAATTAAATATTATTATTATTATTATTATTATTATTATATTTTTGTCAAAAGGAACTGTCTTGACTTCTTTGTTTCGACCTGCGAAATAGAAAAATCTGCACTTAAGACTATAACTTATGCATAGTTTCAGGAGAACTAAAATACATGTATACTGAGAACTTAATTTTTTCATGCAGTATATACTCTCTCCCACAATTATTTGGCAGCTGTCATTTATTTGTAGTTTTGAACATTGAAAGTAGGGTACTAAAATCAATCTGTCAAAATTTGACCTGCTGAAAAATTGCAAGACACTGTCATATCTGCCCTATCAAAACTATCACCTTTGTGGGAGTGTCATGGTCGAGTGGTTTAAGGCCCTTGACTGGAGATGCGAAGGTCGAGGGTTCGAATCCCAACACAGCACTAATATCCTTTGGCAAGATATTAACCTGCACTTGCTACTCCACCCAGGTGTTAAATGGGTACCTGGTAGGATGCGACCGTCATTGTTGGTCAAAAAGTTTTTGAGCGTCAAGTAACGCCTTGCTGGAATGCTCCCCAGGGAGTGGAGATTGTGCACACAGTGTGTCGGCAAGCACTCAATCCAATGACCGGGGTAATAGTATATTTTTAAAGCACTTAGTGACATTGTATTAAGTGCTATATAAAAGCTAAATATTATTATATATTTGTTGTTGAACCCGTGCAGGTTAACTCAATAGCATTCCACCCAGAGTACGGCACACTAGCTACATGTGGCTCAGACGGCAAGTTCAGTTTCTGGGACAAGGATGCTAGGACAAAACTGAAGACGTCAGAACAGATGGAACAGCCAATCACATGTGCCGCTTTTGATGCCAAGGGTCAGATATTTGCATACGCCGTCAGCTATGATTGGTCAAGGGTGAGTTGTGTCTCTACATTTTACTTTCATTACGCATCCCTTTTTATTTACTACAGAATTGAAAGAATATTATTTTGAATACTATTTCCCCTCTTCTACATATATGTTGGATTGGTAATTCCATAGTACAG
The DNA here is from genome assembly GCF_000002235.5 of Strongylocentrotus purpuratus. Classification (NCBI taxonomy): domain Eukaryota; kingdom Metazoa; phylum Echinodermata; class Echinoidea; order Camarodonta; family Strongylocentrotidae; genus Strongylocentrotus; species Strongylocentrotus purpuratus. The sequence goes on from NW_022145598.1 coordinate 31,619,920, forward strand.
ATTGCCAGACCCATTATTTCAACAGTTTATCATATGGAAAATTCCCCTTGTTCCATTATATTTCAACCTCCGCCTGAGGCCTTGGTGAAATATGATATCATTTGTTATATTGAATGTCGAAGCAGGCAATATTTGTATAAATCAGTCAATGAGATGCTAAAACTTAGGTATGGCATGAAATATAAGAAACAAGGGTAGTATGAAATCTTTATAGGCCTGTTTTCATCAGCTTGAGTTTGCCAAATAACTCGCTATTTTCAGACTCAGGATATTATCCCAAAGCTCAAGCTCAAATTAGCCCGCTTATTCCCAAATAGTGGGATATGGTGGAAACAAGACCAAGATTTCTAGGGATATTTTCTCGACCAATTATCACGCTAATTGCAACAGCGTTAATTTGCGATTGGATAGTTGAAATAGCAGGTTACTTGGCAAATTCGAGCTGATGAGGACAGGCCTTTAACAATGTATGTGTAATTTGAGAGCTTTGTTTTGCCACTACGCCGGGATGTATGACCAAAGTCTTTTGATCTTCCTTTATCAACAGGGACACGAGTTCTACAACCCACAGAAGAAGAACTACATCTTCCTGCGAGGAAACGCCACAGAGGAACTACGCCCAAGAAATAGAAGGAGGTAGAGCGAATACATGATAGCGGTCATTAATTATAAGGGGCAGCATGCTTAGAATGAGAATGTGACAGACTTGTTATTATTTGTCTATGGAGCAAAATGCTCATGGACGTTAAAAAAAAAGATGCAGTAGAAAATACATTGAATGAAGTCTGGGAAGCATTTTTTATTTTTGTTGGTCTTTTATATTTGAGTTAGGCTGAGTTCTCATGAATTTTGTAAGCTTATACAAAGACAATCAAGTACAAACAAACTTTTGTTGGGACATGATTGTTGCATATGTTGAAAACCAAAAGGACTTGAACTCTATGGCAGAATTCACAAAGGAGGTCTGTCGACAAACCTACATTTATGTCCGTCATATGACACTTTTCAGGCCAAGGTTTGTTTGAAATGCGTTGAAGCGCGTCATGGGATGCACGTAAACCTAGGTTTGTCGACAAACCTCCTTTGTGAATTCGGGCATTAGTGCACAAGATACTGGTAGCTCACTATGGTCTTGAGCAGATGATTCATTTCAAAGTCCAAGGATAATGAAACACGAGAGATGTAGACAAAATGAAAATTTTGTTTTTCTTTTCTTTTTTCGGGGGGGGGGGGGGGGGGTGGGTGTTTGTAGATGCACAGACATACAGGAAAACCTTTTTATAAAGAAGTTCACAAGTTATGGCCCCCTCAATGTAATGCATACATGATATTGCATTGAGATGTTCTATTAATGAGGCAGCAGAATGTCTTTACCCTTTCATCATGTTGTTATGAATGACTTTATTCACCCTGATTAGATCTCCCTGTTAATAGCTTTGGTGAAAGTTGGTTAGAGTTTTAAAAAAATCACAAGTTCAACTTACCTTTGATTTGTAGCATTTGTTTAAAAACAACCGTACAGAAAGCAACATTACCCATTTTGAATATGTCAAGTTCAGCAGCCACGGCAGGATATTATTTTTCATTTTGTTTTAATTCTTCAAAGAGAGAGATGAAGAATGATTATTAGAGTTGTGTTTGTAATGTTTCTTAGGCATGTAATGCCAATTTCTATGTCAGTTGAACATGTATAGAAAGGCCACTCATTGTGGCCAGGTGCATAGCTGCCAACCATTCCTATTTTGGAGGAACAATTCCTATTTTTTTTTTCAAGCTACTGTTTTGAACCCTAAAAGTATTATGACAGTTTCGAGAAACAGCCCCCAGAATGGTAACAAATGATTGTGAACTGGCCAGAGTCTGCCCTTTATCAGAGAACAGTGGTTTTACTTGCTAAAGCAGTTTTCTAATCCAGGTCTCTACAATAACACATGCGCGGGACAAATGGGTGCTCAAAATCTAGGTCTGGACCCCCCCCCCCCCAATTTCAAAATGTTTACATAAGGTACATGTATGTAGACTCTAAAAATTAAATCTGGACCAAAAAGGCTAGTCTAGAGCCCTGTCTAATGCCTTGGTCACAATATGTTGTGTGTCTTTCCGTGAAGTCTATCCTAGACCAGATGCGAAGAGGTGCACAGCTCTTTGTATCCATGGTTTTATTAATCTAAATGTTAAACAGTTGTGAAGTAATTTGCAGTTCATTCTGACTGTGGCCAAGGCTTAGCACTGCTATCATGCATGTTCATTCATTTATGATATTCATAAGGTTATTATAAGACAGTTACATAATCAATAAGTGCATATTTTGGTGCAAAGATATGACGGAGACTCAATTATTTTTGCAAGGTGCTTATTTTTTGCTGTTATCAACACAGGGTACTTTACCTTACACATTCACCTATGCATTGCCCGCTTACTATCCCCTTGTCTGATAATGCATGTATAAGGCGCATTTCCATTGGTGTTGTTTGATTGCTTCTTAGTGCTAGTTCAGACATGACAAAGTAAACTGCCGCAAAATAAAAATGAAATAATGGAAGTGTCGTGGTTTAGTGGTTCATTCACTCAATCCAAGTGTTCAGGGTTCAATTCCTAGGCCAGCAAATGTGGAAATAAACTTCAATATTGAATTGGATTGACATATAAATGAATGGCAAGCGCAAAGGTCTTACGCCTGTTAAGCATATTTACACTTGGGTGAAAATGTAGAAAACGGCACCGGTCTTACACTGCATATCTGAACGAGGCTTTAATTAAACAAAGGTCTTGCCCCTATTCACTGAGCCATTTTGTTGTACTCTTTAAGAAAAGTGGTCCAAACTTTCTATTCCCCTTTTTATATCCTTTTTTTCTATTTCAAGCCTTAAATACATAATTGATATTAATAAATGTATACATTTTTACACTTCACAAAGTGACAAAAAGTTGCAGAGGTTTTTTTAGTAATTCAATGCATATAAATAACACCTTTTTTTGGGGGGGGGGGGGGTTGGGTCAAAATAAAAAGAGTCCCAGTCAATACTTATGATCTTATTGATCAGGTTTTTGATCCATTTTTTTGTCTTTCTTTCAAAATTTAATTTGAAGTGTCTTAAAGGCCCACTGCACTACTGGTAGCTACTTGCGCCCTCTATATAACAAACAATGCCTAATCGGTGACCATTGGTCCCCCATGATCCTCTTTTTCTTATGTTAACTGAGAGCTGAGTTGATGAGATAACCACCTGTCCAGTGACCTTGCAGAGCGGTCTAATCCCTCATGTAAACTACGGCAGATAAGCTTTAAATGTAACACACACACATTCCTCTGTATTTGATATTTGACTATGTCTCTCCCGTCACTTTCACTCGTTACTTCAAACAGCCCCTTTTGTTTGCCTATAATATCATTGAGAGGTGTACAACGTGACGTTGTCAACGTCCATCGTTATTTATCTACCCTGTCGAAGTTGGAGGGTACAACTAATTTGCACAGAATAATTCAATACTCGGGCAGCAGGTATAAGCAATCGTGAAAATGGAGCATTAGTGAACGGGAGTATGTTTGCACTCTGCAAACTGCATGTATTATAGTAGCCTGTGGGGTTTTGCTCACTTTTGCAGCGGAACCTCATTATTAGAACCATATTCAAAGAAAAACTCTCTTGCTATAAAAAGGTATTGTAGTTGCTAGTCGCCTCCTTTCCTATCATTCAATTCATTTTTAACCCTGATACACTGTATATCGAGGTTTCAATAAAGAGAGAAATTTCTTTGATTCCAAATGGTATTTATGATGAGGTTCTACTGTATCATTTTTGAAAATGTGTCTCCTGTCAGTCCTGTGTAAAAAGAATGAGAAGAATGCATCATGAAATTGAATAAACATACTTAAACCCTTCAAATTCTTTGTAATGAATGAGTCCTTTATTAATATGTGACATTACAGCTTAAATATTCATTAAATTGTATAGAGTGATAATGTGGTGATTGTCAATTTCAAGTGGATTCAGTTAATCATGATTTTGTTTTCTTTTGCATATATACTTGGCAGATAAGCGATATGCATTTACTGAAATACATGTCTTAAAGCCAGGTGAAAGTTACCAAGAGATAGATTTTTATTTTTATTTTTCTTCTTCCTTTTTTTCACTACAATAAACAAATGATGTTTAAGCTCATGTAGTATTTTACCTAATACTTAATCATATATTCCCAATTTTGAAAGTAATATCTAATCGAATCTTATATTTTCACTTTCATTCAACAAATATTATTTCTTCTCATATACTATCCTAGCTAATTTCAGTGGGCGGAAGCCAGGCTGAACAGTCTCTTGGGGTCAAAGTTCGCGGAAACGAGAGTAAGAATGTCCCTGTAGCGGTGAGGCTTGGACGAAGATCTTGATTGTTTTGAAAAATGCTTGCAGTTTCTGTAGATCAATTCATTTAATTCACCATCTTCTGAATGCTAAAATAACAACCCCTAACATCTTGTGTGCTGAGTTGAGACATTCACAACCAAGTTGCTAAATAATTTAAACAGTTATTAAGAAAAATAAATTCACTGCATACATTGAACAATATTGGCTTCTCTATTTATTTCTGATTTGTACACACAGAATTTTACTTAGATTTGGAAAGGCTTGTTGCAAAAGCATCCATTCATCATGGTTCATGTAGTTAATGTTCATGGCAATTCAGTCATGGTGTCTTAGAAGAGAAAGGGTGAGATTGAAATAACCGAGAAGTGCAAATCAAGTAACGGGAAGTTCTAACTACTGTATATTATTGACTAAAACCATTGTGACATACAACAGAAGAAGAACAATAAATTTGAAGGGGGACAAAATGGTCATATTTGAAGAGTGAATTTAGTGTACACTGGTATATGTAGCAGCGTCTGTTTTGACCAAAAAGTTTAATCATTGAGGCAGATTTTGAGGCGGGTTTTAGTCGTGAGTGAAAAATTATGCATGAGAGGAGAACGGTTTAGCTCTGGTAAAAGTATGTAAAAAGAGCTCAAGGGAGAGAGAACATGTACTGCAGACAAAATTTTCTTTTCTCTACAAAATGAAAGACACCTAAAAACAGTTTGAGTGAAAGAAGAGTCTCATAAACAAAATATGTTAGACAAGTATGGTGTTTGTTATGAACCATGAAAACGTGGATCAGCCATAAACTATTTCAGATTAAGCATCATTTTTAGATTCAAGCTTTGCTCTACAATAAAATCATTTTCATCAACACTTTCTGTTGTAAAATCACCAACATAATCTACTTGTATCTCGCATGGAGTTGAATACTATTCATTTGATCCATCTTTTTTTGCTTCTCATATTTAAACGTGACTTTGACTTTTTGTAAACAAATGTATTATTAATGCCTGAGAGCCTTATCTACATGAATGTGATACAGTGTTTTATTTTATAGACTTCGAACATGTATAACAATTTTTTCAAAACCAAAGAAAAGGTACCTCCTTTTTTCCTAAATGTTATTGGCTGTTTGAAACATTAAAGGAAATACAAAGTTTTGGGAAATTTTGAAAATTGGGTGGATAGTGATTCTTTACAATGTACATTCAAGTACAGATGTACATTCAAGTATACCAAGATTGATTATTATCAAATATTAATAGGAAAAATAACAATTGAAGAGAATGTTGCCAGTCATATTTTCTCAGTATGTATACTTTTCTTCTTTTTTTTCTGAATAATGAAAATAAGAGTTTGTACTATTCCGAAGGGAAGTGTCAAAACACTTTTCCATTGTTTTTCTTGTTGGTCTCAATTGACCCTCTAGTCGCTATCCACCTGGTCTCAATTGACCCTCTAGTCGCTTTCCACCTGGTCTCTATTGACCCTGTGGTGGCTATCCACCCTGACTCATTGTACATTCACATATACAGTGTGTCCCAGAAAAAACGAAACCGAGAAGTATCGATGTTTCATCATAACTTAATCACAATTATAATTAATAAATGACACATATTTGTAAAGCTTACATCCTCCTCTTTCAGTTGAAGCAACTAATATGATGCATATTTCACGCATGAATGATTAAAAACAATTTGAAGAGAGGTTACCAAAAAGTCATTTTTAGCGTCCATAATCTAAATTTTTATTTTGTATTGTGTCTTGTTCTTTTTTTTTTTTTCTTTTGTTTGTTGTTTTATCCATTTCTATTTCTGTTTCTCTCTCTCCTCTCTCTCTCTCTCTCTCTCTCTCTCTCTCTCTCTCTCTGTATTATCTTTTTATATTTGCTCCCTTTCTCCCCACTCCCTCTCTCTCTCTCTCTCTCTCTCTCTCTTTATTATCTTTTTATATTTGCTCCCTTTCTCCCCACTCCCTCTCTCTCTCTCTCTCTCTTTATTATCTTTTTATATTTGCTCCCTTTCTCCCCACTCCCCCTCTCTCTCTCTCTCTCTCTCTCTCTCTCTCTCTCTCTCTCTCTCTCTATCTATATATCTGTATATCAATTTACTCTCTATACTAATATAGTTAGCAGCTGTATTATTCATACCCCTTGTAAATGTCATGTGTTTGAATGAAACTTGGACTTGTTTAATTTAGGGCCTTTGTTGAATACTTTTAGAAGGAAATCTTTAATATGTCCCGTTCTCAAGAAAACAGAAAACGGGACCAATCAATTTTGCAAATACTTTACAAATTTTGGTAAGGGTATGCATAATTTAGTTGTTAACTGTATCTACCATACGCACAAATACATACGCATACCTACGCAACATATTCACGCCCTCTGAAAAGGATATAGCCTACTATTAAAGCACGCCCTCTGTTTAAGGAGTCGTAGTTTTGATGACTTCAACGCCATAGAAATTTCTATTAAACGTGACTGACATGAATAAAAACTAAAACCAAATTCAATATCAATATCAATATCCCTGAAGATGATTAAGCACGAAAGGTTGAAATGGATATGTCACGAAATACGCAGTTTATTTAACATTTATGCAAGCAGAAAATCGCAAACTCATGTTTCATGAAGTCTCTATTCTTTGTATTTTCAAAAGATTAATCCACAACCGATTAAAGATTGAAAGGAACTGTAAAACAAAAAATCTATGCATTTTTGAAAACACTGTTATTCAAGAAAACAAAACATGTTTTATTTGAACTATGTTAAGATGCTACGATGTTATTTCGATTGATTGTGTATGATTGTTTGATTTGTTCAAAATCATATATTTATCAATAAATTCATTTTACAAAAAAAAAAAAAAAAAAAAAAAGATATGTCACGTCCACACCCTCGAAAACTCGATATTGGCCTTGGCTGGAAGCTGAGCCTTTGTTTCTACTGTCACTTTAAGTACATTGTATCCATGATAAACTCTCTGACTTTCTTTGTATTATTCATTTCTTCAGACATATTTAAGTGTTTTGCTTTAACCCCTCAAAAGTACACTGTCACTTGATGTTGATTTAAGTGTGGGTGTGGTAACTAAGGTTTCGAAACTTACATGCGTGCAGAGGCCTGCCTGCATTGAATGGTGTAGCCACAAGTGGGCCGCATCGGGGAGGAGCATTCACCTTCGTAATCCCCCTCCCTCCCTACACACACACACACACACACACACACACACACACGCACACACACACGTGTACACACATCAATTGCTGTTAAAATAATACAATTTATGAATGGAAGGAAACTATGAAAATAAAATGGTTCGGGGAATTGGGCTCAGGCGCTCCATAGAACCCCCCCCCCCCCTGGATGTTTGACGTTTGGACACACATTTTGTTGGTTAATAATATATGTTTACACGAATTTTGTTTATTGTACAAATGAAACTCAATTTGTCTTTCACTTTCCTGTATATGTGCGTGTGTACAGGCAGTCGGTGGGTATCCAGGCTTTCACAAACGGCTTGGACAGGATGGGCGGGATGGAATTGCATTTAAAGAAGATAAGAGGAATATCATGCCGCAAAATAGGCTAGGCGTGATGTAAACATATTCCAACTGGTAGCGATTTTTGTCTCATCTTCCGCCTCGTCCTCCTTTCAAAATCATGATATTCACGTTATTAGAACAAGTTCGCCCTTAATCGTAATGGCAATGTATGAATTTATTACAACAACAAAAAGAACCAAACTCATTGACATAAAGGCCTAGTAGTAATTTAAACCCGCATCCATTTTCGTCATGATGGTGATGAATAGAACATTAATTTTTGTCCTCCATGATCACAGTGACATTATTCTCCCCAGCAATCTTTTCATTTAACGAGTATCATGATTGAGAGAAGAGCATTGTATTATTTAGTTCTTGTTAAATCTTTCATGAACATCTTGCGTAATTTTACGTCTCGAAAATGCCATCAAAAAGTTCAGTTGAACCCTCTAAGTTGAAATCGATGCTATTAAAGAAATGTGATATCTAAGGATCATTATAGACTCGAAATCAAACGGGGTTTTTATGTGCAATTAGAAACAAATTAATTCTAGTAGCTGGATACTCACGGTCCATTTACAAAATAATTTGATAAAACTTTTTGTTTCATAAGCATTTATATGATTGTCTTCAATCCTCAAATTATCAATAAATAAGATGATGAAACAATACGACCGGAAAATTACGTTCAAGATATTATTGTTTTGAGTATTACAAAGTCATGTAGGTCTCACTATTTAGCGCAATTAGAAGCAAACCAACTACAAAAGAAATAGCGAATACAAACGGAAATAGGCCTATAATTATGTGCAATATAATTATCATTGTTTTGAGTAATACATGTAGGTCTCCGTTGACATGTACCTTAATATTAGTTCAACTACATCCGAAATACTTGTCATTAAATATTATAGCAATGGACGTTCGAAAGTTTGAAAAAACATATTGGTCAAGGAGGATTGTCAAATCGGCTGTATGAAGAAACGTCTCTAGATTTATTTATCATTATAAGGGTTGTTTTGTCTTTTTTCAGGGTAGCTAATGTCTTTTATATTACACTGTCATAAAAGCTTTCAGTGCCACACTGTCAAAATTATCTGTTAAAAAATGAACAGAATCTATTAAAATTTACGAGAATCTATTCAAAATAAATAGATTTTTTCATGTTTGAATATATATTGACAGCTTGAATACGATATTAAAGAACACTTGAATTATTTTCAAATTGACGAGTTTGGGGTTAAAAATATTGATAAACTGTTTTTTTAATAAATTGAAACGAGTGTACATTGAACTAAATGGTGTTAGGATAGCTTGATGATTACTTAACATAACATTAATGATTCAGCCTCGGGTTTATTGGGGGAAAATTGTCTCGGTTCATGGGCTTTACGTATAATGCAGATGATAGATATTGTGTGCGCTGCCAATGTGGCGACGAGCTTGAATGGTTGTCAACCGCCACCATTTATTACAATTTGAATACTTTTATAACCATGCTATTATGATTAATCATAAAACCACAAGATGAGTCACAGTAAATGAATAATGTTAAACTGTAACGCGTGTGATTTGTAGATTAATCATCACCTCGTTTAAAAGTTGCATAAATTTACCCTATATAGAACTTATTCATTTTTTCTGCATTATTAAAATTGAAACTCTCAGCTGAAAAAGCAGCGAATCTATTTTGGGGCATTACATGACATACACATTTTACTGTCGCAGTGTTATTTTGTTTAAAATGTGGGAAACATTCCAGATGTTTGAAGAAACATAACATTTTAGAGTGACATAAATGATAATAATATAGCGCTGCATGAGGAGTATTCCAGCCAGGCGCCACTTTACAGACGCTCACAATGCTGAGCATGCTACATTAACGTTCGCATCCTACCATTACTTAGCTACCTTGCATCATCCGTTCTGCAATGAGTTAATACCACAGAGGTCATCAGTGGTTAATACCGACAAAGAACTAAAGGTCACAGCACACACTCCAAATTATGACCTGGGATTTTGACTGTCTAACATATTCCTATACTTTGTCTGATTTTGATGTTGGTTCCTTTCATACCTCTAATTATTCTGTTTGAAAATTCCCCCCCCCCCCCCCCCCCATCTAGTCTGCAGGCACGTGCTCTAGTTTGACACTTTACCACACAATTGTGCAATTCCTAAGGCCTTGAGCCGAACCTTGCTCTGCCAGTCCTTTATTTTATATTGATGTAGCGAAGTAGAGATATCTCCCTTTAAACCAGGCAACCCCTTGCCCCCCTCTCTCTCTCTCTCTCTCTCTCTTTCTCTCTCTCCCTCTCTCTCTTTCTTTTATTGCATCTCTCTCTCTCTCTTTATTGCATCATCCTCTCTACTGGAGGTCAGCAAACTACAGTGAGACATACCCTCTCTCTCTTTCTCTCTTTCTCTTTCCCTCTCCTATTTCATCATCTTTCTTCCTACTTGAGGTCAGCGAACTACAGTGAGATGATACCTGGTCATTTTCCACTGGTCCAAAGATTCCAAGAATAGGATGTTTGTAGACAAAGCCCATATTCAACCAGTGTTTGGGTTGACTGATTATGAACAGGCAAATAGTGGGAAAGCAGACAAATAAATTATCCCTCTGCATACCAGTTTGAGCTGGAAGACAGAACATTTGTTTTCTTGGTAAAGGAGCTGAGTCACCAACGAAAGTAGTAGCAGGAATATCCCCAACTGACCAATGAGCTTTTGTATTTTCTACTCCTTCCTCTTATTTTTACTTTCGCCCAATCATAATGTTAGGATTAATGGTTTAGGAACACTGGTTGAGTGTCCATCAAGTATTATGCCCGCCCAGTCACCTACAGTAATAATAATGAAATAGTTAAGTTTAGGGTAAGAATATTTTGTAGGAGGAGATCTCGGAATCGAGATTGTGAATATGTAATTAGGTATAAAACCCCCATCCCCTGCATGAAATCCTCACTTGGAACCCAATCACTTGGAACCCCATCACTTGGAACCCCATCACTTGGAACCCCCTCACTTGGAAACCCCCACCTGGAACCTCCTCATCCGAAACCCTTCTCCTGCTAATACATCTTTAATAAGTATCAGTGCTTCAAATATCCAGTATACAACATACTTCAAGATTTGAACTTTGGAGAAATATCAGCGAGCAACAGCGTAGACACTTCGAGAGGTTGAGTAAATTCTGAAATACACCTTCCGTATTTTAAAGTCAACTCAATGTCAACTTCGGCTCAAGTCATTTGGGAAAGTGTCTGTTCCACGCTATAAAAGAACTGTATCCAGTATAGTATAAAGTCACGTCCAGCTTCGTTCCCGTACCCGTCAATTTCCAGTCCCGCCAAGTCAAGTCCAGCTTCGTTCCTGTCATATCCTGTCCAGCTTTGTTCCCGCCAAGTCAAGTTCCTCCAAGTCAAGTTCCTCCAAGTCAAGTCCCAGTGGCATCCCGTTCCAAGTCAAGTCCTCGATCGAAATATCAGCGAGCTAAGTGGCCATAATTACTAATTTCATTTCCATTAACCTATCCCTTCCCTTCCCCATTAGACTGTAACTAATTAAGTAAGAATTAAGTCGCCCTTTAACTCTTAAGAATACTTTGCAATTATATTTATTGCAACATTTATATATAAGTTGTATTATTTCTATTATTCTGATTTGATGGATGAGATTTGTCATTCATATTAATTAAATAATTACCAAGTGACATCGTAATTCAAATCGTGTCCAAGCACTTTATTTCTGGATTTGTCTCTTTGTATTTTATATTTTAATAATATAATATCATACACTGATACAGTGGTCTATTTGAGACTAACCCCACCCCCGAGTGAAAGTCATATAGCTAGCGGACCAATACAAAAACCTGATTTCACTCGGAGCTCGATTCTATTATTTCATCATAATAGAAGACGGCGTGGCGTGGCCGTCAGATTTAATTTCATCCAAATAAAAGAAAGACACCGTTACGCAAAATGGAGGACAAGGGTAAGTGCCTGCAAACTAACCCGCATCTATACATTCATTGGGATTGTCCTTTATTTGAAGTCTCTCTTAACCTGACTTAACCTTATCCAAAGTTGATTTGATATCAGAATGTAGAGGCGTAGCTTGCGTGAGCCGACCCATTAAAGGACACACTGGCATCCTTTTTTGTAGGGGGGGGGCACCAAAATGCCCAAAGTCTTACTTGGAAAATTAAATGCGAATTAACAAGGCCACTGATTAGGGGTTGTGGGAGGGGCCGATCGTCCCGTTTTCGCGTTCTTTGCCCTTTCTCCTTTCTCTCTCTCTTTCTCTCTCTCTCTCTCTCTCTCTCTCTCTCTCTTTTCCTTCTCCCTTCCCTCATTTTTCTCTCTCCCTCTCTCTGTCTCTCTCTCTGTCTCTCTCTCTCTGTATATATAAACGCACATACCCCTTCCTAGCTCCCTCGATCCTTCCCTCTCTCTCTCTCTCTCTCTCTCTCTCTCTCTCTCCCTCCCTCCCTCTCTCTCTCTCCCTCCTTCTTTCTCTCTCTCTCTCTCTCTCTCTCTCTCTTTCTCGTCTATTTTAAATTGTGTCCCCCCCCCCCATGTGGCTACGCCACCATTAATGAAGTTCAAGCCTGTTTAGAGTTAGGGTAGAGACGCGTGTTCATGATCAGATATCGGCTTAATGGTTTACTGAAAGAGCTAGTGTCGAGTGCAAGCGGGATTATGGTTGTCAAGATTATTCAACTCGAGAAGAAAGTATTAAGATTGAGTAGCTTCTTACTGAAGTATCAAAGGCAAAGTTGTATATACATATCTTGAATTCCATGTTAAAAGCATGTTGAAAAATGGCAATTATTATTTTTCAATGCTGCATCAGTGCTCTACGCTCTTGGATCAGAAAACAATACATCTCTCTTTACATGTTTTAAACAAAAGTAAAAGCGATGTTGATTACTCCTAGGAGTATTTCAATATGAAATCAACGAAAAGCTAGTTTAAAGAACTTTCCTGGTTTTCACACGTAAGAGAATAAAATGAATAAGAGAACCTTATCAGTCAACAAAAATTGGCCTTGGTAAATATACTCCTCAAATTTTGACCATAATTATATTACAGCGTTTTTCAAGTGGGGTGCCGCGAAAGAATTTAAGTTATTACAAATACATTTTGAAATAACGTTAACTTCATTTAGAACAAAGTATCAGAAACCACAAGATGCCCAATTATATATCATATGGGTATTTTGATGAGAAAATGAGATTCCATGACATTTGCTCCGGCGACAATTGCTCCGCTGTAAATTTCATACACTAATCGAATGGCTAACTTCAACCCTGGATTCAACACTATACCCTACCCTAAACCTAACCCTAAACCTAACATAAAACCCTATTGAAACCCTAACCCTAACCCTACATCTTAGACGAAATAAAGCCCGGAGCAATTGTCGCAGGAGCAAATGTCGTGTCACCGAAAATGACATTTCAACGATAGTAAAATGTCTTTATCCTCGCTCACTTCACTAGATCACAAAATTTATCGCAATATTTAGGATCCAGATGGTATATTTTCGAGCAAGAGGCCCTCACGCGAAAATGTACCAAGCGTTTATAAGTACGAGGAATGGAAAACAAATGCTCTTTCATGCATTTTGGATTGGGGTGATGCGAAACGTTTTAAAACCTAAAAGGGTGCCGTGACTAAGAAAGGTTGAAAGAAGCTGATCTAGTAGATTAATGACTGGTGCCCCCACCCCAATGACTGAGCCCACGCTACCCTGATGATGATGATGATGATGAAGATGATGATGATGATGATGAAGATGACAATGATGATGATAATGATGATAATGATGATGATGATGATGATGGTGATGATCATGATAGTGATGATGGTGATGATCATGATGGTGATGATGATTATGATGATGGTGATGATGATGATGATGATAATGATTATGATGATGATGATGATGATGATGATGATGATTTTAGCCGACGTTTATTTTCATACTGTCACCAGTGTAGCCCTATCAACACTCCCGTTAAGCCGACGGGTCAAGATAAAAAACATTCTATTTATGATTCATCTCGACATAGTACATTAACACATATCAAATATTACCGTTTCCCCGAAAATCTTTAAAATACACATTGCCATTGTGAGTTCTCACTGTGCCTAATGGACGCCTTACGGGTTTCCCTTGTGATTTGGTGTATTACTCGTCATTCGTAATAAAGTCGTCGTCATTAGGAATGACAGTTTGAATGGGCGGCGGGGGGGGGACGTTGGAAAAAAGTTGCCCACAATAAAAGATAGTAAAAGGCTTTAGGAAACTTGGAAATCACGACTATGCAACTATTTCAATATGTAAAAAAAAAAAACCTTAATGAATGAAGAGCAGTTACATTTATGACTTTTAATTGTCAACTATAATCGAATTTAGGTACTATATAGGCTACGGATTCCCCACATACAGCTGCACCTCTAGAACAACAGCTATCTACCGTATATGCGACACCCCGTGTAATATTAATTCAATTGAAATTGCTGCCTTATATTACGAGCGCGATTACCGACAGACAGTGCCATTATCTTGATATTAAATTTCCTCTTCCTCGAAATATATGAAGGCAAATTGGAGTATTATGGGACCAGCAGCCATGATTCGCTGCTTCAAAGCGGCCTTCACAAACACAGACACATTAATTAAATCTGGAGTCGGCGAATTATGATCCAATATAAATGGACACTGACTACAATTTGGTTTTAATTACAAGGTGGCTGAAATGCAGGAGTACGCAGTACAGCAAATAAGTGAGAAGGGTTTAGGAGGCGCGCGGGGGCGGGGTCATTAAGATGTTCCAATATAATTATTATGATGTAGGCCTAGTATTGGATCATTATATTCGTTAACTGAATGAGCATGGTCTTATTCTCTTAATTTCTTGTTTCTTTTACCATCACCTTTTTTATGACTCACTCTCCGCCCCGCCCCGTCCCGCCCCCCCCCCTCTCTCTCTCTCTCTCTCGCTCTCTCGCTCTCTCTCCACCTTTTATTCCCTCATTCCATTATAGGGGAGCAAGACGTGCCCATTGCACCCCCCCCCCCCCCCCCAAAAAAAAAAAAAAAAAAAACTTTTGATTGATAATATTTTATATCAGGAGCGCCAGGAGGGTCAAATCTGACTGACATGAGCGCTATACAAGAACCCATTATTATTATTATTATATTACATAGCCACCCTAACACGACGAGCTAACAGCTTTTTGTACGGTTTCCCTTTAAAATTCACACCTTGCTATTCAAGTTTGCTATTCATAGTCTTGACAATGAAATCCCTGTACTGGCAGCCGAGTTGATGCGTATCAACAATGCATAACTTTGTTTGCATTCCCTTCATAATATCACAATATGGCTGACTAAATATTATAAACTCTTTCTCTCTCTCTCTCTCTCTCTCTCTCTCTCTCTCTCTCTCTCTCTCTCTCTCTTCTCTCAAGCTCTAGCTTAAGCCCTTTCTTTTTCCCCGGAAATACTTTATGAATTTACCGGCTGCTGAATGTAGCTATTGGTGTATGAAATAGAAACCCTGAATCACTTTTTATTGTTTGCGAATATGACTAAATAAACAGTTTTGTGTTTGTACTTGGCGGAGCGTTATATTAAGCAAGGCCGGCCGTTCTTTTATAAGAGAAAAATGAAAAGACTGGATTCTATTCAAAACGTTTCCAAATGGAACATGAGCTCTGAGCAATGCTTTCAACGAAAAGCAGTATTCGTCATATTTATATAATTGATGGGAATTCATTAAATTGGTTTTGCTCTAAAAAATGAAACTGTTAAATGACGCGCACTGTATTACCATTTTAAAAATATATAATGGCTTTTACTCATGTAAGTTTTGTAAGGTTTGACCCTTTTTAGGTTCTATTAGATATGAGAGGCATATCGCTTTGCAGTGTTTCTAAAGGTTATGAGAAACGTTTATTCAGTGTCCCAGTTTTTTCGACATGCAAGGAAACTTCTTTTGTAATACTCCTCTAAAGAGCTAAAGAAGCTGGCAAGGACTTATTCTCCACATTCTATTTAGCAATTCTTTTTTTTTTCACCGCAGATGTCCGGGCATTTCAAAATTAAAGCAGGCATTATTCGCAGCATATCCACCCAGATTCTGCTCGCGCTTGTGACAAAGAATGTTCAGGGAAAGAAAATTCGTATTATCCACTATGTTTCTGAAGAAGCTACTAAGAGCATGTCCATTCTTCGACGATCGTAGCATAACATTTTATGTTTGTCTAGATTTTAATTTAAAAAACCTCTCGGGGGAAGAAAAAACTTCATGAATACAGCAAATGTTATGCCGGTTTGTTTGCTCTGATACAAAGGGTGTTTATTTATAAGGCAGACAGAAAATATCTCATTTAGTCCTGTAGGGGCGTCCCTACAGGGGGTTACAACCCCATTCCAAATTCCTGTCGGCAAATTTCGCATTTTGCAAATCTTGTCAGCAAGATTGGAATGAATAAATCTTGAAATCAATTTTTAAAGAAACATTGTATTCTTATTGGAAAATTTCCCTTTATCTTTGTGGAAAATTGTGAAATCTGAGGACGCTTTTTACAAATTTCGTTGCAACTTTGTACGCAGATTCGATGCGACGCCGCTCCACCCCCCCCCCCTCCCGAATTCAAATATAGCTACGCCCTTATGCTCTACATGATATACAGACCTAACAGAAAGCGTGCCCGGATTCCAATACGTGCATTGAGACGCATCCTTTTCGAGGAATACTAGCGTGGTTTCGATTTTATTCTTCTTAATCCATTGCTTTCGGTTTATTCGTAATTAATTCTATATGGGCCACCGTCTGGATCCTTTTATTAGTTTTAGTTTCCTTCACATGTGTATAAATATGTATATATATATATATATATATATACATAGCTTATAGTATGTATAAGCTATATATATATATATACATAGCTTATAGTATGTATAGTATGTATAAGCTTATAGCTTATAGTATGTATAGTATCTATGGAGGACCTGCTTATCAGGAAGAACCTACGATGGACAGGCCATGTCATCAGGATGCCCTCTGAGAGGTTACCAAAGCAAGTACTAATCTCGCAACTACCCGCTGGCGAAAGAGGGATTGGTCGTCCACGGCTTCGCTACAAGGACACGATCAAGAGGAACCTTAAGCGGAGGCAAATTGAAACCAAGACTTGGACAACTGCTGCAGGCCAGCGAGCTGTATGGAGAGCAGCTGTAAAGTGAAAATGAAGGCGGTCATTGTCGCTTCGCGACAGACAGCTACTACTACTACTACATAGCTTATAGTATATTACAAAAGGAGTCAAAGCAGCTATCAAGTCCATATTGATTTATTGCTTGATGAGGTGACGTTTAAGAGTGGTTAAAATTAAAGAAATAAAATAATAGTGAGTGAAAAAAAAAGTTTCGGTTTGATGTCTTCACATTATTCGTCATACACATACCACATTAAATGCATTTATATGGGCGTGTGCAAAAAGTTGATTATGATTATTATGTATATAATAATTATGTTAGAACATCACAATGGGAATGAGGTATAAAGGGAGCGACGTGAATCCATCACATAGCCACCTCGCCTTTTCACTTTGCTCAATCTACTGTGAATCATTAAGGTGTACCATTGTGACCACGCCCAGTTCTTAGAAGGGTGGAAGAGTCACCCTCGGAATACCCGGTGAATCACTAACCTCCCACAACAGAACTGTAGTCCAGGCTCCTTGATATATCCCTCATTTCCCATCTCTCTCTCTCTCTCTCTCTCTCTCTCTCTCTCTCTCTCTCTCCTTCTCCTTCTCCTCGTCCTCTCTTATCTCATAAATCTCCCTCTCTCCTCTTCTCTAGCACGAGCTCTTCTTTTCTATTTCCTCTCCTCTCTCCATCCCCTTCTCTCTCTCACTCTCTCACTTCAGACTCTTCCCTCTTGCCTATCACCTCTCTACTTCTCCGTCTTTTGCAATCTCTCTCCCTCTCTCTCTCTCTCTCTCTCTCTCTCTCTCTCTCTATCTCTCTCTCTCTCTATCCAATCTTTTACCCCCCCCCCCCACCCCCTC
This sequence comes from Strongylocentrotus purpuratus, assembly GCF_000002235.5. Classification (NCBI taxonomy): domain Eukaryota; kingdom Metazoa; phylum Echinodermata; class Echinoidea; order Camarodonta; family Strongylocentrotidae; genus Strongylocentrotus; species Strongylocentrotus purpuratus. Next base: position 31,637,917 of record NW_022145598.1, read on the forward strand.
CACATCCATTTTCCGTGAGAAAATTAATGAAGACTGACAGTGACTGATGAACAGCAAATCCGCGTATCCAATCTTACTCTCGTTATTCGAGTTTCATAGCTCAAAGACGAAGGGATTATCTTCCAATTAGACAATCAATAAATCATTCTTCCCGCTTCACTTACAATCTGAGCTGAGTAGCTTACGTGATGTTAAGGTTGCATCTACTTCGGATCGTTGAGTTTAGTATGATAATATACGGAGGTATTAAATCATACAATGTGATAGGTAATTACGTTATAAAAGCTATAATGTATGCAGAAGATAATTATATTGAATGAGTTATACCACAGGAATTTATTGAAAATGAATGCTTGCCAAACCGATATGAATTCAAGCAAATAGAAATATTTGGGATGCCCCAAATTATATCTAATCTAGGTCGAATTTGAATATTTTATTTACCATGATCAATTAATGCAGTTTGTTTACAGACCCACCCCTATCCTAACTAGTCATTATATTTTGCTCGATAAAACAAAAAGTTTATTATTTAAAAAAGACACCACGCCACAAGTTATCATCGTGCACAATACACGTGGAGCTAGTAAGTGTAATAATCATGATGATAAGGATATTCCAAGATTGTAACGGCACTCGATCTTCAGACGGATGTTACAAAACCACATGAAGCATTGAGGACTTTAAAAAAAGCACTCTCAGTTTCGTCATGGTCTCATTCAGCTATCATACATAGATTTAGCCATTATCTGCGGACACCCATTCACACCCTACGCACACACACCCTACGCACACGCACCTAAACAGAGGCTTTTTATTTGGACTATGATTCACGTGTAGTAGGTAGGCAGAGGATACCTTCTAGCCTCGTCAGACAGTAGTCATAATTATTTATACAGTGCACCCTTCCGTGACTCACTGCATACCGGGAACGTACATTTCAATAATCTAACTTTTTGACTCCTGAAACTCGACGGAAATCGGAGTACAATACCAGATACAACTCCGGCGGACTGTATTGCTCAGGGGATCATCGCTGCTACACCTGTTTTGGGTGGAATTATTGCTTTGTAATCCTGGATCTTAGTTTTCGCATGCACAGGTGTGAAACAATCTTCGTCATGACTATTATTGTGTAAATATTGGACTTTCTTCATGTTACTATTGGAGTGCTTTCGGATAACTTTGAGTAGCATGAATCGCACGCATTGATATCACTGTGTTTTGTCGGAGTCTATTTGGATTACCGTTTCAATTGTGAATCAATTTATTTGTATAAAGTTCCTGTTCAGCGTTGTACTATTAAGCGCAATACAATTTGGAAGTCATGGATGAAATCATACCTCACGATTCATTTCAAGAGGTTCCTACCAAAGGGGAACCGTCATCGGTTATGATGTCCGCCGTGAATACTAGTACGGTCTCCAATTACGACATTGAAAACAGTACGAATAACGTGGTCGTCATCATGTCGACACGGACTTCAACATTAAGTTCGACATCAAGTTCGTCATCGGTAGCCAATAGGACGTCGATGATGAATCTTTCGACACCGAGCCCGTATATTCCAGATGAATTTGTATTAGAGAATCGAATGTACTTCGTGCCTTTGATAACACTCATACTCGTCATCGGAATCGTCGCAAACATTCTTGCCATCGTCGCAACGCGCCACGCCATCAGCAAATACAGAACTCATCGGAGTCGGAAGGTGACCATTGCTAGCTATTTAATACAATGTCTTATGATGGTCGATCTCAGTGCCGTGCTCGTCTTCTTTGTACGTGGAATGTTCTATAGTTTGTATAATGACCTTTATTTTGAGTGCGACCTCAACTCGGTCACGAATTATTTCTTCTCGTGGTCGGCGGGGTTCATCAACGCTATCATGTGCTTGGAGCGATGTATAGCATTATCCGCGCCGTTCTACTATCACAGCAACGCAACCATCAGCAAGGCAAGGATCGCCGTCATTGTCGTACTCGTTCTCGCCTTCCTCATAGCGATGCTGCCCATCATTGGCTTCGGGTCTTACACGACTCTCATCAACGGAACTTACTACTGCATCGGCCCTGGAGATTTCACGCTCGAAGAATCGGGCTTCGATTTCCCCTTTGGTGTTCTCTTTTTAGTGACCGGCCTCGGCATCCTTATCTTCATTCATTCGTGCAACGTCATCGTAATAACGAAAATAATTCAGATCCGACAACGTGCATTACCCATGCGAAGACATGTTAAGAAATCAGAGGCGACCGACGGGATGAGTACGAAATCGGCTCGGTCAACGAAAGAAGAGACGTCGTTCATAAACGGAACATATGAAACGACGTCGTCCAGTACTAGTGCAGCAGGGAATAACGATATACCTGATGGCGATGTTGGACACCATTCACCGCTGCGTGGAGGTCGGCGACCTAAAATAAAGAGACCTGGAAGAACGGAGATTAGAGTCGCCAAGCAGATCATCGTCATCTCAATCGTATTCACGATTTCCTGGTTGCCATTCTATGTAAGTATTTCACGATTTTCTCATGCCATTTTAGAGTGTCTTTTTTTCTTGTTACTTCACAAATAAAAATCACATGTTGGAGCATGGACTCCCCGGCCGGGGGCAGAAAATCCGAAAAATCTCAGAAAAACAACATCAAGGTACGGGGTTACATATTTCAGGTTCCTTTTCTGGGGGGTGTTTCACAAAGGCTAAGGTCGACTTTAAGTTGGACTTAATTATAACAGGCTATGCATGCCACTTGTTGCTCTCACCATTGATCTCTCAATTATGATCTTTGCATAATATCTTTTCCTTCAATAATGAACTATCAACAAATGTAAATTCTGTAGATTTGTGATTACGATTTATACGTCCCTTCAGAGACCAATGCCAGTAAATGAGAAGAGCAAACAGTGGCATAGTTAAGTCCAACTTGAAGTCGATCTTAGTCTTTGTGAAACACCCCTGGTCCTATTTGTTGATGGGCCACTAATAGAGGGGTACTTTCTTATGTATCATAGGTTGGATTTTGACGCGGACACGTGCCCCCTGCATAGTACAACCTAATTGATAATCTTCAAAGCGTCCCCCCCCCCCCCATACCCGTCGCGCCTCCCCTTTTCCATCCCTTCCAACAAATGGCATAACAAATTATCTAAACTTGATTATTTCTTTGGTAACAGCACGAACAACAAAATAACGTATCGAACCTCATACTTGATTTTCTTTGGCTGCCTTGCCTTGGGAATTAGGTGGCTAAGAAAAAAGAAGTAAAAGATTTCTATCCGTGACTTCCGCTTTTTCCGAAAACACCAGGTAACCAGCGCCAGGTAACAAAAGAAAATCTAGACATGAAAAAAGTAAACGATCCTTAGATTCAGTTGCGGGGGTGCACATACACAATAATAATGAAGGCTAATGGCTATACAATTCACATTGAAGGTTCCAACCTGCGTCAATATTATTATGATTTGACAATGTAAGGAAATATTCTTTCATCACACTGTAAATTTACAAAGGCTGATGATTTTTCACACATAAACAGATGTGAATGAAGTCGCCGTATTTTATAACAAACTTCCTCATTCGATGATGTGGGTATCATGACTATGAGTTTGTTTTAAAGGTATACTGGGTATACAACTATTATTAATGCATGTTTTATCATTATCATCATAAGACATCATTCTGTAAGACAGCCACTGGTCGGTGCCAGCTCAGTAAATGAATAAAATAAATTGCATTGATAATTGGAAAAAAGAGACATGTTCCTCTTTATTGCCGGAAGTTAAAACTTGACCTTCTCAAACCTTTAGAGAAAATCGATCCCGAGTTAGTTAATGCTGGTTACTTTATGTAGCTATGATGACCTGACAAAAACTATCGGAAGTCGGATATCATTACATCATCAATTTCCATCCCAAAAAGGGCTGCATAGTACAACACGACCACAATTTTGATGATTGATAACCTTCATAACGCACTCTGTTACTCTGTAGTAGGCCCTACTGATTTTGATTATTTTGTTGTGTGTGTCATTTTTCTCCTTCACGGCTTCACCCCTGCCCCTCTATTTTTACTTCTTTTTCTTCATCTTCTTCTGTTTTAACCATTGCAATAATTTAAGCGAATATCCAGCAGTTGTTGAAATGTTGAATCGGGTTTGGTTTCAAATCATAAGTATAATATGAAATAAGTCTTATTTTGATAAACAACAATGAAATTTTATGTACCATAAATGTAATTCTTCGTAATTACGGCCACACCATACTATTTGGAACACTCTCGTAGTTACCGCCATATTTTCATTTTTCCGAGCTGATGAAGTTGGGATATGTTAATATTTGCTTTCAATCAGAAACAAATATCTCGTTTTGTTTATATAAAGTATACCTTGGCGACACGTGACGTGTTGGCATTGACATTTTCTCTGGTATGCCAATCACTTACTAATAAATACACCGTTGCCTATAAAATTTGATTTATTTTGTTTGTATACCACTTTCGTTGAGGTGATTGTGAGAACGTAATTCATTATTGAATAGATAGCATTTATGACTTATGATAGTCTCTATGTCTTTTACGAATAATTAATAAAGCTCAGAGAACGTGTTAACTTCATCTATCAAGAATAAATCATGTTCTAAAAATCACTTAATGAAAAGAGGTATAAATTAAACTTGATGGGCAGTAATGTTATAATGAAAGTATCGCTGTGAAGCTCTTGAACATCGTTAGTGTTCATGTAAAGTGAATGTATATTCGTCTTAAAGGGAAGGTCGAGTTTTGTTAAAGGTCAAAATGATTTGAGAACTTTCTCATTATTTCCATGTGAAAGATCATTGTAGAAAAGATTCATTGAACGGAGTTCTCTTGAAATGCCCTTAAATCACAAATGTATAATTTTTTGGACCAATTTTTGGTACCACATAATTATGGGCGTACATAGTCCCATTTATGTTGATTCCTTTATATTTCTTTCTCTGTTTCAGTTGTTTCTGTTCTCAAGTCTGCCTAAAGTATTTTTTCTTTATACCTATTTCTATTTTGTATCATACATACATATTGATATTTATATAACGCCTTTACATAAAACATGCTCAAAGCGCTTTACATTTTAAAATACAAACAGAATAATTATATGCTCTCCAAGTGCATTATACTCTATCCCTATCTCTTCTTCTCTCTCTCTCTCTCTCTCTCTCCCCCCCCCCCTCTCTCTCTCTCTCTCTCTCTCTCCCGCTCTCTCCCCCTCTCTCTCTCCCTCTCTCTCTCTCCCTCTCTTCTTTTTCTCTTTCTTTCCCCCTCTTTCTCTCTCTCTCTCTCCCTCCTTCCCTCAATTCCTCCGAGTCCATTTCCCTTTCTCCCATATTACTTTAATTGTCTGCTTCTATTGAAACCACTAATTTAATATCAGAATACATGGTCTTCCCCTTTAACCTTTCTTATGATATATAAAATTTGCATTAAACAGGATGTCTGTTACCGGGAAGGACTCAACTTTCGTGTTTATGAAACATTATCCTTGTCGCTCTGCATGACGACATTTCCTTTAACTTCCGCTGTATCCAATTAATAGGGACTTTTAGATTTACGTGGACTGATACGTGTGACGTCCATTCACGGCAGTGCATTAACAGGACGTCGATCGTAGCATAGACCTATTGTCTTCGTGCGAATCTAAAAGTCCCTATTGTATACTTCTTGTACAGGTAGTTTGCACCAAACGAACATAAAACCAAAAAATAGTTCGTTGACCCAGTTTTTAAGAGGATACTACTATTTACCACATTCTCGTTCTAAGTAGCCGTAAATTGTTTCCCATTCGTAATATTACTATTAATTCTTTCCGAAGTATTTATTGTATTTCTTTCCGGAAAAAGTGAAATATCATTCACTGTGAATAAACAACCCTTTCTGCCGCACCACATCCTTTCGACAAAAGCTTCCTCAAAATGTTTCATGGAAATGAGAAGTTAACAATGAATTGCATGGTTTTTCCTAATACGTGTTTGACCCAGATTGATATGCATAAAGGTAGCATTGTTTTCATATTGATTTGTTAGTCTAATATCAAGGAAACATGATTTGGATTCCCATCCAGCCCATTTTAGACGGAAATATGTTAGTCTATACATGTATGCTTGAGACCAGTGTAGTTTGGGTCGAGATCTCAAGGTCTGAGACCGAGACCGAGAACAAGACCTTCCCTTTCGATCCCGAGACCGAGATCTCTAGATCCCTTTCGAGTCTGAGATCTCTAGAGACCAAGACCGGGGACCCGTTTCACAAAGCCTTTTTACAATGACAAATGATATAAATCAGTGACAAATCTGCTGATAACCAATCAGAAGCAAGGATTTTAGTAGCTTATAACGAAAACTGTCATTTGCCACTGATGACAAGTTTTGTGGAACACCCCCTGGTCTCGAGACCGGATACAAAGAGGCAGCTCCGGACTCGGTTGTGTGAATATGTTCGTCTGGATAACAGACCTTAAGCTCGATCAAGGATAGACAACAATAAACACAACAAGAGAGACAACACCTGACACGTGCCATACAGACCTTGCTCCTGGTTAATGTCCGCCACCGCCCGAAAGTAGAGCGATCTCTTAGCCAAGAAGGGAGGAACTGTGCGGGCATAAAGAACACAAGTGACGACTATACTAAGAAACTAATAACTTGTGATGCAGACATTGCTAAGCTTTGAACGCCAATAGTAGACTAGCATCTCATGATTATGCTTTCAGTATTTTTTCTTGCAGGTTTTCCATGGCACCTTTTACATGCCCATTTTATTGCCATTCGTTTTTTAAATAAATTTTCTCGTTTTCGTGTATTTTCTGATATACTTTTCTGTTTACAGATCAAGGGGTAATTGTCCTCGGGGGTAGTTGTCCTCGAGGGGTAATTAGGGACTTTTAGATTCGCACGAAGACAATGGGGATTGATACGGTCGACGTCCTTTTAATGCACTGCCTTGAATGGACGTCACAGGTATCAGTCCACGCAAATCTAAAAGTCCCTACTGTCCTCGTGGGTAAATTGTCCTCGGGGGTAGTTGTCTTCGAGGGGTCATTGTCCTCGTGGGTAAATTGTCCTCGGGGGTAGTTTTCCTCGGGGGTAGTTGTCCTCGGGGTAATTGTCCTTGGGGGTGGTTATCCTCGAGGGGTAGTTATCCTCGGGGGGGTAATTCTCCGGGTGGTAATTTTCCGGGGGGGTGATTGCCCAGGGGGTAATTGTCGTAGAACCGAGACCTGGTCTTGAGACCGGCTATAACGATGCAGCTCCAGACTCGGAAGTATTAATATATTCGTCTTGATAGCAGACTATAGGCTCGATCGAGAATAGACAAAAGAGAGACAATAATTGGAGAGCGTGTTAATTGATGTTCAAATTAGTTACAATGGTTACCTCGGAATCAAGACAGTTTTGAAAGGTTTTTGAATTGAAGAGTTAAAGTGGTTTTCTACAAGTGGGTAAAAATGTACCAGTAAGAAATGATTATAAGCGTGCTTGAGATGATACAGAAACATAATCAGGCGAGCCCGAAATACATCTTTATATTGACTACATTATATTTTGCTTATGTTTATGAGTATTCTGATATCATAAGGAAATTGAAACATTGAAATGCAGTATTTTACCATGGAACTACTACATGATTGTATTGACCGTTCGGAATTGTTTTCACTGGTAGAAATTTTACATATTAATGTACAAATAGATACGATTTTAAGCAGTTACATAATTGGTTGAAAGTTAGAAGGCAAAAATAGTATCAGGAATCTAAAAGGAAGTTGATTATGACAGTTGACGTTAGCACAATTTATTGTGAATTATAGAAAAGTTGTTTTTCTGAAGAAGAAAAATGTGTTATCAAAGGGGATGATATTACTTTGGACTAATTATTTTGTTCAGCGAGATCTTTTTTTAGATTAAAAAACCCCAAGGTAATTAAAAACTACTAGCTCAATTCATTTTGACGTAGTTTCTCATCATAATCCTACCAATATACCTTTAATTTCCTCCTTTGGCCGAACAAATTAGGGGTTCGGCAAATACTCTGGCCATTTTCTGCCTGTATGCTCAATTTATATAACCTTCGAGACTGTAATTTCGCAGGCGATCGACGTGCATCGAAGATGAGGCCCACTTCCTAATTTTGAAAGAAATGGTGTCATTTGAGGGTTCCTCCTATCATAGACCTATCCAAGCTCCAATCTCCGTAATAAAAAGCCTTTGATTGGTTTAGACGACTATGCCATAAATCATGCGGCTACAGCTACAGGGCGGAACCATTACTATGTCATCACATCGCCTTGATACATTTCGATAGGTTTCATACAACGTACTCACAATTCAGTTCCTCTACAATATTATAATACGTATTTTCAACTCACTTTGGTATGAATACTCAGTGTATGTAATTATTATACACACTAAAAGCTTACCCATGGCAAATTTGTTAAGAGACGGAAAAATATAGACCTTTTTTTTTTTAAGTTCATTTTTTTTCTCGTTGTTCTTTTTTCTTGTTTCGATTTTTTTTCTTCTGTCGATTTTTTTGTTAATGTATTTGTTTGTTTATTGGTTTTTTTTTTTATTGTTTGTTTGCTTTTTTATTTCGTAAGGGAGCATTCATATTAAAATCAAATTGGCACGAAAGTATAAAAGTATGTTTTTTCTGCCACTATTTGCTGTTGATGTCCTGATACTATTCATAGAAGTCTTAGCTTGTAAATTGTTAGAATGCTAGAATCTAGAAAGGTTTTCTTATGATTAATAGATAAGGCTCAATATCAATCCATCTGGTTACACTTACAGGACGAAGAGCACTGTATATGGAAATAGAAAAGGCTGTTACTTTGCATATTGGATGACAACTTTATATTTAATTATGATGTAGTTTTACAGGCTATATAAATGACCTTTCCCTTTCCCAGAAAACACACTTCACACAGGGGAAGAAACTCATAATTCCGAAAACGAATTTCCTATAGCAGGGGGTTCATAATTCATAAAAATTTCTTGAGTTATTCCGTTTCCTTATCCGAAGGTCGCACTTCCGAAAATGAAATAGGTTTGTTATTTCGAAGGTTCGTAATTCTGAAAAATAATACAGGGTTCTATTTCATTTTCTAAAATATCAAGCTTCAGTAAAACGACGTGTGTCTGTGTAACCTAGAAAGCTCTCAAAATGAAACCTGAATCCTAATGGCTACAGCTACAGCCTTTAGAACAAGGATGAATTAAAAACATTATCAACAGCTGCATGAAAAGTGAATGAAGCCTGTAATCTATATTAAACACAACCTTCGAGGAGCTGTGAGTATTATGCTCGTCACGTATCCACAAATTAATTCTCACATGCAGACCGATGGATGATACTAATTGACCTGTTGTAAAAGACAGAACATATACGGTAAATATTAAAAATGAAATGCGCCACCATTGTTTATTATTGTTTATTAAAGGTCCATATGACAAATGTATGATTTAGTAGGCTCTTACTATAGACCAGTTTACTAAATATTCAAATTGTAAGCCTACTTTTTAAACAAGGTTGTTCTCTTACTAACTGACAGATTGCCCGAAGCTTGTCTAACATAGCAACACGTTAAATATGCAGACTGGATTCCGAGTCATGTATTTCATTCATTAATAACAGGTTAATTGAATAATTCGTCACTAGGCACGAGGAAAGAAACATGAATAGATTTATTTATTTATGTTTAATAGTGAACGGGTCCTTTACCAGCCTGTATATAGGCAAATGGGAATTCCCCCCGAATCCCCCGATATACACCGATTCGGTTTGGGGGTTTTATGTACCTGCCCGCCGGTGGCGGCGCTATAACTGGGGGGCTTCTCCGATCCAGCTGACAGTACAGAGAGCTCGAGAGCGGTTACTAGCTAGCGGAGCAGCGACCCTGGCCGGCCTGGGCGAGGTTCGATGTAGGTATAGCATACCCGTTGCAATGTAAGCTAGCTAGCTGCAGTCAGACGCCCCCCAGTTATGGCGTCACCTTATGAGGGCACACTTCCACCAGAAGTCGCCCGAATCGGTGTATAGGGGAGGAGGTACCTATCCTCCTCTTTTCATGCTCCTTTTTCACCCCGCCCTTCCCCCCCCCCTCATTTTTTATGTTATTTGTTGTCCTCTCTTATGTGTCAGCTTTCTATTTAGGAAAAATTTAAGTGCTCCCCCTGCCCTAATAGCTATGCCACTCTATCGCAACAGCACAGTCAAGTTTATTACAGTCAGTAAATGGGTGAGCGAGAGATAGAAGGCACTTCATCACTAATGCATCATAAACACGAGACCATGGAATCACGCTCTTCCTTGTAAAAAGGTTTTGACCGGTGTTTAAAAGTCCTCTAGTATAGGGCGTTTATGAAGCTGTTGCCTAGTACGATGCTGCAGACAAAAATAAAGTATGTGCACGATTTGCATGATTAATGAAATCTGACGTCCAATTTATGGACAGAATTATAAAGGTGAAATCGAAGAGCCGTTCGGTGAAATGAATTCGTTGTCTCGTTAACTAGAAATCCATTACAAGGAAACTGATGCGGCTTCCCGTAGGAGTATCCAGAAATAGAGAGATTGTGGACAGAATATTCACCCGTAAATCTAGGCAAGCCCCCACCCCCCTTCCCATATGGTTAGAGACCATTTACTATGTCGTACTGATTTTTTCCCCCAAAGCCTTTGAGCCTTCAAACTGTCTAGGGGTCTTTTTTTTATTTGTAATGACTTGAAGGCATTTGATACCTTACACAATTTAATATCAATTTTTACGTTTTGCATATCCTGATATAACAAGGATTTCATGAAGGGCACGTGCATAAATTAGTGAACCGTAGGGGAGGGGTGCAGCAATCGAAACCAGCAAGTGCCCTCCTTTTGAAATCCAGCGTGGAAAAAGTAAACTGTGCCCATCCCCTTTCGAATGTGTACAGCCATTGGGCACCTGCTAAATCTGACGCCCACTTGTAGTTAAATCAAAAGGATGGAGTGAAGAGGGGGGGGGGGGGGAGCCCAGAGGGAATATAATTAGTATTTTTCTTTTGTTTTTGTTTTCATTGTTTGTTTATTATTTTTAAATTACTATACTTGTTGTAGAACAGCATATAGGTTGTTATTTCCTTGAAATGATCCCATTCTGAGCTGTCGTTTCCGCTTTGCCTTGATACCGAATGTCATGTCCTGGTATCATGGTCATGCAGTTGGTCATGCGATCTCATATTACTGATTATGCCTCATTTTCATCATTCATACACGTACATGGACTTCAGGGACCCATTCATTCACGCATTCAGTCGATAAGATCATCTTTTTTTGATAACCTGTCAGTCGAAATTACTGTAGACAAAATATGAATATATCCTGATCGAGATGCCGGATTAGGGCATTTTCCCCGACTCAAACATTTGTGAATTGGGCTGAAACGTGGAAAGAAAAGATAATTCTAGCCGAATCGTACAAGATATTAAAAAATATCTGGAGATACTACTTACATCAGCTCTTAATTATTCTAGTCATAGTTGCCGTTAAGTTTCCATTATCACTGTGTACATTCGCTTTCTCGTCTCTGCTTTTTTTCGGAAACGGAAAACTTGGCGCCGTTGGAAATTAATGCCTTGATCACAAACGTTCAAATCAGAGAGATATTTATAGCTGTTCAATATTATTTTATAGGTTCGAATTTCTCCACCCTTTTATTTACTATACTTCCTTCATTACATTGAATGTAAGGTGTGCTTGGATCATACAATCATGCAGTGTTTATGTGTCTGTATATAGTACTGGGAGAAAAACTTCTATGTCCGCATCACGGTTCATGAGTTCGGATCACGATTTTACAACCAGAATCGTCGCGATAACAGTCCGAAATAGAGTTAATAATACAAATGGATACGATTAGATAACGTCTTTGTCTGGATATTTTTTTCTTTTACAGAATATTGTTTCCTGCAATGTTCAATGCATAATGTGGTGAAAAAGCGACACTGTCACGACTGAAGCGACTTCATTATGCATATCGGTGCATTGGTCGTGTTTAAAATGTTGAACTAATATTGTGAAAGTTCGTTTGCATTGATGATAGAAATGTTTGAAAACTAAACTTTTTATCTCAATACCAATCCGTTGCCTTCGATTTTGTAGAGCTACTGGCAATGTCATAGGCAAAGAATTCGTATGGACTCGTATGTTCACGATTGCGTGTTTGACATCATTGATGCATGCATGCCCCACCCATATGTTTTATGACTGCATTCGGAAGAGCCGACAGGTGAATATTTCTCAGCATTGAGTCAATATCTGCAGGGACCGATGTGCTTCTCATGCTAATTACTATTATGAGATATTGTAGCTAGGCCTACATCTTTTCATCTATCAGTTGATGGATGATTTAGCGGTGGTAGTTTGATCTTTCGTCAAATATCATTTTCTGCTCACACAGTTTATTTTCTATTTCTACCGCTTGAGATACCAATATTGTCATTTCAGCAGTGAGAGCGCATCTCAGGAAATGTTGTTATTAACATTGTTTCAAGGCCTCCACTAGAGATAATAGGGACTTTTAGATTTGCGTGGACTGATACGTATGACGTCCATTCAAGGCAGTGCATTAAAAGGACGTCGATCGTAGCAATCCCCATTGTCTTCGTGCGAATCTGAAAGTCCCTAATAAAATTATCTAAGTAGACGTCACAACTCGCAACATAGTACACAGTACTTCAACAAAAGATCGAACTTCTAGAGCAAGTACGAGAACAAAGAGGTCATTGTCCCCGATGGCTTAATCCCCGCACTTGGTACTTGGTTACGTATAATCCCTTTGGTCAAGCAAGAAACTAATCCCAATCACAGATCATTGAATAGATGACTTGTACAGCGAACATACCATATGGGTTGGTCAAGAAGAGTATATCACGACGATTGTATATACGTCTAGATGGGACCACATTTGTAAACGACAAATATGTGAACATTATTATATCCGAGACAGAAAAGTGAGCAAAGATGACAATCCAGAAGATTGATGGCCATCTTCTCTCGTATCAGGATGTTCTATGAGTTACCTTCTCCAAAGACTTTTCTCAGCTTTTCAAAGTGATTATCTTTAGAGAGGGTAAGAGTCCGACCACGCTGTGCAACTTAAATGCTACGTCCAGGACATGAACCTTCAGATCAATGAATCTTCGAAATAACGACATTTTCGAGCCCAAAACGAACCTTCGGGGAAAAAACGACTGCCCTCCCGGAATATAAATGGCTACAAGAAATCACTGTAGATTGAATTTGCCGCTCCCATTATGGTGAAGTTCATATTTGGCTCCTTGTGTATACAATAATTGGATCATATTACACTTTGACGTTGATACCAGCACAATTCTTTTTGGAAATATGAAATGCACCCGCTTTAGGTTCTAGGACGTGATTCGGAAGTCATATTATCAACGGCAGGAGTTTAACGTAGGAATTATATGGCAGTCACACCGTCGATATCAACACCAGATTGACAACAGAATCGAAAGTACAATTACTATTAGTATTAATGGCCGAGTATCAAACTTTATTTAGAGTAGCTTTGGGGTCTCTTTGGAGTCCCCTCGGTAGAACGTGACTGGATGGTTCGACCTGAGCACGATATGCTCGTAAGTAAGCAATCAGGGGACTGACGAATTTGTGTCCTCTCCGAGGGACTTGATAATGAGGATTAATATCTTACCAGAGGACGCTAGTGCATCGCTATGATTTCGAACCAGAGACATCCCGGCCTTATAACACTGATCGAGCCATCGTGCTTCTTGGCAGAAATAATTGACTAGATGTCAAATAGCAATATTCACCATTGAGCTGCCGGCTATCTGTTGTGATTTCTGCCAGATTAACAGAGTTTGTATTATTTAAACGGATGTGGTTGATTAAGGATGTGTTGGCAACATGACTTTCTGATGCTAATCGGCATGATTTAGCGATGATGATGTGATATGCGCTCTCCGTGAAAGGAATATTGCTATTACAGCTACGTACTCTTTTCAGACATTATCCGAACGATATGATTATTGTATTTCTTGCATTGTTCATGGTACGTAGTATCGCACGTTCTCTCTCATTTATGGTTCATGAGTGTAGTTCGAGTTAATTCTTGGTACAAGCAATGCTTATATCGTCAGGAAATCGCTACATTCTGAAACGGATTGAGATGTTTCCCGTTTGCAGTTGGTTTTAGAACACATTTTTTTTTTGCTGTGATGTTTTGTCCTTCAATTGACACGATCTCCACATACGAAAGATATGAAATAAGATCATATCGAAAAATATATATATATTGAGTTTAACCTTCGCTTAGTGGGTAAATAAGATAACGTGCAAATGACATAATATTAAAATAAACTCAACACCCGATGATGGTGGATGTGTAAGTGCATTTTCAACATTTTCCAGAATGCCTTGATTTTCGACAACGCCTTCAGTTGCAAACCTAACGGACTTGGCGAATTCAAAACCTAAATGAGCAATGTTCTGCATAACTGGGTATTTCCGTTGTAATTGCATCCCGAACAGTTTTAAAGGAAATTATTCACGAGTAAAACATCAGGCTAATCAAGGACCAGATATGTTTAGAGAGGAGGACGTATTGCTGTTAATTGTGCCAAACGTTATAATTCTCATCGTCGGCATCATTGCTAACACACTGGCTCTTATCGTCATCTGTAGGACGTACCGCACGACTGGTCATTCCTTAAGACTGTCCGTACCGTCGTTGCTAGTTAAGGCACTCGTCACCGTGGATCTATGCAGCGTGATCCTACTCCTTGTCGAATCAGGAACCGTTAGCGTGCTGTTCCCCGGCACGGCGCTCAAGTGCAATATGGATTACACAATTCGCTTAAGCGTTGCCTATGCATCAGGGTTCATCAACGCGGTCATGTGTTTGGAAAGATGCCTCGCCTTTCGTGCACCATTTTTTTACCACGATCATGCGACTGTCTTCAAAGCGAAAGTTATAGTGGTCATTGTGATCGGTCTCTCCGTGTCGCTCAGTGTTCTTCCTTTACTCGGAGTCGGGGATTACGCGGCGGACACGAGGACGACGTCGGCCAACGCGACAGTTGTTGTCTGCACGCCTCCTGGCGAACTAGGGTCCCGTAGCGACCTCGGAAATAAGATTTTCATGGGAATTTACATTACAGTCGGCGCATGCATGTTGTCAACCATCTACATTTGCAACACGCTAGTCATGTTGACGCTTCGAGACCTTGGTAGAAAGACGGCAGGATTAGAACAGTTAGCTCGCTATATTCATGCAGGATCGTTGACATCGAGTAGGCCACCTCATTCGACAACAGACTTGGAGACTCAGGTGACAGTTGTGAATCCCAAGGAAGGTGGGACCAACCAAAACCTCGATGATAGTTCCTTTGTTTATACTAAAGACAAGGACATCTTGCCGAAAGTGGACCCCGAAAAGTCGAAAGCTAGAATTGGCAGGGAGATTCGTCTAGCCTATACGGTCTGTGTTATTTCAGTGGTCTTTACGATATCGTGGCTACCCTTTTATGTAAGTGAAAAGTGGGCACCTTTACGGTAGGGAGGGTGAGGGGGTCAGCAATTCATCAATCTATTGTATTGCACCTGGTTATACTATTCCCCTTTCTCATTGTCTCAGTGTTTCAACTGTCTCATCTACAACAAAAAGCTCCTCAATTTTCGCTTTCCAAGTTGCCAGATGGTGCCGCTTATTTAAATTTCCGCCTAGTTATGATGTTTTCATAATTATGTTTATTTGTTTCTGTCTCTGTTTATTACCCCCACCCTCACACTCATTTCGGGACATCGTTTCTTCTTTCTTTTTTTACTCTCTTCCTCTTTATATACTGTCTAGAGAATAGATCCACTTCTTAGGAGCCGTACTTATCCGAGATCACTTCGTCTGACGGGGAAACCCACGCTCAAAATAGTATAAAATCCATTGGCAAGCTAATAAAATCTCTCTCTATAATAGCTATCCAACCACTTCTTCGGAGTGTATTCAACTAAACCTGTGTTTAAGAGGATTAACCCCAAAGGATGTGATCCCTAATATTACTGCTACCAAATTATATTTCTCTCCTTACATTATTTTTTACATCTTTCTCACTTTATGTACATTATGCAAAAAGTGTTTAATCATTTTGTATACATAATATGTCGTCTTTACGAATGTTCATGAATTTCAAGGTTCTTCCGCTGGGCCATGATTCCGAAGGCCCGTATTTCCAAAACGTTCTTAACTTCTGAAAATGAAATAGGGTTCCTAATTCCGGAAATGAAATCGGGTTCCTTATTCCGACGGTCTATATCTCCGAGAATGAGATGGAACCCTGTATTATTTTTCTGAATTCCCAGCCTTCAGAATAACGATACCTATTTCACTTTCAGAATTATGGACCTTCGGATAACCAAACCTTTGAAATAACAGAGCAAATATTCGGAATTATGAGCCCTATTTTCATTTTCGGAATTGTGAACTCCATGCTATGGGCATTTTTGTTTCGAAATTAAGAACCTTCGGAATGATGTAACTTTGGGAAAACGAACCTTCGGTAAAATGAGTACCTCCCAATCATTATTATGCCATTGATCTATCGTTACAGGTCCAACGTCTTCTCAAAGCTTTCGACGTCAACCAGCCCAACTGGTATCTTCTCCTGGTCGTCGTCCTCCTCGTCAGCAACCATGTCGTTGACCCGTTCGTCTTCGTGTTCATGAAGCAGCAGAGTCGAGACGCACTCAAGGACCTCTGCATGAGGTGCGTGTGCTGCCGTAAATGTTGTGCGCCACCCGCATTATCAGAGCCTTCAAATCTGAGTGGAAATGGTAGGTCCATATTCGTTATTCAACTCAATTAAATTCGCAACAACTTAACAGATCATAGTTTTAACACTTAAGGAGAAGACAGGGCGGATGCAGGATCCTGTACAAGGGGGGGGGGGTCCAATTCCCAAGTGTATGACAAGCGAAAAGAAAAGGGAAACTGAAGAAAAAATGGATGTTTCCATTAAAAAAGTAAAATATACATCCAGGGGTAGCCTTTAAACAAGGCCACATGCCTGATAGACGCCGAGCGACTAAAAAGAGACTAATCGCAAAAACCTGAATGAACGCCAGTGCGAATTGTCCAGACCTGTGTCATTCGGTCGCGCGTTCACTCCGGGTATCTAGACTCATCTCAGCCGCTTAGCCAGAGTCAACGAGGCCTTGTCAAAAGGCTAATCCAGGGGTGGCTCCGGGATTCTGTATGCAGGGATGTCTCATCCACCCGAATGATACATGACAAGGGAACAAACGAAAGATATGAAGCAAGTTAAGAAAGAAAGATATAAAGAAAGAAAGAAAGAAAAATGTAAGGAGATTTCTCATATTTTACGTCGTGACCACGGTGACCATACCCCTTCTGCCCTTTTATCCCTTGCAAAATCATGCTCATAACGTCATTCAACAAGGATATCCTACAAAATATAAATTGGGGGCTTTCCGATTCTTATTGCTCTTATAAACCATCAATATATCGCATGCGTAAGCATTATAAGTGTTTATAAAAAAAGTGTGATCATTTTTTCGGCGTACTTCTGGTTTTCATAGATCTTTTGGAAAGATACCAAAGGGTGGTTTTATGAAAAGATCGGTAAATAAACAAAAGCAAAAGAAATTTGTTTTGAAAAGGAAATTATTGATTACTTCCTGCTTACCTCGCTTAACTTTACTTTCAGTTTCAGTATTTCCTTCTCAAGTTTCTTTTGCTTATGTTTATTTACTGATCTTTTTTAATAGTTATCATCTGCTTGATTTCAATCCTTCCTTTTTAAGATTTTATTTTCAGTTTATACCTTATCCATTCTCCCTCCATTTCTCAACGTGTCTTCTTCTTCTTCATAATTATCATCTTCACTCCTTCTTTCTCTTTTTCTTCTGCCTCTTTTTTCTTCTTTTTCATCAACATCAACACCATCATCATCTTCATCATCATATTCATCACATAGTCATGATCATCTCCTTTTTATTCTCACCTTCTTCTCCTCCTCCGCCTTTTTCTTCTCCTCCACCTCCTCCTCCTCCTCCATTCTCCTCCTTCGTCTTCTCCTCCTTTTCTTCCCCCTTCTACTCCCCCTTGTTGTCTCTTCTGCTTTAGCCTGGTTAAACGTTTTGAACTCTTTTCTTCTGAAATAATTCGTGAATACAATCCTGCATTTCCGATTTATTCTTCTTAGAAATGTTTTCTTTTAAAGGGATATCCTGTGCATTTAGTAAAGAGGTCAAATCATTTGCAGACCGTGCAAATTGTTCTTGCTCCGCAGCTCCCCATTGTACTTCTAGATGGAAAGATATATAATTTCATATTGGTTTGAGTGCATTTACCACGAGCAGCGTACCTGTATATAAAGAGTATAAATAGTATTTTAAATGTTTAATGTTTAAATGGATTATATTGTAGAGCAAGCACCACGAACGCCTGAGCCATGCAAGCTCAAACGGATACCGGCGCTTATCAACAATCGTATTTTTCTATACACCATAATACATGACTAAAAGTGATGGGAACATATTCATATCTGTGTGTCCTATCTTGCCCCAAACATGCCATCATACCCCAAATGTGGGCCCCGATCTTGCCTCCAAGGTGGCCAGGCCCGGTCCAATCGTATGCCATTTTAATAATTGTATACAATGTGATATGTTCGACGTTTACATCACTTTAGAGTCAACTTCAGATTTGCTTATAATTAGTAAAGTGAACAGAGTGAGTATCAGCTAATAAATCAAAATTTTCTTTTTTTCCCCCATGTACAGGAAGACGGATTCGTGGTGCATCGAGACAAGATAGTGGGGTCGTAGTGGTCACCGACCCCATCCCTAACCCCGCCCAAATCCTCGCCCAAAGCCCCGCCCATAACCCCCATCAGGACCACGCCCATGACACTTCAGATACTAGTAATCCATCGCCATCATGACGTCACCTACCCTCCCCGATGCTCCACCTCCAGTACCAGTGCTGACGTCATGTACATCAAATAATTTCGGATAAAACTTTCGGACATGGACATCGCATGATCTCCTCCTCTTCGAGGAGAACGACGACGACGGTGAAAATTGACATCAGATTGTTTTCACAGATAATGAACAATATCACTCAGTGGATGATGTCGGACAACCGGACGTCACCGACATCGGTCATCGGTGAATGGCTTCATGGACGGCATCGACAACATCTTGTTATCCTTGAGATCGAAATATAGCTGAATAGCTGCATCGCCGGCTTCGAAATATCTTTGCCGGCTGTGACAATGCTGTGTCGTCGAAGGATTGTTTCTGAAATGTAGACTTATCTTAAAAGCGTTATCATGGTCATACAGTTCCTTGGGCTATTCAAAGTTTTAAAAGTTTTGCATTAATGCAATATGCAGAACAAAAGTACAATGCTGAAATTCAATTCATTCATTCACGTTTTGTCATATACAATGTATATAAAATAAGACATGACATTAATTTATCTCCCGTCGGTGCCTCTATACAATACAAACATACATGTACGTTCATTGTGGACCATGATCTTGCTTGTTGAATAGTTAACCGCCCCTCCCCCTTTTTTAAATATTTATTTATACTGTTTTATACTCATGAATGTAAAAATCAGAAATGCAATTTTTTAATAATGACATTTTTACTGATAGGATATACGTTTTTTAAGTTTGGGATGCTGTAACTCATTTTAGGGCAATCAAGCCGAATTCTTGTGACATTTTAAAGGATGTGTTATATAATGTCCGCTGTTATTTTTAGTGTATGATTCGATTTAATCAATTTTAAGCTGTCTTATGCTAAAGTGTAAATTATATTTCATGCGATACATTTAGATTTATTTTGTTAAATTTAAAACAAAATATGTATACACATGTGCAATTCAGCCACTCGCTGCGATACATGTTTGAATAAAACCTTTATTGATTTGATGTATATAGGCATAAACCATGTTAACATGACTTTTTATGCCGAAGAGCCAGAAGGTTTTTAAGTACATGCTGAACAAGAACAATTTTTTATCAAGGGTCCATTACTCCGAACTGAAATAACTTGAAGCTTCACTATTTACAATATCTGATGCTTTATATAAATCAAATTACAATCATTGTTATCATTATCTAGTCCAAACTGTCATTTTTTCGAAGGCAACTTTGTCTAAAGGTCCGGAATTCCTAATATGAAATAGTATTTATTATCCAGGAGATTCGTTAATCTGACAAATAGAACAGGGTTTTATTGCGCTTTACGATCCTGAAGCAATTATATTAAAAACACGCAGTCAGCATCATTACTCCATTTTACATACATTTTAGAACTCTTAGATTATGCAATGAAAGTATTCTAATTTGCTAACGCACATGTAATCATAATCATATCTGCAACAAGCGTCTTGGAGCCCTTGTGAGAACCATGCGCCTTGGAGCCCTTGTGAGAACCATGCGCTGTGATCACATGGGAGTAGCACCATTGAAGGAAGGCAACATACTTCACTGTGACCCGAAGCAGAAAGCCAGTATCCTGAACAGGCAGTTTGCCTCGGTGTTCACCACTGATGATGATGACACAGCTGTACCAGACCTGGGACCCAGTCCTTATCCAGCCATGGATGATACATCAGTTAGCCGAGCAGGTGTAGCGAAATTGTTGAAGAAACTGAAGCCACATAAAGCTACTGGGCCAGACGGCATCTCTGCTAGACTCCTCAAGGTGACAGCTGATCAGATTTCACCTGCCATTAGTTTGCTTTTTGAGGCCTCCCTACTTCAAGGCGAAATTCCTTCTTACTGGAAGAAAGCATATGTTGTTCCTATCCACAAGAAAGGGTGTAAGTCATCTCCAGCAAACTACAGACCAATCTCACTGACAGCAATCTTATCAAAACTATGTGAACACATAGTGCATTGTGCTGTCATACATCACCTGATCAATCACAACCTGTTGTCAGACTCACAACATGGTTTTAGGAAGCGAAGATCATGTGAAACACAACTCATCCTTGCCATCAATGACCTTGCCAAAGGACTGGATGATAGAGAGCAGATAGACTGCGTCTTGTTAGACTTTGCCAAAGCGTTTGACAAAGTCTCTCACCGACGACTCCTCCTCAAAGCTGACTATTATGGTATACGTGGCACTACTCTTAAATGGATCGAAAGCTTCCTTAGTGGCCGCACTCAACAAGTCACACTGGAGGGCCAGCGTAGTCACGAGGCCAAGATTACATCTGGAGTGCCCCAAGGTAGTGCTCTCGGCCCGCTGCTTTTCCTCATATACATCAATGACCTACCAGACAGTGTCAAGCACTCAACCATACGCCTCTTCGCTGATGACTGCATGCTATATAGACGCATCAGATCAGTCCAAGATTGTACAAATCTTCAGGAAGATCTTGACAGGCTGCAGGAATGGGAGAGAAAGTGGCGGATGGAATTCCACCCGTCCAAGTGCCAGACTCTGAGAGTCACCAACAAGAGGAAACAAATCCTAGGCCTGTATAACATCCACGGGCACGACCTGGAATTAGTGAGTTCCGCCAAGTATCTTGGAATCAACATCGATCAGAAGCTCAACTTCAATAGTCATGTTGATACTACAGTCAAGAAGGCTAATTCTGTGACAGGCTTCTTGCGACGGAACTTTAAACACTGTAGACGGCGGATCAAGCAGGCCACATACTTTACATACGTCCGACCAGTGGTGGAATATGCTGCAACAGCATGGGAACTACACACACAGCGGAATGTCAACAAGATTGAAATGGTCCAACGAAGGTGTGCTCGCTACGTCACCGGTGACTTTAATCAAACCTCCAGTGTAACGGCTATGCTTGAAAACCTGAATTGGCCATTGCTACTCACCAGACGCCTTCACAGCCGCCTTGCCATGCTGTATCGCATCCGCTTCAACCTTGTCGACGTTACCTGGCAGTCCTTTCTCACTGAACTGACATCAATAACAAGAGGACATGGATCTCGTTTTAGGACATTCAACTGCAGTAGTCAGACCTATGCTTCTTCCTTCTTCCCAAGAACCTGCAAGGACTGGAACAACCTTCCACAGGACCCAGCCCAATACCACTCTCTTGAGGCCTTCAAGGTCTTCTTGAGTGGGATGCAGATGTAATGTCTACAAGACTGGGAATGTTTTTTTTTTTTTTTTTTTTTACTTACACATGTATATATGCACCTGCACAACAAGAACAACAAGTTAAAATGTGGAATGACAGGACATGTGAAAGTCTCCACATATACACACAAAACCAGTGCGATTATCTTCATCACCATGAAGCGGCACTTAACTGGAAGAAGAAGAAAAAAGAGGCTGACTTTATATTTCACTTTAACTCTGTACGCTTGTTTGATATTTAAAGATGTTACTGAATATATCTTACTTTAAACGAATCAACTGTAATGAAATGGGCAATAGCATTTTTTAATTGCAGTAAGAATTTCCTGTTCAAGATTAATATTTTTTCGTTTCTGCATGAATCTTCACAACGAAATACAAAATGTCATATTTATTGAACCATTCACTTTTATAAGCTGTTTTCGTGTAGAAAGCATTAAAAAGAATTACAATACATTTGGCTCGACAATCACTTTGCAAATTCCATTTTAAATGAGGTTTAAGTTATTATTCGTAGTTGCATAAAAGTAGTGAAAATATTCTTTTGGGTGCATGAACTAGTGTAATTGACCAAGATACGACTCAAACCAAGTCATTTCTCGAGCAGTATACAATGTATTAAACAATTCAACCTCAATAGGCCACCCCCCCCCCCCCCCCCCCCACTTATGAAGTGATTGAATAACAAAATATTACGAAACAAAAACTTTTAAACAAATCTTCTTGAATATTCTTCGTGATAAAACATTATATTGTATGGCTTTATATATTAGTGTTGTGCTTTTTGAAGAAAATGTTAAGCTTGTAAAACTTGCAGTTGACGGTGACTAAAGTTACATGTCACACGATTCGTATTTAATATAACATACAGTATGTGCATATATTGATAAATGCTTTTGATACAAACTATTTCCAACGATTCAAGAGTAGATTTATAGAGATAGGCAGGGCCCCGTCTTTTAAAGACTTGTGATTGCTTCTGATTGATCGCAACTTGAAATCAATCGCAACGTGAAATCAATCGCAACTTGAAATCAATCGCAACGTGAAATCAATCGCAACTTATTATCACCTGAACTCAGATGATTTTATTCCTCTTCAAAGAATACCTTTCACCACCTATCTAGCTTACCAATACAACCAGGCCCTGTATCAAAAAATGTTGCGATTGATTCAAATCAATCGCAACTTGAAATTAATCGCAACTCCTATCTTTGAAGTACACGGTTGCGATAAATGTTTAATTTGCGATTGATTTGAATCAATCGCAACATTTTTTTATACAGGGCCTGGTTGTATTGGTAAGCTAGATAGGTGGTGAAAGGTATTCTTTGAAGAGGAATAAAATCATCTGAGTTCAGGCGATAATAAGTGAAAGAGATAACTGCATGGGGAATCTGAACAAAAATGAGAGAGAGGGGGAGAGAAAGAGAGAGGTAGAGAGAGAAATACATATCGGAGAACAGGTCAAAACGAAGAAAAGGGGGAGGGAATGAGAGAGAGAGAGAGAGAGAGAGAGAGAGAGAGAGAGAGAGAGAGAAAGAAGAAAAGAAGAAGAAGGGGGTAGAGACACACAGACACTCTGACGGAAAGAGTGCGTGCTCACATGCAGTAATTACGACACAAAACAACCAACGTTTTGTAGACAGAAGTGAACAAAAAGAAGTAGGAGAAAAAAGTTGAAACGTCAGATATATACCATGAAGAGAGAGAGAGAGAGAGACTAATGCAGGGGCGGCTATCCTGGGGGGGGACGGGGTAAACATGTCCCCCCTCAAATTTTGAAGGGGGGAGGATCATCCCCCCATCAAAATTTGAAAAAGTGCAAAAAATGTATAGCAAATACTAACTAAAGACTGCAACACACTTTTAGGCTCTGGAGGGCCCAAGAGTGCAGCGTTTAGACGAATAAAATTGCAAAAATCTTCTCACTTGGTAGCTACGGTACCTCGCATAATATCCTTCAAAAAGTTCAAAAAATTCCAAAAAATTGAAGTGTGAAAATCGTTTATTGCTTGTTTTTATACTGTAGTTTTGCTAAGGACTGTAATTTTGTAATACAACAAAACTTCAAAAACCTGTGAGGGGGTAGTCACTTCCGTCACCTTTACCCCTCTCATTCACTATTGCTCACTCGCACTTGCGTACTGATGGGTGGGGGGGGGGGGGCTTTGGGGACAGTTCCCCCTAAATGAAATTTAAACGTGGTTTATTTATAATGTTGCTGAAATGGCATGATTTTTCCCTGGGCTTCGGGGGCTCTGCCCCCTGGACCCCACCAGGGGACCGAAGGGGGGCCACTGGTTGCTCATCTGACCGTAATTAAATGCCTTAAACTCCTGAGCTTCCGGGGGCTTTGCCCCCCGGACCCCATTCCAATTAGTGACCTGCATGCCAGTGTCACAAATAAGGATTCAAAATATGCTCATCTGACCTCAATAAATGCTTAAAACCACTGAGCTTCATGGGGCATCGCCCCTTGACACCCGCCGGGGCTTTGCCCCTGGACCCCACGCCAATTTACGCTCCACTTTGCTTTGCTCTACTTGATCGTAAATACTTTAGCCCCCCCCCCCCCCACAGTGCCTGCGTAACATGTACGAGTGATGGTGATGTGGATTTTTTTCTCCCCCCCCCCCCACAAAAAAAGGTTTTTGCTCATTACGCCGCTGTTCCCTCGTCCCTAGCATTTCGTCCCCCAGTCATGAAAGAAATCGCCGCCCCTGGACTAATGGGTTTCAAATCGATCAAAAGAAGAATACCCGAATAATTCAATAATGATATCAACGTGTATATAAAATGGCACTCTCAAAATGTAATCCGATATACAGCATTTGAATTTGTACAGAGAGTGATTTCAAAAGTTTAGTAGGAAATATCATATACGTGGAATAGTTCAACGTGACTCGAGTGATGAATTATGGCGCTCCCAGTTCATGTTTTTCATTTGCTGAGAGACAACATAAAGATGATTGAGTAATGCATTTCTGACAATGAATGTCATTTGCAGAGAGAGAGGGGGAGAGATATCGAGAGAGAGAGAGAGCGAGAGGGAGAGGCAGGGAGCTGCAGAGAGGGGATGATCTTGGTTTAGATCCAATATGAGTAGCTTACGTCATAGTCATACTCGCTCATCGCCATCGTCCCGGTTACTGATTCTAAACAACAGGGCTTGCGCATGAGGTTCACTGCAAAATCATTCAAGCAACGGACTGAAGCAGGGCAAATTCAATGTTGGGGCTGGTGTGATCACCACACCATTGTTTAACACGAAATTGTTTGGAGCAAACAGGGGGTCAAGGGGATGAGCCCCCGAAAGCTCAGGGTTTTTAGGCATTAAATTACGGTCAGATAAGCATGTTAAAATACCATATTTGTAACACTGGCAGGTCACTAATTGGCGGGGATTCCAGGGAGCAGAGCCCCCGGAATCCCAGGTTTTTGTTAGGTATTTAATTACGGTTAGATGAGCACCCAGAGGCACTCTTTAAGGCCATTGGTGTAGTCCAGTCGGCAGAGCCCCCTGAAGCTCAGAGGTTTTAGGCATTGCATTACGGTCAGATGAGCATAATGTTGATACCTCATTTCTTTCTTTTTCTCTGTAACATACTTTTTCAAAAAGTGAGGGGGGTCTCGAGCCCCCGAGCCCAGTCGTTCTGAAGGACCTGACATGAACGCTTCTAAATAAGCATATATATTTCGCCCGACTGTAAATTTGGGAATTTCTAAATTTCCAACAAACACATTAAAAAAGCACGACTTACAAAAAAATTGAGAAAAAATTAGGGAAAATCATGTCATGTCAGCAACATTTGTAAATCACTGGTATCGAATAAGAAATGACCCCCCCCCCCCCCCCCATCAGTACGCCAGCGTTCAGTGGCTCATGTCTTCTCAGTTCTCACCCCTATAACACTAAAACACACACGCTTTCCCATCCTTAACTTTCCTTTTCTTTGAATGGAATTTTATATGTGATTTAATTCAGGTATTTATTATTGTTATGTTCTTTTGGATTAAAAATACGAACCATCTTTACTCCTTTACTGCTTTTCTTTTCTTTTTTTGGAGGGGGCGTTTTTTTCGGGGGGGGGGGCAAAAGTGCTCCCCCTATCCAGCCCCCTTTCTCTCTCTCTCTCTCTCTCTACTTTATTGCAGGTGCCCTTTGTTGCAAAGACACTCCCATTGATGAGCCCGTCCAATGCAAAGCATGACATAATGGCTGAGGGGCCGTAAATAAAAATGAAAGATTTTATTTGGCATTACAGTGCACTACATAGCGGAATCTCTTTTGATTGACGTTCGTTTGCTCTATTATTTGCTTTTAAGGATTGTCAGCACATTTCGTTTGTTTGTTTGTTTGTTTGTTTGTTTGTTTTATTCACCATGTAAAATAACTTTTAACAGGTAATAAAATACAGTGGGTTACATTGATATATAATACATAGTAGGAACAATTATGCATAAACAAAAAATGTTTGAAGCGCAACGTCCCCAAGGACCAGCGCTCAAAATTCACGGGGGCGGTGGGCGATTCGCCCCCGTGAGCTACATAATCGCCCCCGTCAGGTTGCTCACGGGGGCGATTGCAAAATTAAAAATCGCCCCCGTGGAATTATAAAATAAAGATTATCTTTTCTGTTATAACTTTAACACAATGTTGAGTTTCAATTTTCAAACCTTAAACCAATGAAATGGAACTTTGATTAGCGTGCAAGATTTCTCGTTTTATGAGTAGGCCTATTATTACCCCGCCCCCCCCCCCCCCACTCAGTGTTATTTAGAGTACGCATATGCTCGTTCCCTCTTTTTGAAAGCACTCCCTATTTGAGGAATGCCAACATTTTCCTGCCTTGGAGACCCCCCTAAATCAGGAAGAATGCTCAATGTACCCCCCTAAATTCGGAATAATTTATCAGGAGTCCAAAGAGATGAGAGAAAAAAAAGAAGAAAAAAACACCCCCTTTTTAAAGAAATCTCCGGGTGAAAAGTCAAATACACCCCTTTTTTAACAATTCTCGGGCCGGACTTTGTTGCACGAAAAGTACCCCTTTACCGGACATTTTGGCAACACGCATGCGGTCATTTCGAAACCTGAGTGGGGGGCCGGTGTGACCGCGCCGTTTGTCCTACCAGTTTCGTTTGTCCGTCAGACATAATATGCGGGTTTTCGGATCGTCCGTGCGGTTTGATATCCGCGCAGTCTGTCCCCCCCCCCATTGTTTTACGTGTATATTTGATAAAAGGAAGAAACTCGGCAAATCAATGTATTTAGACTCATTGTAAATCATGTGGTTGGCATTTTTTCTAGAAATTACATAATAATAACTCTCTACAATTTTTTAAAGCAAATGGGCCAGTCCTTTTGAAAGTAGAAGTGAACATTTTCTTTAAAACCTTTATTCTATGAAGGCATACTCGTGATATCGGCCCCTCAATTACTGTTGTAATCGATTGTACGTGGCTTCGTACTTACGGTCAGATGAGCATATTTTAATACCATATTAATGACACTGGCAGGTCACTAATTGGCGTATGGTCCAAGGGGCGGAGCCCCCGGAAGCGCAGGGGTTTTAGGCATTACAATTAAGGTCAGATTAGCATTCAGGGGCCTGGATTAGGGCCCAAGATGTGGTCCAGGGGGCAGAGCCCCCGGAATTAGCTCAGGGGTATGGGCATTTAATTACGGTTACATGAGCATACTTTATCTTCTATTTCTTTCTATTTAATGCTCTTTAATATACTTTTTCAAAAGTGTGGGGGTGGGAGGGGGGGGGGGGCTTGAGCCCCCAAGCCCGCCGTTCCGCGGGACCTGACATGTCGGCCTCTAAATAGTAAATAAGCACATTTCTTGCCTGACTGTAAATTGTGATATATGTCATTCTCCAACAAACGCATAAAAAGTATAATTTACTAAAAAGCGAGGAAAAATCCCGGAAAATTAGGCCATTTCAGCAACATCTGTATATCACTGGTATCAAATTAGAA
This sequence comes from Strongylocentrotus purpuratus, assembly GCF_000002235.5. Taxonomy (NCBI): domain Eukaryota; kingdom Metazoa; phylum Echinodermata; class Echinoidea; order Camarodonta; family Strongylocentrotidae; genus Strongylocentrotus; species Strongylocentrotus purpuratus. The sequence goes on from NW_022145598.1 coordinate 31,666,103, forward strand.
AGAAAAAAAATCACTTTTAAAGTTTATTTTGGTGGGGGGGGGGGGGGTAGAAACTGGCTGAATACTTACACCTATGGTGTCGAGGGGCTCTTTCTTCATTTTTTTGTTCGGTAATAAATAAGGTTAGTTTGTGTGGGTGTCACTCAGGCGCGGATATACGGAGGGCGATGGACCGCCCCCTCCCCTCTTTGAAAAAAAGGAAAGGAAAGGAAAGAAAAAAGAAAGGAAAGAAAAAAGTAAAGAAAGAAGGGCTAAAAACACGAGTTAGAAGTAGACCCATCAGGGCACTTTCTTATCCGTATCAGGAGGAAAAATACATGGGGGCTCGGGGTGAATTAGCCCCCGAAATGCCAAAAAGAGCCCCCGAAAGTCATAAAAGTACCCCCCGAAACGTTTAAAGTATTTTTTCTCTGATCCGTATATAGGACAAGGTCCTGGGGCAGCTAGCCATACTCCGATATTTGGGTCGTTTTCCGATCAGAACTAGCCCTAACTATCATTCCAGGATTTTTTGTTTCAGAACCTAAGACAAAGTTACCCAATCCCTTTAAGTTTCAAAAAGTAGACTTCATTGAACTGTAATTAGGCTTAGGAACCGGGGGGACGGGGTTGGGGGGTACAGCCCCCCAAACAAAAACAAAATATTGGGGGGGGGGGGGGCTCAGAGATCATTGAGCCCCCCCCCCCCCAATATTTTTGGTGGGGCTTATAGATATCATTAATTGAGCCCCCCCCCCCAATCTTTTGGTGGGGCTTAGATATCACTGAGTCCGTAGGGGCTAAGAAACCATTGAGCCCCCAATATTTTAAGTGGGCTCAGATATCATTGAGCCGCCCCGAGACTTATTGCGGGGCTCGGATATCATGAACCCCCTCCTCCCCAATGATTATATTCTAGGCATGGAACTCATGTATACCTAAAATCTACAGACGTACCATTCAAATATAAACATGTTATAAGTATTTATTTAGGGAGAAGGGAGGGGGGCTCAGACATCGGATCTCGCATATCATTGACCCAAAAAATTCATTTGGTGGATCTCGGATATCATTTAAACCCCCAAACATTTTGGAGGGACTCTGATATCATTGAGCCCCCCCCCCCCCCCCCATATGTTGGTGGGGCTCAGCTATCATAAGCCCCCCCCCCCCAAGTGTTTTTGGTGGGGCTCGGATAACATCACGGAGCCCCCCGATATTTGTGTGGGGTTCAGATAACATCACGGAGCCCCCCGATATTTTTGAGGAGCCCGGATATCATTGAGGAGCCCGGATATCATTGAGCCACCCCCCCCCCCCCCCCAAAAAAAAAAAAAAAAAAAAATATTTCGGCCGGGCTCGGTTATCATGAGCCCCCTCCCCAATATTTTGTTCGTGCTGATGAGTTGAGGGAAGTGTATGCCGGAGATATTGACTTTGTAGCATTAACTCGGCAGCTAACGAGCCTTCAAGACGTGTGTGACGATGAGAGTAAACCTATCAAATATACATTGAAACAATCTGTGAGATTTTCAACAACAGTCCAATCTATAAGAGATCATTTTCAGAGGTTCACATCCTTCTTCTCATTTACCTTGCAATCCCGGTTACAACGGAAACTTGCGAGAGAACATTCTCTGTCTTGAAACGGATCAAAAATTCTCTGATAAGTACAATGACCCAAAGAAAGCTCAACCAAAGCTTAATATTACATATATATAAATCTCGTAAAGATAAACTGAACTTAAAAACTATTGCCCAAACTTTGTTTCCAGGAACACAAGAAGACAAAACTTCTTTGGCACATTTGTCTGAGGCTGCATGAAAAGAAGAAAAGTCTGAAATTTTTCGCCGCGATGACATAGACGAGGAACAAAGAATTTATTTCAGGTGCAAATTAAAGACAAAGAAGGATCTCAGAATTATATTTTTGGGTGGTGCCACATTTCAGTTTTTAAATATGTCCGATTATAGGCATGTGTGACAATAAAAGTTTTGTTTTTCACGTTCCTGGGGTATTATTTTTTCCAAAGGTGTTAAATGTGTGTTTGTCATACTTAATAAAATAAACTGAATATCTTATAATTCAACGATTTCTTCAAGTAGGCCTTTTTTATAAATTTCTTCAACTGCTTAATAGTAAGGATACAAATGCTTTGTTATTGTAGAGCTGTAGTGTGAACAGGCTACTTAGTAATTCACATTTATAGATTGGTGCACATCATTATGCTTGATCATCCTCTCCTATCTGTTTGTTTTCATTTCTCTGTTAGTCATCCTTTATTTGCTACCTATGATATTTGAATATTCATTATTTCCTTTTAATGATCATGTAAATCCCTATATATGCAAAATAAACCCTGGAGGTTTAAAGTTGTAAAGCCCATGGCAGTTCAACACACGCAATCATGAAATAAGGGTGTCTTCATCGAAGTGTCTCTGTAAGTTTAGAACCACGCCCTGTGCCTACCCGCTCAGGCCACTCTACATTCAGGGGCGTCGCTAAAGGGGGGGGGGGGTGTGGGGTTGAAGTCGGTGGTATTTTTTTTTTATGTCGGTCGGCCAGCAATTTTTTCCCCTTAGAACTGTGACTTTTTATCGGACAAAGAAACATTTTTGAAAATTCAGATAATGATTTAGAGTCGGTTCAATGAATCGTCTTCTTTTTCTAATAATTTAATGAAACGTCAAAGCTCCCGCGCTTCGCGCGAGAGGGGGAGAAGCTGAATTCAGACAATTAGGGTTAAGAGTAGAGAACGGTATACAACAAATCGTCTTCTTTCTATAATAATATAATGAAACGTCTAAGCCTCCGCGCTTCGTGTGGGATGGGGAAACTGAATTCAGACAAGGATTAAGAGTCGAGAACGGTACAACAAATCGTCTTCTTTTCATAATAATTTAATGGAACGTCTAAGCTACTGCGCTTCGCGCGGGATGCCTTTCACCCATCCCCTCCCCCACCTAGAGAGCGCTTTGCGCGCTCTTTAAGTGATTCGCTTGCTCAATACCGCCCTTCCCTAAAATAAGATCCTTTCTACGCGCCTGCATTAAAATATATAGCTATAATGCTTACTAAGTTGACGAAATAATTTGTATATTTATGTCGTGGACGAAAATTACCATTTGCGCATAACAATTTAGCCTTTGGCCCTGGGTTTATAGGGTAAATTTGTAGATATCGGAACATTTAATTTTGTCGGTAATTAATTGGTGGCTTGTTTTGTCGGGAATCGTTGGCCTCTATACCCCCCCCCCCCCCCCCCCCACTGAAAAAGGTCTAGCGACGCCACTGACGACACGTCATGCCTATACTTGCGTTTTGTGAGAGGCTCAAGTATCCGGGCCAGCTATTTATAGTTGAGTAAGTTTTGAAGAAAAACAAAACGAGTACTCGCTCTCCAATCGTATTGGTTATTGGGGAATTTCGAATGTCATCAAATATGTTTTTTTTCCTTTTAAAATAATAATTGTTTTGCGACTCAATTCAGGCCTGACTAAATATAAACTTTTTCGTAAGGCAACAGACAAATAATTTTAGTCATATACCTGATTAACATTTGAAGATTTCCTACACTATAGTGCCTGGCCGTGCGTGTCCCACATGTGCATAATAAGCTTCAAACGCTTTCTTTCATACAAATACACCAACAAAAAATCCCCAAAGCTTGAATGCATACTATTTCACAAGATGTAATTAAACAATATGAATTATATTAATGATCATTTTTGCGCTTCTTGCTCCTAGCAAGATAGTTTCCTCCTACATTTAATTTTGTTGCTGTTATGAGTTTATGAGTTCATATTCATATTTTTGTTATCAAACAGGAATAAATAAATGAATATATATCATTTGTACAACGATAATTGTATGATGATAGAAGAACCAATGAAAATCGCAACTGATCTTCCCTAATTCCTTTTTTGTTCTTCCTCTTTGTTTTCTGTCCCTTTCTCTCCTCTTTCCCTTTCACTTCCCTTACTTCTCTCTCTATCTCTCTCTCTCTCTCTCTCTCTCTCGTTTAAGTTTGCTGAGGGTGGCAGGGGCCCTTCGCCCCCTCCCCCCGATCCACGCGATTTTGGTGGGATTAATCGCAACTGATCTATGCTTCTTTTCACCCTTTTCTTTTCTTCTTCCTCTTTTGTGTTCCATTTTAGCTCTTCTCGTTCCCTTTCCCTTCTTTCTCTCTTTTTTTTTTTGGCGGGGAGGGGGGGGTGGTCGGGGAGGGGGCAGAGGCAAAGTCCTTTCTCCGCGATCCACATCTTGTTTGCAGAAAAATTGCAACTGATATTCCTTCTTTTCTTTTCTTCTTTTGTTTCTTTCCCTTTCCTTCCTTCTCTCTTGTTTTGTGGGGGGGGGGGGGGGGGCAACAGCATGGGCGACAAGGCCCTTCCGGCCCCCAATCTCGTTCTTTTCACCCTTTTTCTTTTCTTCTTCCTTTTCTCTTCTTTCCCTTTCCCTTCCTTTCCTTCCTTCTCTCTCTCTCTCTCTTTTTGTTTGCCAGGGAAGGGCAGGCGAAGGCCTTTCGCCCCCGATCCACACCGCGTAGGTGGGAAACATCACAATTGATCTCCCGTACCTTTCTTTTCTTTCCCTTTCCCTTCTCATCCTTTCTCTCTCTTTTAAGTTTGCTGTAGAAGGGGGGGGGGGGGGACAAGGGCCATTTGCCCCCCCCCCCGATCCCCAACTTGTTGGCGGGAAAACTGCAACTGATATCCCCCTTCTTTTCTTTCTTTCCCTTTATCTCCTCTTTTCTCTTTTTTCTTTCCCTTCTCTTCCTTCTCTCTTTCTTTTTGCTTGGGGGGGGGGGGGGAGGCTGGGAGGCAAAGCCCTTTCGGCGGCCCCCCCCCCGATCTCCTTCTTTCCCCTTTTCTTTTCTTCTTCCTTTCCCTTTGTCTCTTCTTTCCCTTTCCTTTATTTTTCCTTCCTTCTTTCTCTCTCTCTCTCTCTCTCTATCTCTCTTTTGCTGAGGGGAGGGGGGGAGGGGGTGGCGAAGGCCTTTTGCCCCCGATCTCCTTCTTTTCCCCCTTTTCTTTTCTTCTTCCTCTTCTTCCTTTCCCTTACTCTCCGCTTTACCTTCTCTCTCTCTCTGTGACTCTCTCTGACTCTCTCTCTCTCTCTCTCTCTTCATTTTGTGTTGGCGGTTTGGGGTCAAGATCCTCTCGCCCCGCCCCCCCCCCCCCCCCTCCCCCTGGACCCGCGCCGGGAAGACCTGTAGTGTGGTCCCTAGCTAGCTGGCAAAGCTGAATATGGGTTATCCAGTCGTTTCATTCATTAAGTATAATTATACTTTTATTAGTGGGGGCTGTTAGGGATATTTTGGTGCAGATTCTTCTAAAAGCACAAAATTTGCCCCAGAGGTAGATTATACCATACTATTACGATTTCTGCCGGACGCCAAGAAGGGCGCTCTGTGGGACTGCCATATTGCCATACATGAAGTATTGCTACCACCCTCTCTCTCTCTCCCCCTCTCTCTCTCTCTCTCTCTCTCTTTCGTTTACTCTCTCTCTCCTCTTCCATTTTCATCTAATCTCCTATTTGTATAAAATGTTTTATAGTTTGTTTATATTATGTTGTTTTTAATTATTGTATATTTTGTATATTTGTATGTGTATTGTAATATATTTGAAATGTAATTTGTTTGTGTACAGCAGGGCTCCCTTGTAAAGCAGGCCTTACGGCTTGAATGGGACTACCCTGCTTTTTATAAAGAAAACATGAATAAATAAATAAATAAATAAATTGGGCAAATCCAAAAATGGCCGCCATCTGAGTTAAAGGTCAAGCCGGTAGTTCCAAAAGGAAAAGCGCTTGTATGATTATAGTTTATATATATAGGGTTTGGGGGGTCAGAGAATCTGATTTTGATGTTCTTTCATTGATTTGAGGTCTCCTTGGGGCTGCCTTACTGGTCATATTGGTCAAATCCAAAATGGCCGCCATCTGAATTACAGGTCAAGTATAGTTATGAAAGGAAATGGCTAGTATGATAAAAGTTGATGAATTTATTGGGTTTCCGGGGTCGGATAATCTGATTATGATGTTCTTTTATCCATAAGCGAGTTCGTAATTGCACACTCCGCATGCGCCAAAATCGGCAACGAACTTTTACAAAGGTCACATGAACATAAAGAGAGCTGAGAGAGGAACTGTAATTTTTAAGTGTGCTGGCCTTTCCTTTGTGAATGATCACATCTGACACAACAGTCACCGGAAATCATTTCTGAATGTCGGAATTGGTTCTTTATAGTAAAATTTACTTGAAATCTGGTCATCGGTAAAGTATTATCGGCATTATCGTGATCCAAGTCCCCAGGGACTCGACCTTTATGTCTAGACGTTGCATAATGCAATTCGTATTGGTATTTTATTCCATCTCAGAGTGATTATAGACGTTATTTTTTAAGGATAATAAAGATAAAGCTGTCTGGGCTTTTAAAGATAATGCTTCAAAACAAATCGAAAGTTGATCATCAACAGAAGCAAAATGCTAGGCCGCGAACTTTTCGAAGCGTGACCAGATTCAAAGTATGCTTAAATGGGGGCATTGATGTATGTAGAAAAAAACAGGATTAAGATCTCATGCAACGCTTCGAAATTTAAAAGAAGAATAAGAAAAATAAAGTTGAGATTTCACCTTTATGTCTAGACGTTGCATAATGCAATTCGTGTTGATATTTTAATCCATCTCAGAGTGATTATAGAAGTTATTTTTTAAAGACAATAAAAATAAAGCTGTCCGGGTTTTTAAAGATAATGCTTAAAAACAAATCGAACAAGCTGTTTATTTCTTTATTCATGGTCTGTTTCTACTGTTTATCTATTTTCATTGCAAACTCTCAAAAACGAAGTTATTATGCATTTCACAGAGGAAGTTTGCATAGGAGAACTATATATATATATATACAAATGATTTATTGGGCTTATTTTGCTTTCTAATGGATCCGTACAATGTGGCACAGCTTTAGGGGCCCAGAAGAGCCCCTACCGGGGGTTCCAGGGCGGAGCCCGAGGATGCTCTCGTCTCGAGTTTATTTAACTTTCAAGAGAAAGTATCTCTAAGATATGAGGAGAGGTTGTTTCTTAAATAAAGTGAAATGACTCTTGAAAATAAAATAGCCCTTACAGTTTCATTTCATTTTAGAAATAAACTCTAATCCATCCTTTGATATTTAAACTGCACTGCTCCTACTGTGTGCTTTGTTCACACTCTCCCTGACGTCATCCCTTGCGATGACGTTTGGCACCACCCTATAAAGGGTGCTTTCTTTATTTGATCATCAACAGAAGCAAAATGCTAGCCCACGAACTTTTCGAAGCGTGACCAGATTCAAAGTATGCTATAAATGGGGGCATTAATGTATGTAGAAAAAACAGGATTAAGATCCCATGCAACGCTTCGAAATTTAAAAGAAGAATAAGAAAAATAAAGTTGAGATTCAACCTTTATGTCTAGACGTTGCATAATGCAATTCGTTTTGGTATTTTATTCCATCTCAGAGTGATTATAGAAGTTATTTTTTAAGGACAATAAAGATAAAGCTGTCCGGGTTTTCAAAGATAATGCTTCAAAACAAATCGAACAAGCTGTTTATTTCTTTATTCATGGTCTGTTTCTACTGTTTATCTATTTTCATTGCCAACCCTCCAAAACGAATTTAGTATGCATTTCACAGAGGAAGTTTGCATAGGAGAACTATATATATATATATATATATATATATATATATATATACAAATTATTTATTGGGCTTATTTTGTTTTCTAATGGATCTGTACAATATGGCACAGCGTTAGGGGCCTGGAAGAGCCCCTACCGGGGGTTCCAGGGCGGAGCCCCAGGATGCTCTCGTCTCGAGTTTATTTGACTTTCAAGAGAAAGTGTCTATAAGATATAAAGAGAGGTTATTTCTTCAATGAAGTGAAAGGACTCATGAAAATAAAATAACCCTTTCATTTCATTTTTGAAATAAACTCTTATCCATCCCTGGATATTTAAATTGCACTGCTCCTACTTCGTGCTTTGTTGACACTCTCCCTGATCTATAAAGGGTGCTTTCTTTATTTGATCATCAACAGAAGCAAAATGCTAGGCCACGAACTTTTCGAAGCGTGACCAGATTCAAAGTATGCTTATATGGGGGCATTGATGTATGTAGAAAAGAGGATTAAGATCCCATGTAACGCTTCGAAATGTAAAGAAGTATGAGAAAACTAAAGTTGAGATTCGACCTTTATGTCTAGACGTTGCTTAATGCATTTCGTATTGGTATTATCTCCCGTCTGACAGTGATTTTAGACGTTATTTATATGGATAATAAAGATAAAGCTGTCCGGGTCTTTGAATATAATGCTTCAAAACATATTGAACGAGCTGTTTATTTCTTTATTCATGGTCTGTTTCTACTGTTTATCTATTTTCCTTGCCAATCCTCGAAAACGAATTTATTATGGATTTCACAGAGGAAAGTTTGCATATTGATGAAACATATGGGCGCAGGGCAAGATTTAAACCCACTCAAGTGTGAATTTGGCGCATCTTCCCTCATCTTCTTCAACCAGGAAATGGACTTCATTGTAGCCTTAAAGGACAGGATGGTGAAATAAAATTGATAAAAGAACATCATAATCAGATTATCCGACCCCGGAAACCCCATGAATTCATCAACTTTTATCATACTGGTCCTTTTCCTTTTGAAACTACGCTTGACCTTTAACTCGGATGGCGGCCATTTTTTTTATTTGGCCAATATGGCCAGCATGACAGCCCCAAGGAGACCTGCAATTGATACAAGCAACATCATAATCAGATTCTCTGACCCAGAAAACCCCCTTACTATATAATTGTTTTAATTTTTTTTTTTTTTTTTATCATTTTAGCTCTTTTCCTTTTGTAACTACTATTGATCTGTAACTATCAAATGGCGGCCATTTTGGATTTGACCAAGATTACCAGTATGACCCGAGGAGATCTCAAATCGATGAAAGAATATCATAATCAGATTCTCTGACCCCGAAAACCCCATACATATTTAAACTATTATCATACAACCTTTAACTCAGATGGCGGTCATTTTGGATTTGACCAATATGACCAGTATGGCAGCCCCAAGGAGATCTCAAATTGATGAAAGAATATCATAATCAGATTCTCTGACCCCCAAAACCCCACAGATTTATTAACTGTTATCATACTAGCCCATTTCCTTTCGTAACTACACTTGATGTGACAGTGTAACTATCAGATGGCGGCCATTTTGGATTTGACCAATATGACCAGTATGGCAGACCCTAGGAGACCTCAAGTCGATGAAAGAACATCAAAATCAGATTCTCTGACCCCCCAAACGCCATAAATATATAAACTATTATCATACAACCTTTAACTCAGATGGCGGCCATTTTGGATTTGCCCAATATGGCATACCCAGAGGGTGCCCTTCTTGGCGTCCGGAAGAAATCGTAAAAGTGTGGTAATTTCATAATCTACCTCTGGGCCAAATTTGGTGCTTTTAGAAGAATCTGCACCAAACAACCCCTATTCAGCCCTAACAGCCTCCACTATATTGACTATGTATACGTGTGGACTAGAGTACGGACATTCGGTGCGGCAGGCGGACTATTGGTGCGAGACCTCTTCCGCACGGATTGTCCGTCAGACATTTGAGGCGCGCGCGGATTAAATCCGCACCGATCGTCCGCTCTCGATCGATCTCTAAAAGTCGGACGATCGGTGCGGGTTACATTCTACGCGGTCACACCGGGATTATTACCGATTCAGCTCGCAGTACGTGCAGTACCGCCGTCAGCAGTGGTTATAGGCCTACTGCCCCGTTAGTAACGGTACGTGTGCACGCTGCCGCGCCATGTCTTCTGGAGCTGGAGGCGATCGCGCAAGGGCAGAAACATGGTCATGGAGAAGTTTTTCGTTGTGAAAGCGTAAACCCGCTGAAATCTGGTGATTTCAAATGACCAGCAAATATTGAACCTCGACCAGTAAATCAATATTAGGGACTTTTAGATTTGCACGATGAGAACGTGAACTACAACGTGTGACCTCCTTAAGCACTGCCACGTCACATGTGACTGCCAGTGCCTTAAAAGAACGTAACACGTCCACGTCCACGCAAATATAAAAGTCCCTATTGAGAAGAAGAGGAAGACCAAGATGTGGTGGAATGATAATACATGGGCAGATCTACGGGGGGGGGGGGTAGGGGGTTTAACCCCCTCCTCCCCCCCCCCCCCCGGCCCCCTTGGGCTGCCAAGTGAAAATGTGATATTAAGCGGGCGGGGGGATGCTGGAGAGGAGGACTACTAGCCTAATCTATTTTATTTTTTTCAGTGGGGGGGGGGGGGGGGAGTGGAGCGCCGTTTTAGCGTGACTTTCTTTTTAACTCTTACTTTCACCTATCTCAGATAACCCTTTTTTTTTTGGTTGCTGCTTTATATGTAGTTGATAATGCATGATTACAATAAAGAGAGAGAGAGAGAACCACCATCATTTTGCAATGGTTCAGGGTTTGTGTAATGTACATTACCATTTCTTAGCGTCTCAACCCTAAAAAAATAGCATAACTATTTTTGAGGAAAAGCATTATACTGAACTGAATAAAGAATAATAGCTTTATATTGGATAATACTAATACTGATACGGGCTTAAGACAATGTGGCATTTGTATGAGGTATTCCAAAATGACATTCTGATAATCAACATTTTCTTCTGGTATCATAATACAACTGATCTTTATGATTTCTTAACGTGACATAGCTTCTTCTCCCCCTGCAAACAAAAAAGAAAACAAGGTTATTTAATAAAAGGATCATACGACAAATAATCATTGTGATTCAAATTGATGCAAGGATTTTTTGAATAAGCAATGTTTTTCACCAGAATCTTCCTTGTAAAAACGACTGTTACAAATCTCAGCCATGCAAATCTGTCACTGTGTTGTAAGATCAAGTTCAGATTAGGAGAAGTGTATTCTTTAATGAGTATTTTACATTGAATGGAACGTCTCAACTCAGTAATCATGGCTGAGATTTGTAAAAGTTGTTTTTACAAAGAAGATTCGGGTGAATAGCAGTGCTGATTCAAACAAATATTCGCATCAATTTGAATCACAATCATTATTTGTCGCTTAACCCCCTTTTAATGACCTTGTTTTCTTTCTCGTTTGCAAGGGGAGAAGAAGATATCATAAAGATCAGTGTTGTATGCGTATATATTATATACACAGGCCCCGCGGAACGTTTATCAAAGTGGGGGGGCTAAAGTATTTACGATCAGGTAGAGGGTAGTCCAGATTCAGCCCGTTCGTTCTTTTTATCCCCCCCCCCCACACAGCGCGGTCTCTCCACTGATCGCACAATCCCCAAATTTCCGTCCAGATTTAGAGGAATGGCTAGGTCTACTTTCAACGTTGAGGTGTGTTATTTTATCAGCTGATTGGGTGTGCTAAACGAAAACGGTACAGAGGCTGGACTAGGTAGAGGGTAGCGAGCGTAAATTGGTGTGGGGGAGGGGGGGGGGGACAGTCAGACCGCAGCGCCCGCGCTAATGAGCGTTCAGGGGTTTTAGGCATTTAATTACGGTCAGAGAAGCAAAAATATTTTGATGCCGCATTTGTGTCAGGGGGGGGGGGGGCGTTTTTTATTTTATTTTATTTCTGAAGGTAAAATTTACGTTACTATATCCTATTTTTTTTTACCGGTTTGGGAGGCTAGGGGGGGGGGGGGCGGGCCGGTAGAATCGGCCCGTGGATCCGCGCCTGTCCAAAATAGCACATACACAAAATCGCCTCGCCGCTACGCGGCTCAGTAAAGAAAGAATGTAAAGGTTGCTCCGAATAATGAGGAGGAAATAATGTGCAGAACGGGAAAAAATCGAGAGAATGTCATCTGGGGATGGGGGTCAGTAACAGCTATGTAGCTTGTACATTTGTAAGAGGGAAAATGCTGATTAAAATGATAATGATGAAATAGCAAATAATTGAGGAGTATCATAGGTACCAATTCAATGGATATTTGTATTAAAAAGAGACCCCGTCAGTACTAAAAGAGCCCCAGTGAGAAGGCTCACGGGGGCTCTTTTTGGGGGGAAGAGCCCCCGTGGACAAAAAAATAATTTGAGCCCTGCTTAGGACCAAAAACCACTGTTAATCATTGTCTTTCTTTCCCAAAATAAATAACTACTGATATAGCCCTTTAGTTGTATACAAATCTGAACTGGAAAAAAAAGATCAAAACTCTAATATTGAATTTGAGGTGATGCACAGTTTCTCTGAACACAAACAAAATCAAATACGAAATTTCTGTTGAAAGGATTTTATTGACCAGAATCGAAAGTCATAAAACAATTTTACTTTAATAACAAAACAAAAAATCATAAACGACGAAAATCAATTATAAAAAAAAGCCATTCACCCTGGTAAAAGTTCATCTACCACAAACATGACAAAGCATTAACATATTTATTTCAAAATTAAATTAAAAAGATCCACCCGAAGGAGCAATGCAAAGCAGAACAAAACAGTAATATAGGAGCAAGCAAATATAGGGCTTACAGATAATAAAACAGACAAAAAGCCGACAAGAAAACAGGAAAGTTATTATCTTTCCATTTTCCACCATTGATACCTGCTATGCTCGTTTTTTCTACTTTTCTTTACTAACATAGATGTCAATGTAACTCATTTAATGAAGTGCCAATGTGACAGACTGATATAGTCATGCCTCGTTCAGTTGAATACCGTGTAAGATGGAGAAAACTGATTTGTTTGGCAACATGACTCTTTCGACAATTTCCGCGTCATTCCACTTTGTCAGTTCCAGCCATGATCCTACAGAAAATCTCGGACAAATCGGTGTTTTGAATGCCCCCCCCCCCCATTTATTAAGTCACCAATCACTTAACACTTGTACAAAACAATTGGGAACAATACTTTCCCTCTCGATTCTTGATAAATTGCTCCCAATAAAGAAAACTACAGTAGATTCACATTGTTTAAACCTATTCTTAAGATGAAAGAAAATACATGAATAATTCCAAGGCCCCATGTGTCATTGATAAATGGCATTAACTCAATGTGTGCACATCACATACGAAGTTCACTCGGCGACCCGAATACAACTGCCTGATATTGATACATCGAAAAAAAGTTTCTAGAAATGCATGTTTAATAACAGCACTATTAAAAGTTAGGATCGACTGGGAGTCTCTTCTCTTAATGCGCTTAAAAATACAGCTAAACAGAAACATGTACTGTTTCATATGCTCACAGATTTGTACAGTTTAATTCCTTTAACAACAAAATAATTACTATTAATATGATATTATTTCCACAAAGTTTCACGTAATTCCTGAACGTAAACATAAAATAAAAAGAATACAAATCTAACTACAAGAATGACCAAAAAAAGGTTACTCATTCATCGGGAATTGGAAATCCAGAGACAGTATAGTTACACGAGTTTGTCCACCATTTATCCCAGTCGTTTACCAAAGGTTTTCTCTCCCCGTTTCCTATTTGATCACGCTCGGCTTCCTCATCTTTTAAAACCCGACGAACAACACTTTCGCAAAGGATATGGGGTTTCAAGTTTTCGAACTGTAAATAACCCGTCACAGACCCTTCCTTCTTCCATTCAAAATACCGATTATACAGATTATCGTTTTCACTTAGCTCTACCAAGTAAGCTGCAAGTTTCGCTATGGATGGAAAGTCCGGAACAAATATGAACGAATTTGGTGGCGCAACTTTGAGATAATCTTGCTTTGGAGCGCCAAACACGATGGGCACCAAACCCAGAGTAAGCGAAGTGTACCAAAATTTTCCCGTGATATAATCCTCACATTCGGAATTTTCGAGGGCTAGATAAAACCTGTATTTCTGCAGACCACACGTACCCAAGTCCTTGCAAGGCTGCGAACCGCATGGGCCATACTTGTCGACGCGTACATATCGCGACAAGGCGTTCACAAACCCTGTACGATCATAGGACAGCGAAGAAGGATAACAGTTAGTAGCTACCCAAGCGACCATTTGGGTTTTATTTGCCGCCCAGTTTCTGGTGTCATTCTCCTTGACCGAAGGTGTTATCCTATCAAAATGACCATACCCACCATCAGACAGATGGGCATCTTTGTTAGTTGCCCCCTTTCGATATGACATGATGTAATCGTACGTTGTATTTGTATACTCTGGCAGTGGGATTACACGATGGTGGGTGTGCCGTGGGCTCTCCGATGTCCAGAAAACCCATTTTTGCCTCTTTGATTGATGCTTCAGCAGTTCGTGCCAATCCCAGTCGGACTTGTAAAACAGAAACACAACATCACTAGCAGCAAGTTCAGTTAAGTTTCGTCCATGTTCAATCTGTATACCACAAGAGAGGCCGGGGCAGGAAAACCGTCCGACTTGCTTGAAGATGAGATTGACATGAAATGTATCACGTTCATCTAACCAAGTATAAACCACTTTATAGCACGGTGGATTAGTTCCTACCTCAGACTTGTTAATTTTGTTATCTTCTCTCCGTATAACAAGGCTATGAATCACTCCATCGTCGTGATTGGAAAAATAATTAACCGGCTTTGGCATAGGAACCGACATGCACTGTGGATGAGACAGCGAAATGGCAATCCATATTGCCTGAATACCCAAGAATAAGATGAAGAAACATGCTTTGCTACGTAGCCGCATCGCGTTTACACCGTCACAGTAATATTTGCTAAGAAAGTACCGCAAAAACCCACAGAATGAGAGATACAACTTAATTGACATATTCTCCCTCATTGCTCTAGTTGAGTCGCGTACACCAAAGACTCGGACTGTGACGTTCCTCTTTCAAAATTCTTTACATCCTTCTTCTTAATGCAGATCGCATTTCATCCCCCCCCCCCCCCCTCCCGGTCGCGAATTTTTTTTTCCCAAACAGGTTTACCTATGAGAGTAAAATCCTGCCTCCTGATTGGTTCAGAGGTATACGCGTCATGAATATTCACGAGCTGAGTTCACAGCACTGTGGCTGAGCTGCAGTACCTAGTATATACATGCGCGTGGACTTAAGTTTTGCTGGCCATTTAGGTGTACAAAATGTATGTGAGCTAGCTGTGGTGCGAGGGGATTTTTATTGGGGGAAGGGGGGGGGGTCTGTTTGTTTGTGAACATTTCTGGTTATTCTGGTGCTTGGTTTATATAGTTTTACACTGCGGATTTTTTTTCTCAAAGAGTTCACTTACAGTACACACACTAATATTCCAATTTCACACATAGGCTATACATACAAAGTTACAAACACTATCTTTCTCTCTCTCTCTCTATAAACACAGACCCACCCTCATGTATTTACAAACACATAAGCAACAAATGCACACACTAGCTGTCAAGAATACACAATAGACACACACAAGGGGTATGAATTATCTTATCAGGATGGTCCGACATGAGTTGGATGTGGGTCAAAGCCACTGTGTTGCTCTGAGCATGATATCTTGACAAACATTTAATATTATCACCCGTAACTGAAACCAACACACAATTAATATCACGGTATTAGTCTCTTTTTTGTTCCACCAAGCTAATTTTTGCACGTTGCACAAATGCACTTCTCAACACGAAATATTTCACTCAAAATTAATTCAGCCATGCTCACTTTTAATCACTTCACTTACCGTATATCTTATTTAACATTGAATACAATGCAGTTGCATGGGTTGTTCTTTTATTTTGTTAACTCGGCAGAGGCCACGGTCATGTTCAAGCATTTACGCTTACGACATGTGGTCTCCTGCTTTTTCCTTTTGTATGAAACTTTTATTTTAACTAGAAACAAATTTTGTCAAACTTACATGTTATTCATTATATTTATTTGTATGTTTTTTGTAGTGATATGAAAAAGTGGAAATAAAACAAAACAAACAAACATATCAGTGGTTCTGGTTCCTTTGTGACAGATGAACCTGGCCAAAGAAAACAAAGGACATAAAGTAATATTATACAGGCTCTACACATGTCAAAGACAAGCTTTTCCATGCATGCAGTGTATAGCCTACGTACTATAGCTGCGCTGCATCAACGAACTCAAACTTGGATTTCGATGAGCTGCATGAGCAGCTTCGCCTTGTGTCACGCGCATGCGTAATACTACTAGTATCTTTCAGCTCAGTCATGAATATTCATGATGCGTATACCTCTGAACCAATCAGGAGGCAGGATTTTACTCTCATAGGTAAACCTGTTTGGGAAAAAAAAATTCGCCTCCCGGTCATGAAAAGAAATCGCCACCGTAAATCCGTGAAGCGAAACGAATGGTCATTCAACGTGATTCTTTCTTTGATCCAATCATAGTCACCGCCTTCTGATTATGTGCATCTGAATGAGAACATTAAGTTGTTTTAACAATAACGACTGCGTAAGCATTTTCGGGCATTGACAAAGGAGCAGTTTCCCTCTCTTGGGTTTTGTTTGGATGGTGTCGTGATGGTGTGCTCTGAAAGAGTATGTCTTCAATAAAAACATCCCCAATGGGGATCAGCAAAGTTGAAAAGCAGACGATTTTGGTGATATGAAATGTATTAATTACTGATTCGCAAACTTCCGCACACACCCATGACCTTATAAAACAGTTAGAAGGCCATGATCTTTATAAGCCCTGTGCTTTGTAACTCTGGAATATTATGAGGAAATAGGGGGAAACGGGATTTTAAATCACAACCCCTAAATCCCAAAATAACCTCTATCTGGTAATATATATCAACATGTTTTAAAATAAAATACATGTACAGTACACGGAACAACAATATCCGATTATAAGCCAGAACTGCACATCGATTTTCCATGATTTAGGCGAGTAATTATCTTCTGCGCATGTAGATTAACTTATGTAAAATCACTATCTTGATTCTGTCCCGGCTTTTTGGCGGCGACCATGATGAGGACAAAGTGATGAAACATGTACGGAATGTTATTGAGACGACATTGACGGAGACAATCACAACGAATTCGTTAAAGGTACTATATCCCTTTTGCAGCAAACCTCAAATGCTGTGGAACTTTGCAGGAATTATGAATATGTCATGTATGTCCTATCTGTGAAATTTAAACGTTAGCAGTGTCCTCACATTCAAATTATGCAAGGGAACCCGTTTACTTGCTAGACTTCACTGTCAGACACTATTGAGTGACTGACTGGCTTTTCTTATTCTTTGGTAATGACATCATTGGTGTCGATCCTTACGTAATACCTATTCATCAGGGGGGGATGAATGAATAGATCACCCCCCCTGATGAATAGGTATCAGTTACAGATCGACACCAATGAATGACATACACGAAAAGAGTTATAAAGGGTACATGAGCATTTGCCTACATCAATAACCCACTTCCTGTGATGGCCAAGATTAAACTGATTGAATCTTGGCGCAGCATAAAACGTATGACCACTCGGTACAATTATTGTCTGAAAATCAAGACTATTACTTTTGGGCTCTATAGCCCTTAAGCTACAGTCCCATATACGTCCCGGACCGTCCCGGAGCATCCCGGACCCCATCCGGGGTGATCCGGGATTCGGTCCGTGTTGACACCGTGTTGGCACTGGGGTGGTCCTGGATGGTCCTGGATGGTCCTGGGCGGTCCGGGAGTCGACCCCGGATGTTTTTGACGGTCAAAAACTGCCGGGGTGGTCCGGGACGGTCCGGGACAATAGTTTGATCCGGGGTGATCCGTGTAGCCACCGTGCTGGGTCCGGGGTCATCCGTAGTGGCGCCGGGGCGGTCCGTGTTGATCCGTGGCAGTCCGGGAGTGAGTTATTGACCCCGGATCACCCCGGCGCCCCTACGGATGATCCCGGACCCAGCACGGTGGCGACACGGATCACCCTGGACCAGCACCGGGGCGTTCCGGTGTCATCCGTGTTGGCACCGTGTTGGCACCTGGGTGGTCCGGGACGGTCCGTGGCGGCTCCGTGCTGGGTCTGGAATGATCTGTACTGCTGCCGGGGCTATGCCCGGACGCGTATTTTTTATTTACACGGCAGCGAGGGGAAAAGCTCCATTAATTCCAATGAAACCGCTCGCGGAGAGTCTAGTCTATATTTCAAACATATTTCATACCAATATTAAAACCAAATAAAGACTCCTCCCAACTAACATCCTACCGACCTATCTCATTATTACCTTGCTCTATCAAGATATTAGAAAGTATGGTAAAGGAGAGATTAGAATGGTACATAGAGAAAAACGAAATTTTGAGTAGTATACAACATGGTTTTAGAAAAAAGAGAAGCTCAATAGATAACTTAGTACATTTAGAAAATGAAATTCAGAAATATCTATTTGTGGGTATGAAAACCATAGTCGTATTTATTGATCTGGCCAAAGCCTATGATACTCTCTGGACGAAAGGATTAATCGTCAAGTTACGTAGAATTGGTCTCCAAGGAAACATATTGATTTTTTTGAGAAACTACTTGTTGAACCGTACCTTTCAAGTGCAAATAGGTAATGCCAAATCGGCAATTACGCATCCTGAAAACGGTTTACCCCAGGGTAGCATTTTGAGCTCCCTCCTTTTTAATATAATGATAAGTGACATACCTTTGAGACCAGATATACATAGCTTGATTTATGCAGACGACATCGTAATTTGGGAATCAGGCCATGATGTAAAACAAAATATCCAGAACATACAACAATATCTAAACTCCTTGAACTCATGGCTCAATCCATTTGGACTTATTATGTCGGTAGAGAAAACGACTCCTATCTTATTTTCGAACAATACAAATGATGATAATTACGAGTTATATATAAGAGGTCAAAAGTTGACACCACATAAAGAGCACAAGTATCTCGGCGTCACATTTGACAAACGGATGACTTGGAGACCTCATTTATTAGATATTAGTAAAAGATGTAAAAGAAGGATTAATGTTATCAAAAGTCTAGCATACGCCAAGTGGTCTGGAGATGCTAAAGAACTAGTGATGATATATAAAGCATTAATACTATCAATTATCGACTATGGTTGCGAAGCATACAACTCGGCTACGACAAGCGCAAAAAATATGTTGAACTCAGTTCAGTACCAATCATTATTTGTTTGTGCAGGCGCTCGGAAAGGTACATCCCTTAAAACGCTGCAAGTCGAACTAGGCGAAATGCCTTTTGATTTAAGGCGAGAAATGTTATCAATTAAACTAAGAAAACGAATCGAGAGTATGCGCAAACACCCTCTGAACGAAGATGTGAAAGATTGTTGGCAATTTAATATTCTTGGAGGTACTAACTCTAGATTAGCTTTTGGACGTAGAACCAAGGATTGTACATTAAAATTCAGTTACATACTAGAAGATCCAATGAAGTATTTTTTCAACACACCCTTTTGGAAAATACTCCCTCCCCATGTGTCATCAGAGCTAAAAGAGGTAATAACGAAAACAGATATCTGTTTTGCCCAAAAACAAGCAGCCCTAGAATTGATGAATTCGAAATGGACAAATTATTTACACATATATACAGATGGATCAAGATCGCCAGATAAAGAATCTGCTGCTGCTGCATTTCATGTACCTTATTATGATGTTTCTCAATCTAAGAGACTGGCTAATTACACATCGTCTTATAGAGCAGAGATGGCCGCAATTGTACTTGCCCTGACATGGCTATTACAACTCCCAGGACTCTACACCGGGGCAGTCATCTTTTCTGATTCTTTGAGTTCACTCCAGGCCATAGAATCTCGTAAAGACGAATCTTTCATTCTTGAAATTTTAACCCTGTGTAGTCAACTAAAATACAAGGGCACCCAGGTCTATTTCGAATGGATTCCCAGTCATTGTGGTCTACAACACAATGAGATAACAGATAAGTTTGCTAAAGCAGGACTAAATAAAAATATAGAAATCAACAACGCTCTTACCAGAGCAGAATCAAATTATGTTATAAAGAAATACTACATAGAGATATGGCAAAAAAGATGGAATGAAACATCATCCCCCCTACGGGAAACGCAAACTCTAGTATCAAAAACATTAGTGTGTTACCTGAACAACAGATATCATGAAACTATTCTTCATCGCCTAAGAATGGGAAACTTAGGTTTAAATAATAATCTTTTTGAGTTGAATCAACATGAGACAGGTCATTGTCCAAACTGTGAGCACCAAAAAGAAACAGTTAAACATTTTTTATGTAAGTGCCCACTCTTTCTTATAGAGAGAGCCATGCTTATAACAGAATCTGGAATAGAAAACGAAGAATTAATCCCAATACTCCTGAAATCAACAGATATTAATCACCAACAGGCTCTGGTTAACTTCGTAGTTAGATCTAAAAGGGTACACCTGTACCCCTACTAACCACCTTGCACCGCACATAATTATTTGAGCCCAATATGTTTCGCTCTTTATAGTGAGTATACATGTACATGAAGAAGAAGAGTGAGAAAGAAGAAAAAAAAAAGAAAAAAAGAAATTAGAAGAGAGAACTGTCTATATTAACGTTTAAAATCTTCATGTATCATGATCTGTTTTTTTTTTATTTTTTGGTTTTCGGTCAAAATTTTGAAGAAACACGATGGAGACGACTAGACATATTGGTGGACGTCGGAGGGCCTAGGCTCAGCATTAGGCTGAGTTGAGAAGCTTGTCACTACGTACCGTGTCCGAGTTGGTCCTTGGGCGTCCTATATAGCCGATAAGCCTTTTGCTCGCCAGCCACTGAATTCTTCATCATTAAATAAAAGTTTAGCTTTTAAAAATTCAATTTATCCAAATCTATATATCAAAAAAAGTAAATCTAATTTTAAAGGAATAAAAATCCTGAGAGAAGAGGCGTAAATATTCACTTCTGAATGAAAAACGCCTATAAATTAAAACAACAACAACAACATAAGTGCGTGTACAATGATGATGTGCTGAATATGTGTTATCAACGTAATGTGTTGTCGGTACGTGGCCGTGGTTATGTTTACGCTCGCTGTGCATGTGCCATGGTGTCGCACATAAATTGCTCTCATATTCTCAACTACATGCACAAAGTTATAAATTTCAATATTAATATTTTTACAAATAATTGATTTTAAGAGTTGTAAGATTGTAATGACTCTATCGACCCCTTCTCGGCCGGTATGAGAGCTAGTTCATACATATTTACCAACATACACTGAACAATACTATATAGCCTTGATAAACATGTGATAATACTTTCTCGAAACTGTTCAGAATCTTGTAGTGTGTTAAAATACATAGGACATTTCAGTCTTCCGACTCCTCGATCGAGTAGAAGTCGGTCGTATCAAAGCTTTACAACCAGGGAATACAACTACTGTAGTATGTACAGTACATTCCGTTTATATCCGAACTCATTTTGTCTAGCTATCTCTATAGGCTATTGCATAAGACATTTTCTTTATCTTCTAAACATATTCATGCATCTAGTCGACTGGTCTTTAATTATTTCCACCTTGTCTTTTTCGTCAAGGCTTATATGTGCATCATCTAATTAATTTTCCTATCTATTTTGTTAATTCTCTTTTTTTTCCTTTTTATATCTTTCAATGTTTCCTTCTCTAGATCTTCATAATTAGCACAATTCCCTTTAGTTCCGGCAAAGACATTTTTTCTCTTGTCTAATATCTCCGTGTTTTATAAGCAGAAAAAACATGGTGGGAGTAGATAATATAAATCGAACAAAGAAAGTCACAAAAATTGATAACCGAGATAAATAATTCTCTCCTTGTCAATTAGGTCCTGATGTGTAACGCGTAGGCTTTACAAAAAATAAAAGAATGCCATTTTCTCATTTCTGATGGCATGTAATATGTTCTTTATACTTTAACTAGTATGTCGACCCCATGCATGAATAAATATATGTTTCATTATTACAAAATCCAGAAAATATCGAAACTCTGAGTAATTTGATCCAAACCAATGTGGGTTAGGTGTGACATTATCATAAATAAATGTCAGTTGGATCGAGATCCCCGATCTAATTACATGAATTGTTCTATGATTTTCAAACAATCCTAACTTTCTCATTTATTCTATTTCTGATATTTTCCTCATTTACTTTCTATGACTCCTAAGTTATATCCAAGGCTATCTCGGGAGTCATCTCTCTTACTGAATGACTTCTCGCTTTCATCCTTTTTCAGTCTCTCTTCCTTTAATATCCCTCGTCACTTTCTTCCGACCGTGAGCTCCCACTTGTCTTCTCCTTATTTCCACATATTCCACATGCATTTAGATGCAACTATGACTCAGAATTAATTAATTACTGTAAATCACACTCGGGATACAGCAAATTTACGAGAATTGCTTTGCTCTTTATTTCACGTATCATCAACACATGTACATATGGTTTGGCAAGCTACGTTATACCAGGGAGGTGAGACTTTAAACAAAACTCATTGTGGGCTCGTGTGGGAAATCCCCAAACTCCTCACGGCCAGTCTGCACAAGATGTTTTCCTTACAATACAAGTATCTTTCTTTTCTACCAGAAATGACAGGTGTACTCAGTGGAAGTCAATTGTACAAAGTAATTGCACCGGCATCGATTGATAGAGAGAGAGGGGGAGGAGAGGGGGAGGAGGGAGGAGAGGGGGAGGAGGGAGGAGAGGGGGAGGAGGGAGGAGAGGGGGAGAATGGAGGAGAGGGGGAGGAGAGGGGGAGGAGGGAGGAGGGAGGAGAGGGGGAGGAGGGAGGAGAGGGGAGGAGGGAGGAGAGGGGAGGAGGGAGGAGGGAGGAGAGGGGGAGGAGGGAGGAGAGGGGGAGGAGGGAGGAGAGGGGGAGGAGGGAGGAGGGAGGAGAGGGGGAGGAGAGGGGGAGGAGGGAGGAGGGAGGAGAGGAGGGAGGAGAGGAGGGAGGAGAGGGGGAGGAGGGAGGAGAGGGGAGGAGGGAGGAGAGGGGAGGAGGGAGGAGGGAGGAGAGGGGAGGAGGGAGGAGAGGGGGAGGAGAGGGGGGGGGGGGGGTGGTGGGAGGGGTTGACAGAACGTCAACTCAAAAGTTTGATAAATATTATATCCTAGCATTTGACAAAAATTATTCGAAAATCACATTTTTTCTTTTTTTTTCTTTTCCTACTGATTATTCTTTAATCTGGTCCGGAAATTCGGATTCAAGGGATTTATTTTTATGAATAACCGTGCTATTTTGTACTTACCATTAATGCGCAATCCAAATGTTTTTTTTAAAACAACAAACAAACACGTGCGCATCATACCACGCCCCTGGTGATTCAAATCAAGACATGTACACCAAACACGTCCTCAATACACTAATACATAGATATATATATATATATTGTTTTTGTGGAAGTCAAGTCAAATTAGGGTTGCTATAACTCTTCAAAAGATATTATCCTTGCACATGGGCAAATTCCTAGAGAGCTACAAAAAAAGATACTTTACCAAATTTGATTGATAGAATATAATGTTTTTTGAGGGGTAAAATAAAAAAATTGTAAAGAAAAAAAAAATCTTAAAAATCCTGTTTTGTACTTAAATCTAAAGTTGAGTTCCGGTCGTGGGATTGCATTTTGAAAGAAACGGGGTGGATCGATCAAAAAAGTTTGATCATCTAGCATATATACATGCAAGTATTGGTGTGAACGGGAATCATCAAAATGATAAGAAATTTGACCCAGTCTTGGTAAAGTTACAAGCACTGTACACACAAATATGTAAATGGGACTACACGTACATGTGGCATAAAAAATCTGTCCCGATTTGTATGCTGTTACATGCCATATTTAGAATATAAAGGCATTTGAAGAGCCATGCTTTTCATGGAACATGGTTTATCTGATGTTTTTCCACACTTGCATATCAACAATGATAACTCTCACAAATTATATTTCACCTATTCCCAGAACTCGACCTTCTCTTTTTGGTGTTGAATTCCCCATTTGCGTTGACTTCTATGTGTCTTTAACACCCGCGGCCGCCCTCACTCCGGGAATGGAGGGACCGCATGCGTGTTCCCAAATCTCTGGCTCGTAACAAAGAAAAAGATCTGCCCGTAGTGACTTTACACACCAGATTTATGGTGAAAAGGGGGAGGGGGAGGGGGAAGGGGGCGTGCTGGGAACATGCATATGCGTACCCTAAATAACACTGAGTGGGGGGGGGGGGGGGAGCTGACTTTAACATAAGAAAAAGGGGATCACCAATTAGGCATTGTTTGCTATATAGAGTGTACAATTAGCTACAATTAAGTAGTGCAGTCCTGCTTTAAGATTGCGATGTTAATTACTCCTAATTCCGTTAAAATGGGTACCAAAATAATGGTAATTGATTCTCTTTTGTATGACACCACACATGGTGGTTGAAGGCTGCCTCAATTATTACTTGTAAAATACTTTTTCATCAATTTCTTTTATAGGATTAAGGGGTAATCGCTTTAAATTTAAAAACAAAATTGGACCTTCGACTGTGCGTAATTTTACAAATTGAAACAGAAGCAATTTTCAAAAATCAAGTTTGATTGTAATTCATTAAAAGGTTCTCAGAACATTAGCAATTTTTCATATACATGTTTGCCCCTTTAATCTTTGACCTCATGACCCCAAAATCTAATCAGTTCATTGGCTTCGTACAGGTCTAGTGTTTGATGGTAATCCGTCCATCGGTTCTAATGATAGTGTAATCACAAGCTATTTGTGCATACATAATGATCCCTGTGATCTTTGACCTTGTGACCCCAAAATCTAATCAGTTCATTGGCTCTGCAAGATACTATGACCCAAGTTTGGCGGGAAGCCATCAATTGGTTCTTGAGATAACCCGATCACGAGAAAGGGACGTAGGATGGACGGACAATCCTAAAACATAATGCCTCCGGCTACTTTGTAGCAGATCGAGGCTTAAAACAACAGCTCAGAAATATTTTGTATTATTAGAAAATCTTTCAAATAAACGGGGTGTGCTTTGTGTGGTATGGTAGTGGCAGGCAAATCCCTCTTTTCTGACTTTGGCCCTCGGCTTAATGGGACAATTGGTCATTACGCAATAAAGTTATAGAGCCATTAGAACGCCCACACATAGAAAGCAGGTATGTGAACAATATTACCTATTAAAGCTAGCTTCATGCCAAGTTTGATTGCATTGGCCATACAGGGTCTACAGCTAGGGTGTATGTATGTTGACTTGGCCACCAGAAATGGTGCTCCCAATGACTAACATGTTCTTGGTAGGTGAAAACTATGAAAACTATGCACAAATTATTTGGCATTATGTGTCTTGCCGATAGATTGGCACACTGTGACAGCATGGCTGAGGGAATGCGGTGCAGCAACACGCTTCTTACAGGGAAGCTGAGAGGATGAGGAAGCTCTGGCATATCCATGCTCCACAACAGCTTCTTGTTTGGTTGGTCGACCCCCTGTCAAGCGTCTCCTCCCCCCAAGCTTTACTCTTCTTCGCCCAATGGCTGTGGGCTGCACCCCGATGCTTGGACCAGACACTTGCATTCCTGCTACCTTGGGCTTAACCTTGCGCCTGGCAAGATTAATGCCGCTATATCGGCCAAACATTCTGATGGCTGAGACAAAGTTGTTTTTTGTCTTCAGACGCCCATATGATTTCAACATTGCCTTGAAAGGCTCGGCAAATGTGTCTGGATCTTGCTGAAGCTTCTCCTCCATCTCCTTGAACATTTTGTGGACTCCTTTCACAAGGTTCTCAGATTCTGGAGCTGAAAAAGAAGTAAAGAATACTATGAAGTGGCCAAATGGAAATGAATTTCTAATATTAATGTCTAATTTGTTTGCACATATTTGTAAAGAATTTCTTAAAGGAAAGAAAACAATTTCATTTAATCATGTGTGGTTAGTTTTGGGGCAGGAAAAAATAGGTCTCATATTTTGCACATATGAGGAATGTATAGCATTTGTACTTAAATATTATGTCAAATTCTGTGATTATTGAATATCTCCTATGTTTGGGTTATACGCCACAACAACAATTATATGAATGTGGGTATCATTATGATAATAATTAAAAATTGTAGGGTTTGGGTAATGATTCAGTCTTTGAACCAATTGCTTCAAACAGATATTCTCTCTGAATATTGCATTAAATGGCTTTATACATGGAATGTAATGCAGTGGTTTAGGGAAAGTCTAAATAAATAAGAAACTAGATAGCTCTTTGACTGCGTGCAGTCGGAAATGATGCCTCCGCCATAGAGCGATTTTACAAACCAATTTAACCAAAACAAGCAATTTTAAAAATTGAGGTTCTCAGAATATCTTGTTTACAAACTATTTTTCATATACATGTATGACCCTTTGATCTTTGACCTCCTCTTTGGTAATCCATCAATCGGTTCTTGAGATAACGGGCTCACGAGACAACCCAGTAAACATAATGCCCATGGCTACTTTGTAGCGGAGGCATAAAAACAAAGACAAGGTATAGTATATATCATCTATCAATTCAACAAAATCCACATAAAACTATTTTAAAAAAAAAAAGGAGATGTACTAGTACTTACTGTTTTATACTCAGAAGATATCCAAGCAATCCCTCGTAATTAATGGTTTAAGGTGTAATTGTCGTTTTAGAATGAAAATAAGAATGTAAAGAGTTAATTCATGCTCATGAATAAAAACAATGTCAACAAATCATGCAAATTCAGGAAAACTTGTCAGGCATTACACTGTATATGAAACAGACAATGTCGTTGTTGTCGTTGTTGTTCTTGTTATTTCCGAAATCAGATAAAAATATATTACATAGTAAAATATACAAAATGAAATATTGGTGGAAAGCCCAATTCAGCAATGTTTATAGAACACTACTGTTCTTCCCTGGGGTCCTTACACTACAATATTAACATAAAAGCGACATAAAGCAGAATAGAAAAAAAAACATAATACAAGTTTTTTTAAATACCAAAGTAACATAATTCAAAAATAACATGTGTAGTTGTTAATCATTCTGCAGTCTCATATGTAATGATCTGTAGGTGGAAAACAATTCACGCACGTAATACAATTTAAAATGAAAGTCATATCTATTTAACCATTCAGCATCCCATATGTATTTTCCTTGAGGTTTTAATGATTTTCTACATGCGTAATGTTTGACTAAACTTGGTAAAATTTTCAAAAATATATACATATTCTTAGGACTCGTAAGCCATAAGCGTATTCCATTTCTATTTTCAGTGAAAAACTGAAATACATGTATGTTTAAAGAGGAGACACAAAAGAAAACATCCCTGTGTTCAGTAATTTAATTTTTGAATTGAATATATTACATATTATGCTAAATGGTTAAATTGTTTGCATAAACGTATAATCGTAACAATGAGAAAATAAACTTTTCAGTTGAAAGCGATACTTACATTTGGAAGAGCTGTCTCCATGAAGACGTCTGTCGAAGGCGTTATGCAAGTCCCTCTGAGTCTGTAGACTGTCCACACGGACAAGTTGGGAATCCTGCATTTCACTATGATGTGTGACCAACGTTGTCTCTTGCAATTCTGGCACATCTGCCATGGGCTCCTGGGACTGAAGAGGATCCATCCATCCTGATAGGACATTGTCGACACCTGGAATTCAATTGATAAACACATGTAGTTCTATTCAAATGTTTATCATGCAGCACTGATTACAATGAGTGTGAAAGATAAGATTTGGTAAAATATGAGAGAGAGAGAGAGAGAGAGAGACTGGTGCTGCAGCTGTACATGATCAAGACATTGATTGAGGAATATTATGTATCCCTTGAAGAATATATGTTCAATTGAATGGTATAGGTGTGACAACGTCTTATTGGCTTATATTGCCAAACCCGTTTCTTTCTTCATGCAGTATTACTGCAAATGTTATACAAATAATGCAAAAATAATAAAATAATAATAATAATAAAAAACACAGGATTCCACTTGCCTTGAGTAAAAATAAAATCCATACATCAGACAGCTGAAATTCCTGGCTTCATTATAAAATCCAAAAGTCAAAACAGGCCAAAATCCAAGGCAAAAGTAAACAAAAATTTGTTTTCTAATAATATCCCGCTCTAGCTAGGTACGTGTACGCTGCGTTGGATATCAATATTTTAGCGTGCAATATGTCTTTTGACAGCCCTTTTTTTTTAGCATGATTGTGCATGCATTAAAAATTGGTGCATGTCATGTGACAGGTTTTGACCAATCACGATGCTTAAAATAATAAAGCCATTTTATAAATTATGATTCAGACTGCCATTTCAAATTCTACAGCTATTGTTGGTTTAATCTGATGTTGATCATACAATGTTATGTGATGAACCATGCAGAAATGAATAAATCAATCAATCAATATAATAAATAGTGTCAACAGCATGATATTTAAATCGTGATGAAATAATTATGAGATCAATTGGCCAACATACCGAATTAGACTATAAGGATAATAGATGTAGTAGATGAGTGCAAAATATATTACATCGGTATGAGACAAACTTAGTTGTGGACCATATTGGATGAGGCAAGCTTGATTTAAACCTGTTCAATTGAGATGCTTCACAAATAAAGTAGTTATTTTGTATTACAAAACTCAGGGGTCATGATTGGGGGTACATGTCTAGTTCATCAGTTATTTACACTATTTGTATGCTCTTACATGAGCACTAGGCGTTGTGGCGTGCGCCTGTAATCCAGCTAACAGTGGAAGTTACAAACTAATTCAGCCGAGAGCGCAGGTTCGAAACTGAGTCACGTCTTTCGGATGGTGACGTTAAAGGTCGGTCCCCAGACGTAAATAATCATATCTGATTGATACACGTCTGTAAAAACCCAATTACACGCACACTCTTTTTTTAAACAAATTGAGTATTCAATTGTACGTATTCAAAATCAATTATTATTTCAGTAAGTGATACCAATCTCAATACACTACTTCATTAAACATAACTTTCAACTTAAAGATAACAAAGAGAATTCATGATTTCACTTACTTCCAGTAGCGATTTTCAGTAGTACTGCCCTTTCTCCAGCAGTAGTTGGCAGAAAGTTACTGGATGGCACCTTGTAATGCCTGTGAATTGCCTCCTGGTGCTTGCAGGGTCCACCATTCCGGCCTTCATGGCAGGTACATATCCCCACCTTCATGTCGATGGTGTATGTCACCCCCCTCTCACTTTGGCTCTTAACCACGTATGTGCACTCTCCAGTCTGGTAGTTGCAGTGAAAGTAATTTGACCAATCAATGTTTAAAGAAAAGTTGAACATGGAAAGTTAACAAGGAATCAAAATACACCTCTCAGACAACAACCCTCTAGGACAACTATCAACATGCACAATACCTCCCCCCCCCCCCTGAAAACTGCCCCCAAATTTAATTATCCTCTTGGATGAATACATGAATCTTTGATAATAATAGAGTTTTGTGGGAGGATTTCCATATACGACCCCATTCTCACTCACTTCCTAGACCGATCTAGGCTATACCTGTCTAACAGTGAGTGTAAACATAAACCATGCCAGGAAGCGAAGAGTGTTTTGGTGGAAAAGTAATGAAAGATAAAACGAAATGATAGAATGATAAAAACAAAGAATAACATAAGAGAAGGTGATAGAAGGAAAAAACGGAGAATAAAATAAGCAAAAATAGGAAGGGAAAATAATAAAAACAAAGAATAACATGAGAGAAGGTGATAGAAGTTTTTTTTAAAAGATTTCGGTTTTAAAATTCGGCACGAAACATTTGACCTTTGCTACCACATCAACAGCAGCTCCCTGGCTTGTTCGTGCTACCATAGCAACAAGAGCGGTCTAGCTTGTTAAGTGTGAACATAAGCAAACCGTACCTCTGGAGTGATCTAGTGGAGAGTCTAGCCTAGATCGGTCCAGAAAGTGAGTGAGAATGGGGTCTTAAACTAACACACTACATGGAGGAAAAAATCAATCTACACATCTTTAATATTTTCTATTCTATTGTTCAACAATTTTTGTCTCCTACTGTTTTACACTTTCTTTAGCCATTTTATTGACCCTTTCCACTTTTTCAGTGTTGATTCTCAATAAATATACAGAAAATAAACGATAGAAGTGGTTTAGAGGGAAAATAACCGGCAAGATACATGGCAGAATGTAAAAACAGTCTTTCTCAAGTTTAAAACACAAACGGTGTGGTCAAACATGCAGCAATTCCAATTCATAAAAAGCGTACTTGCATACTTTAGGGAATGAAGGTCTCATCACCCCCATCGTCCAACCACCCCCAAAGTATTAAGAGAAAAAAAATACCTTATCTAGGTCGTCCTTCGGGATTGAAGAGCGACTCTGGCGAGCCATTCTCCAGGCAGGGACCCGTTGGTTCGCAATCGCTATGAGGTTTCTTTGGTAGAATGCTTCTAGCCTAGTCAGGATAAAGTCCAGCAACTGAGGTATGTTGAAGGCCTTCATGCGATGGAGAATGGAATCTTTTACACCCTCATGGCTGCCTCAGCGAAATTGTTGGTGTTATGTCCTCGGGTGAATAGCCTAAGGCCTGGGCCCACACCTCTCTTCTGTCATATCCAGCCTGTAGATAGGCGGTGTAATTTGGATACCTGATGATCAAAGAGAAAAACAAAGACAATCCTGAGTTCTAGTAACTGAACTAACTTTCCCAAGAGACTGGCTAAAAATTATTTTAAATTGTTGTCGTACACTAAAAGGTGTTGTTTTGGCCATGCATTGAAATGTTAACAGACTAACACTTGTTTGCTGTAAATGACATACTGAAAAGCCACATAGTGGTACCACAGCAACACACACATTCACATGTATATCTACCATGCAGATTTCTTAACAAGACAAAATATGGAAGTGAATGAATTATAACGCATGTACGTCTTATACTTTAAAATTAATAAAAAGAATGTACATTATATATTTGGAAGTTAAAGCACATACGACATTTTTATTTATCAACAAACTAAATATTCTGATCAAAATGAAGTTTGCACATTTCAAAGTCAAAGGGTATCAACTTTCTTATTAAGGTTTTGATACATTTCTTTCATAAAATATGGTTATGAAATGTCAATAGGTTGTTAATTATTTTGGCAAGTCCATGCAATTTGTGATCGTAATCAATTCAGATAACAGTGCATAATACCCATTGGGCATCAAACATGCCATTCTACAACAGCAACATGAATTTTTGATGACAATGGGTAGCAGAAGTTTTGTGAAGGGAGTTGAAAAGCTACTGATGTGTATGGTCTTGATTTTTCAAAAAAGTGAAACTCCATTTCAAATCTTAAAACATATTTTTAGTAGTTTTCAAAGAGACAATTTTAATAGTTATTATTGATCACATTCAGAAGTGTCTGCTTTTTAAATTTTACATGTAGTACAACCTTGTGTAACAATCATAATAAGCCTACATACCGTAATACCAAGGGGTCACTCATTGCTGCATCAAATGCTGCCTCAAGCTCATCTATGTTTGCTGCATACACCATTTTCTTTACATGGCCGAACAAACACTGTCGGTGACTCTTGTCCACTTTGTGCTTCCCATCCCACAGCCATCGCCAGACAGCCTGGAGAAAGTGAAATGTACATAGCAGCAATGTTGATGCTGGAAACACAGATTTGATGGCTTTTCGCTCAGAAAGGCAGTCATCTGTGATGAAAATCTGTGGCCCTCTGTCTTCATTTCCATAGAAGGCATTTGTAGGAAGGATTGACCTCAAAAGCTGCAACCCTTCTGAAATCGTGCACTCTTGCTCATTAGAGCAGATGATTACACCGAGAGGGAGGCCACCAGAGGAACTATGGGTGAGGAGTAGAAAAATCCTGCTCCCATGGCGATCGACATTGCCTGTCATTAAGAAAAAAATAGACAGCTTGGTATTAATTAACAAGTCAGAAATTATAACTGAGAACAGTTATCATGATGCTCGGGTTGAGAAAACATAATGTCAGAATATAAGGACCAACCAATCCCTGCATGATCTGTAATTGGTCTTTATCATAAAAATATACAAAAATACGCACATTGCATGATGATAATTGATAATCAACAATCTACATGTGTTTTGTCATTATATGTTGCATATGCATACCTGTCGAATCAATAAACACAAGTTCACTGCTGTGAGCTACCATAGTATGGATTCTCTTCTTCATCGGCGAACAAACAGCTATTATCAGCTCATCACTGCTGGTTTTTGCCATTTTGGCACATGTCGAGCCGGCTTCTTCATTGTACCTAGCAATGATCTTTTCATCGATATCGGCAATCATATCAGAACCCCCAGCTGCACCATATGATTTCTGAAAGATGTAGAAGATGTAGAATCACGATTTTTAAAGACGTTTAGTTTAAAACACGCTTCGTAAAAATAAACGTGTTTAAAAACACAAACATGAAATGCTGAAAAAGATGCGTTTTGTATCATGATTCTGCAGAATCACGGTCTCTAAAATTTGATTGAACGAATGGAGATCTCAATCATGATTCTATAGCGTCATTATTGTGGCCTGTTCCGGTTTGGGCAAAAACCGCGCGCCTGCTTTTCACGTACTTTGCGTTCACTATAACCATGCTCTTTATCGTGGCCTGTTCCGTTATGTTATTCCTTGTTTTCCTTCTATCATTTTCTCTTTCTGTCTTTCCTTATGTTATTCTTTGTTTCTTTCTTCTATTCTTATGTTATTCTTTGTTTTTTCCTTTTTTCACCTTTTCTTATGTAATTCTTAGTTTTTGGCATTCTATCACTTTCTCTTTCTGTCTTTCCTTATATTTTATTCTTTGTTCCTTCTTTATATCACATTCTCTTTTTGTCTTTCATTATGTTATTCTTTGTTTTCATCATTCTATCCCTTTCTCTTATGTTATTCTTTGTTTTGATATTTCTATCACTTTCTATTTTGTTATAATTCTTTGTTTCTTCCTTCTATTATTATTATTATTATTATTATTATTATTATTTAAATGTTATTTGTTTTTTCCTTCTATCACCTTTTCTTATGTATTCTTTGTTTTAGGCATTCTATCACTTTCTCTTTCTGTCTTTCCTTATGTTATTCTTTGTTTCTTCCTTCTGTCTTTCCTTATGTTATTCTTTGTTTCATCCTTCTATCACCTTCTCTTATGTTATTCTTTGTATTAATAATTCTATCACTTTCTCTTTCTGTCTTTCCTTATGTTATTCTTTGTTTCTTCCTTCTATCACCTCATTCTTCATGGTGATTTATAGTTAGAAGTTCTTTATAATTTAATAGTGACGGTTTGAATATGAAAACAGGCAACCTTCAAAAAATATCTACTTATTTCAGTCATTAGATTTATGATTTGGTTATTAAAGGCATAGTATTTTTATTGCTGACCTACCTATAACAAAACTGCAGGTCTGGACAAAAGGATCTGTCACCAGATTTGAGCACATATCCCTCCGGATCGTTGGTCTGTAGCTCAAGCTCCATAAGGTTAAGTGCACTGGAAGGAGAATGTCCATTTCTGAACAATTCTTCCAGTTTGCTAGCTGTCTCTGCCTGGACGTCCCGAAACTTAAGGGCTGCTGGGATTTTGATCCCATGATTGTGGTCCCATTCGATGGACACGGAAGTGGGGTGGGTCACCAAATGGGGTTTAGTGCTTCTGTAAAAGCATGAAATAAATGTTTCAGAAATAATAGATCATGAAACTACATAGCAAATAGTGAACAAGTCAACGCAAAGCGTAGCATCCCCTCGCAGGGTACAAATGGCCTATAGACGTCAGAACAAGTTACCTCCATTAGACTATACTACTAGGCAAGGAAGTTAACCACATTTTCACATATATATTTAGGTGTTTTTGCATATTTAATGAGCTACCTTTGACCTACATACTCGTAAATTGAACTTAGGCTGTGTTTTGTTACTATGTACCTTCATATCAAATTTCATTAAAATCCGTCAAACATTATTAAAGTTATCAAACGGAAACCAGTTTTGCATATTAAATGAGCTATGACCTTTGACCTTCATGCTCCGAAATCGAACTTAGGCTGTCTTTTGATAACATGTACCTTCATATCAAATTTTATGAAAATCTGTCAAACATTACTCAAGTTATCAGAGGAGATATCCTCCTTACTCTAACAAAGGTGTACATTATTTTCTATAGAACCCAATGATATTGTACTGGCACCATGAAAGCTCTTGTGTTATAAACAGCTTCGCGGGAATCGAACCCACCCAAGTACAACAAAAAAAGAGTTCACAGCATACAAGTAGCTATCAAAGTTTATTAATAGTAGCTCTTTGTGTCATATTTTAAACAAATTGGCACTTTGAGAAGGAACTGCCCCATGGACCCCTTCTAATTAAGTGTACACCCCATATCTATAATTTTTTAGATCCCCCTTGCGTCAAGTTTGGTAGAAATTCAGTTGTGCCTTTTTGGAGGAAAAGTAATATCTAATATCAAATTGTGGGCCCTCAGAAACCTGTAAAAGTATGATGAGAAAATAGGGATACACATAACTATGAACATTTGCAAGTGTACAAGCATGTGTGTGTAGTTGACCTCCAAGAAACTGTCTGCTTCCCGGGTCAAACGGCGCAAAACACCTGCGCAGACACAAGGCCTTTATTTTGAATCGTGAAGAGACGATAAACGCGACATCCCGCAAATCACTTTCGTATAGTGGGGTTCTATAGTGGGGTTCGATAGTGGGGTTCGATATGTACATATCTAGTGGCAAGACTCGATAAACGCACCCTTAGAATGACCCAGATTGGTCTAGAGGACATGCAGAAAGCATAATGCACTGCATCAGAAAAGTGCTGCTGGATTGGTCAAGAGGTATGGTTCACTTTCCAAAAGGGTACTGTAAATCATTAATTAATTGCATTCAATAAACTGCATATTATTAAAGTATCAGATGAACATTTACAGAAGATGTGGACAGATCAAAACCACCTGGTGACTTCATTTTTTAGAAATAAATATTCATACGTACATGTTTGTAACTGTGCATAATTGAAAATATAATTTGATTTAGACTGATTTGGACTGATATATTTGACTTAATACAAAATGAATACTTTTGCATAAGAATAACAACAACAATACATGTATATCATCAGTACATGTACCTGCTAATCCTCCCTCTAGATGTCTTGTTTCTCCTCACTGTTATACTAAGACAGGAACAGCACCCAGTGTCTTTGACATGACGAGATGTTCCTTCTTTAGCTGCCCTCTGCTGTCCATGATGACATCTGTACTCCTTCTACAAAAGAAATGGTACATGTACCGTAATTGAAAAAAAGTAAAATATGAGAACATACATGTATATCCTTTCATCGATAAATGCATGAGAATCTCATATTCCTGAATTGGTCATTCGACTATGATGCTGTCATGAAGGTCAACTATTCCATTTGTCAACTGCCACTGGACTGATAACTGGTATTTTGGCCTTCGTTGGCAGAGATGACCGTAATAATATCATGCTGTGGAGGCCCACTCTACAATTTGCTATGACAGGATGAAAAGAAAAAACTCTGTAACATACCTTGAAGAGGACGTATCTTCCCGATGTTGGGTAGGTCCTCTTCACCCTCCAGGTACATTTGGATGCATCCTGGAAGTCCTCTTTCCACTTTGTGGCATCAGTGGCACTCACCTCTACTGATGCCACAAACCCAGCATCCTTCACAGCGAAGGACGACACAATATACTGGTAATTGTGAGGAAGAACTGCCTGCAAGACAAAAGGTGGAGAAAAGGTCAATCATCAACCATCTCGAGTATACATGTACATTGAATTAAGAGTCTTGATTTCTTGTTTTGGCAATCATGCAGTAAAGGGGAATAAATTGCATTGCATGTTTCACAAAATGAAGCCCTGTGACAATCTACCAGTACCACTCAAGGCTTTATTTTTTTCAAAGATGTAATGCCATTGTGTTAAGGGCAATTGCAAAATAACCCTGTGACTGTGTGCTGAACAGCATTCATAGCGGATTCTACTTACTAATTCACTCATATGTCAAAAGCTGTGAGCATGAGGGGCTATGGCCAGACCGAAAAATCAGTCTCTATTTGAACATTTGTTCCACTGAATTCACGTCTGGTTCCACTGAACTATAATTAATTTATCCAAATTTTATTTTGATAAAACTAAAAAATTACTCCATACGTGTATGAAATTTATGTCTCATACTAGTATAGGCTAAGGCAAACATTCCCTATTGCACTAGTACTCAGCTAAGTAGGCCTATGGATCTTAACTTAAGTTATAGTACAAAACATGATCAACACCATTTTTTCCTCTGAAGATTGTACCATGAAGTTTTTTTTTGTCCAGAAAATGAGCAAATAATTATATCAAAATTTAAGTTCTTTATACTCAAGTCTCTATCTAGATCTAGTACCAACTGTAACCATCCGATTAGATCAAACTTCACGTAAACTTACCTTCAGTTGGGTGGGAATGCTAGTTTCACTTTCATTCACCATTTCGATTTCCTCGATATCCATTTAAAGACATGTAGTCTATGCTGTCTATCTGTAATGCAGGAAATAATGACCAGAGGATTATTCAATGGCATTGCATTGGCAAGTCAAGTGGCATAAGAATCAGGGGCCTAGAAACTAATGGCAATGACAAGACAGTCGTAGCTTTATCCGCCACCTACGGAGATGTCTCTGCAGAGCTCTGATTAGACCCAGGGATTTAATAGACAAGTATCTAGGGCATGGCAATACATCAATACCGTACTTATACTTGTTGAGTCCTTATTGTTGTAGATCTCCCGAGTCCTGTAAAAACTAGGGCACTAGACACACTAAAGGCTACTACAGTACAGTAAAGTTAAAGATTTACACAAAAAACTGAGTGAGACCAAGAATGTAATGCCTGAGTCCTTGTGAGACTGAACCATCATCAAATGTACATGCATGAGCCACTAATAGTAATACTATGAATAAATCTACAGTCTAGTAGATCTACTACTGTGTGAGTAAAAAAAAAGTTTACAACTAGAAAATTGCTAGGCTATAATTACTTAAAAATTCATCTATGATTCATGATTAGTATCTGCAACCTCGGTAAACAGCTTTAAAGCCAGACTTGACAAACACTGGAAGAAGGAGCAATATCATTCACCCTTCTCCCAGTAGACACTCCAATTATGACAATCCTGATATGACCCAGCAAGCAAGATACAGATGTAAAATGACTATGGTGCAAGACCCGGAAGCTGGGACACCCCCCCCCCCCCTTTGAAGTTAGACCTGGAAGTGGAAGCTTGGGCCTTGGCAGCTGGAGACGGCTTTCTTCCAGAAGCTTTGGTATTCAAGGTATTCAAGGTATAGGGCCTAGACTCTAGACATCTTAGTAAGTTAGTTATGAAAGAGTGTTTTATCCCAAATCCACACATACATGTAGGTGCATTACTATCCTTGCTGTGTATTAGAAGCTGTGCTTCTGATTTAAACATTTCAAACACCACTGTATAAGGGGGTTCACTATGTACAGACAGGAAGGATTAGATCTCAGACAGGAATTGGGTCAAAACACCTTTATTAGGCGACAACGGCCTTAGAAACAACAATCGGAATCTTACAGACAATCGTCCATTTTCTCCTCTCCCGATCCCTCTCCCGATCATATCGGTATCGGTATCGGTTATCACGATATCAATCCCTATACTCTCCCCCACCAAAAATACCCTACGGGGTTTTTTCAAATTATATTCAAACATTTCCAAACTGCTCATAAAACAAGCCAAATCTCGCCGAGACATATACATGTGAAGCAACAATATTGCAACCAAGCGCGCGTACAGACAAAACAGACGACCACCAGTTCTCTTAATTTGCTGTGATCGCTACCGACTCTTTCTATGTTGAGTTCAGGGTAAATCTATACACCCAGTTCGCTTGTCTGCGCAAGATACCATCAGTACTCAAAAAATGTACACTGTAAGAATAACGAACACCGCACCCCAAAGGATAGCTTCCCCCTTTAAAACAGAGATGCAAAATACATAATGCCAAAAACCAACAAGAAAAAACCTCCAATACAGATTATCGTCTGAACATGTTCAAACATATCCATGAATACCTTTTCAAAGAAAAATCAAAAGAAGTAACACAGCACCAGCACAGCTGAGTGCTCTTTTGTTTGATTTCTTTCTAAAAGAAATTACCCTTAGACAAATTTGTAATTTATCCCTACCTGCATGGCTAAAGTGTAGGATGAATGACAACTAAACATACTTTGTATCCTCTATTAATTTAAATCCGTTCAGCAGGTCCGGCAAAAACATTTAAATATATATAACAATATATATATATATATATTGTTATACCCAATGTCAGGTCAGATATAGTGTTTACCAAAGTGTAGGACGTTAGCAAAACTAACATCTGTATATGTGTAAATTATAAACTACACCCAATTGGTAGCCCTTTTGTTTCGTCTATCTTTTGAAACACAAATTCTGTGTACATACTGTATAACAATTTCATGTGCACAAAAATTCAGTGTACATGTATAACTCTAAGTAAAAACACTAGATGCAAAGACAGAAAATTCGCAGGGAATCACAAGTTTATATACAGTTCCAATTTTCAACAATTTCCAACCGGTTGTATTTATCCTTTAACTGTAAAGATAAGGATCCGACATGTTAATATTATAATAGTCATCAACAATTCTGAAGAGTGCATAATTCTGCACGAGCCAGAATTAAAGCACATGGGCACGCACCAATATAAATGGTTGACATTAAACATATAACATCAGTTGAAATAAGAGTCTGTTAGAATCTATATTAAGAGTCCAGATCAATTAAACTTAGCGTCCATTTAGTTTCGCGATCCATAGCCCAACTGTGACAGTCCCGCTCTCGACCAAACTGCAATCTTACTCGGCTATAGAGGTAAGTCAATGTAATCGTGAGTCGCGAACTTTCAACCAGTCCTGATCCAATATGCTACAATAAGCGACAATTTTAACAGCGTTGACAACATGCGAAGTCTATGTTCGAAGTAATTAGCACCCTTTCAATTGGTCCACATGAACAATGCGAGTTATCTTCTTGTTGGCAGCGTTCACCACAAGAAAATTCACTGGGGTTAGTTTTTTCTGCACAACAAACGGCCCAGTCCATCGTGGTGCTAGCTTAGCTGAGAAGTTCTTTTTCGCATTTGATAGAGGTTTAGTCTTCACCATGACTTGGCTTCCTTCAGTGATGCGGCACTCATCACGGCTCTGGTCGTAGTATTGTTTGGAGCTACTAACAGCGCGTCGACGATTGTGTGCGATTTCTTCTTGCGTAGGAATGTCTTTGTTTCCCTCAGTCTGCAGGCGGTTAGTCAAGGGAGAAGCCAAGCGCCGTCCAAACATAACTACTGATGGTTCTACACCAAGTGTGTCATGACTACTGCTGTTCAGGGCAAACGCGAGTTCAGCGAGATGAACATCCCACTGTCGATGGTCAGATCCGGTGTAAGCTTGAAGCATGGCCTTGATGTTACGATTCACCCTTTCGACCCAGTTCGTTTGGGGGTGATATGGCGTGATGAAGATCTGCTCAATCCCCCAATCTGTGCAGACAGCTCGCAGAACCTTCCCTCTGAATTGGGGGCCATTGTCCGAGAGCAGGGCTCCTGGAGGTCCATATCTGCAGAACAGCTCCCTCACTAGAGTGGTTGCAACCGACTGGCTGGTAGCTGACTTCAAAGGCAGAATCTCCACAAACTTTGAGAAATGGTCGACAGCCACCAGAATATACTCATGCCCAGCATACGACTTTGGCAAAGGCCCCATGAGATCTACACCAACCTTTTCCCAAGGCCTCGTGGAGGTACTAGACAACATCTTCCCTTGACGTCTCTGGTAAGAAGGCTTTGTTTGAAGACAAACCTTACAACTGCGAATAAAGCTTCTTACAGACCGCGACATACCACTCCACCAGAGACCCATCGACTTCAACCTTTGAAGTGTCTTCTTTCTCCCAAGATGCCCAGCTATTGGCTTGCAATGACACTCAACTAACACTGCATTCTGAAGGGCCTTGGGGATAACTACACATTCATTCTTATACAACACCATTCCCTTCAAACTGAAATCTGAAAACCTCTGAACAGGACCTTGATCCTCCCCACCACCATTCTTTTGCTTTTCAAGGATCTGAATGATTGGCAAAAGATCTGGGTCACTCTGTTGTGCCCTCAGGACAGAATCCTTTGTCAAATCCAAAGGAAGAACGACTTCATCCGTGGCCTCTGACTTGCCAATACAAGATGGGCAAGAGTATTTGTCCACCTCCTCCGCCTCTTGAGAACCAATATGGACACAAACCTGGTGATACCACTTATCACAATCATCACATTGTACCCAACTAACCGACTCATCATCCGGGGAAATGCAATCACTGGCTGCACATAAGTCCTTTTCATGTCCGTCACAGACTCGATCCGACAAAACCCTGTTTACAACTCC
This sequence comes from Strongylocentrotus purpuratus, assembly GCF_000002235.5. Taxonomy (NCBI): domain Eukaryota; kingdom Metazoa; phylum Echinodermata; class Echinoidea; order Camarodonta; family Strongylocentrotidae; genus Strongylocentrotus; species Strongylocentrotus purpuratus. The sequence goes on from NW_022145598.1 coordinate 31,706,524, forward strand.
CACCAAAGGGGCAACACCTTTCTCAGGAATCCTAGATAGTGCGTCCGGGACATGATGTTGCTTTCCAGGCCTGTATATCACCTGAAACCGAAAATCCTGAAGCCTCAGAATCCAACGAGCAAGTCGCCCATTTTGCTTCTTCTTCCGAAATAACCAGCAAAGTGCCTGGTGGTCCGTTATTACACGACACTCTCTACCTTCCAGATATGGCCGCCATTTCTCTAGGGCCCATACTACAGCCAAACACTCCTTCTCAGTAGTACTATAATTCCTTTCTGCAGCAGACAAAGACCGACTCGCATAGGCGATAGTTCTCGTCCCAGACGGTTGCTGCTGGATCAGGACTGCACCGACCCCAACATTGCTGGCATCTGTGTGTACAGCAAACCTGGATTCTTCATCAGGGTAGCCTAGTATTGGCTCAGTGAGGAGGCTCTCCTTCAAGGCCTGAAAAGCACGAGTGCAGTCAGCAGTCCAATTCCAGGGAACACCTTTCTTCTTCAATCCATGAAGAGGTGCAGCAACCTCTGAGAAGCTAGGAATGAATTTCTGATACCATCCGGCCATCCCAAGGAACCTCTCTAATTCCTTGATCGACCTAGGTTGGGGATAGTTAACAATGGTAGACACCTTCTCGGGGTCCATCTTGAGTCCATTTGAGCTGACAACATGGCCAAGATATTTCATTTCTTGGCAGGCAAACTGACATTTCTCAGTATTTACGGTCAGACCCGCTTGTCGTAAGCAACAAAAGATCTCCTGGAGATCAGAGATGTGCTGCTCAATATCCGGAGAGAAACACACAATGTCGTCCAAGTAGACATAGCAATTTCGCCCTATCAGGCCATCAAGCACCTTGGACATCAACCGTTGGAAACTGGCAGGACCATTTACCACACCAAAAGGAAGGACCTTGAAGTGGAATAGACCCCTATGACAAACAAAGGCAGTCTTCTCCTCATCCTCATCTGCAACACCCATCTGCCAGTATCCACTGCGCAGATCTAATGACGAGAAAACCGAGGCACCATGCAGAGAGCTCAAAATGTCATCCACTGTAGGCATGGGGAAGGCATCAATCTTTGTAATTGTATTCAATTTTCGGTAATCGACACACATCCTGTACTTCCCGTTCTTCTTAGGGACCATCACTACAGGAGCGGCCCAAGGTGAATCTGAAGGCTCAATCTTCCCCATGTCCAGAAGCTTATCCAACTCTTCATCAAGAGCTTGTCTTTTCTCAGGACTCACCTTGTACGGGTGAGAGCGGATGGGAGAAGCCCCTCCTACATCAATTCTATGAATAGCCATGTTCGTATGACCAGGTACCTCACTAAACACATCTGGGAAGTCTTGAAAAACCTGATCTAATTTCTGTCTATCTGATTCAGTTAGATCAAGTTTCTTCATCTCATCCTCAGCTTGGAGATGAACATCGACTTCTTCTTCAACATGTGACATCTCCTGCCCTCCATTCAACGAGAACTTAACTGGCCGCTCATTGGCCCCATTGCTACTTGTGCTATAACTACGACTGCCAAAATCTATGATAAGTTTCACCTTTTCAGCAAAGTCAGCACCAAGGAGGACAGGTACTGGGAGCCTACCAACCACATGAAAGACCTCAGTCGCAGTGCTGCCTCCTAGACCCACTTGCAGGGATGCTAAACCATCAGGCACTAAGGCGGTTTCATTGATCATGCCTAACACCCCTTCAGTTTCACGAGTAACCTCTACCCCTAACTCCTTACACAATTCAAAAGTGACCAGGGAAACCTCTGACCCCGAGTCCAGCAGGGCTTGGGTCTTCACCACTCTGTCATCTAGACCCTGAACAACAACATCTGCAATTGTAGCATCACCCCTATCCTTTGCAATGAAATTGCACCTTGGTGACGGTTCTCGAGTAAAGCCCTGTGGAGGTCCTCCCTGGAAACCCGACCCTGTGGCCCCCGGAGGTACCGGACAGTTGGCAATTCTGTGCCCGAGCTGGCCACACCGGTAGCAGGCAGCATTAAAGGATCTACGTCCCGTGGGGTTACTGCCTGCACCTGTCCGTCGTGGAGTGGAGGGATCACTCCCTGGGGTTGTGTTACCCGCATTCGCCCCCCTCTGGATTACTAATTCGTCCGCCTTGCGCGCAACTACCATGAGAGATGTGGCTTGTAGCTCCCTTAGCTTTAACCTCAATACTTCATCGGGTACTCTCTCTAAGAATTGGTCAATCATGACCAGATTGAGCCCTTTAGAGACTTCAGGCATCTCTACTGCCTCCTGGGGTATCTCAACCCACTTCAAAAAATAATCTTGCAAATGACTAGCGAATTCTTCATAACTTTCATTGCTCTTCTTATGTTCTTTTTTGAACTTTATTCTGTATGCCTCCGGAGTGAGGTGGTACCTTCTCTTTATGGCCAGGACAACATCATCATAGTTGTTTTGTTCTCTTGTACTCAGGGCGTGGAATGCCTGCTGAGCTCTTCCAGTAAGATATGGTTCTAACAGCCGAGGCCATTCACTCTTTGGCTTGTTTGCTGCCAGGGCTAGTCGCTCAAAAGTGCTAAGGTAGCACACCATATCATCATCGTTACTTAGCTGATGTAATCCCTTTAACGGAGGACCAGTTTGTGCAGAGCTACCGATTGCAGCAGACAGTAAGGATTTGCATAGTTTCTCAGTCTCATGATGATGAGAATCTTCAAGGTGCTTCATGACCCGCAAAAGGTCATCCACACCCACACCTGTATTTTTTGGTTCATCCTCTACCAGCTTAGGCAAATCACATAAACATGAGATCCGCTCTTGCTTGGTCTTTACAGCATTGGTATCAATATGATTCAATTCACACAAGTGTGCTATGTGCTCAGCTGTAAATCTGCCGAGATATGCTGATCGGTCTGTCATGGTTGATTTTATCTTTTATTGAGCACTGAATATTATACTAGACTAGTCTAGATCTAGTTTAAATTTAATTTAGTGACCTATTGAACGTGTGTGTTTTAGTGTATGGTGTATGGTTAGTGAGAGTGGTCTAGACTTCTATCTACTATTTTAATCAAACTTTTATTTATTTAGTGTAGTCTAGACCCTATGTATTTATTTATTTTTCTATTTCATTTTTAATGTTACTTCAATACTAGACTACTTGTTTAATAGCTACCTTAACTTTGATTAGTCTATCTGTAGAGTCTAGACTAGATCTAGACCCTAGATCTACTGCTAAATCAACAAGCACTAGTAGGCCTATATAGGCCTGCACAATAAGTGGGGCAACAGTCACACACTGCATGAAACAACCGTGTCAATTAATTTCTCACCCAATCCTTAGATTTCCAAAAAAGCCATAGCACAAAGAAATCCCTGCCGATTACGCCAGTATAAGGGGGTTCACTATGTACAGACAGGAAGGATTAGATCTCAGACAGGAATTGGGTCAAAACACCTTTATTAGGCGACAACGGCCTTAGAAACAACAATCGGAATCTTACAGACAATCGTCCATTTTCTCCTCTCCCGATCCCTCTCCCGATCATATCGGTATCGGTATCGGTTATCACGATATCAATCCCTATAACTGTACAAAACTCAACTAATTTCACTCGAAATTTGTACTTTAGAAGTTTAGTGACAATTGATGACACTAGTGACCTAGATAAATAGCAGTAAAATACATTTTTTTAACTTTCCGATGTTAGAAAGAATAATAAAAAATTCAAATCGTGAGTCTAGACCTACTGTCAACTTTGTCGATCAGCCGCATCGGCATTACTGTGTGCATTTTCGTGTTGTGAGTGTATTGACTAATCATGTATTCAAATACTGCCTAACTAGCTAGTATTAACACGTAGTGCAGTGCTAAGGTCAATACACATTAACATTGACTCTCTATCTAGACCGAAAACTTCAGTCTCTCAAATCGTCGGTTGTTCCACTGAGACTACGTCTGGCTCCACTAGACCTCCGATTATAGAATGACAACAAATGTCAGTTTTATTAAAGAAATGACCCAAATCAGATGGTTATTGCTGTCTACTCTCTATCATGCTTTGCTGGAGTGCCCTCGCTATAATTTTTGTGTTAAGAAGAAGATGAGCTTTACACGCACAGCATTTTTCACATTCCACCACATATAAAATCAATAAACATACCTATAATGTTCTGGAAGAATGCTTATTATCCAAGACGGTCACACGATACTGAAAGTGATGTGATGATATAGTGATACACAGCTAGCTAGCTAACCTTAACCAGGCAAAACGGAAAAGCAAATTTCGCGCGAGTCGAGTATAACACTGGCACTGCGCGCGGTACCGTACCCTGCCCGGTTTCCGCCCGATGGGCAGTTTTTCTCAGATAACTTCTCTGAAAATGAATTATACAGGCGCTAATGTATACCAATTTGTTGCCGAAATTCTAGCAAATCTAGCTATGCCATTCTTACGCCCGAAATCATAAGCGATTGTCCGTAGCGCGCCGTCTGCGTGAGGCATTTTCCTTGCCTAATTCCGCCTAGACCCGCCCTAATTCCGCCCGATGGTGGGCGCGCATCAAAAGTATAGAAAAAGGAAACATCTCGGGTACACGTTAGGCCAAATCAAATTGCTTCCCAGTAGAATTCGATCTACATGTTATTTTGATAATTGATATTTCTTTCTTTATTTCTTCCCTTGCCTCTGTAGGCCTAATGCAAGTGCACTGTTATTTATCAGTTTCTGATCTGGAAAAACAATTTTTTACTGCCTTTGGAAAATCCTGCGACTTGTCTATGATGTTTTAATAATGTGTTCAGTCAAATCTTCAGTGTTCTATCGCTAATCGGGAGAGGGGAAGAAAAAAAAATCCACAATAACAACATTTTGTCAAAAAAAAACTACCACTATTAAAGTAAACACTTTGGAAAGAGAGTAATGGCACTTCATTTTTTAAATTTTTTTTTTAAACTGCAAATTATTCTCGACATCTCTCAAATCTTGATTAAAAAATAAATTAGCGTATATTTTTAGGATATTGGTTGGAAAAGCATAGCATTTTCGTCATAGGAATTATCATCATCGCCGACATCGTCTTAATCATCATCATTACAATTTTAGGGTAGGCCTATGTGACGCAAATGTGGTTTCCTGTTTGATTATTTGTTCAAGACTTCAAGTTGTTGTGTTTTTTGTTTTCTAGTTGTTCTAAATTATGCAGTATTTTATGCATTCAATAATAATAGTTCAACTTGAAAGATAAAACTTTCCGAAATGATCTTGAAAACGAAGTCGTCGATTCACTTCCATGGGGGGGGGGGGGGGGGGGGGGGGGGTGAGCACATTTTTTTTTTTTTGATCCTCAAAAAAAATTTCAATTTGCACCCCCCCCCCCCCCCTTGAGCGCCAGGGGGGGGGGGGCCAACCCCCCCAAAAAGGTAAAAATCACGTGATTTTACATGATTTTTTTCTCAAGGGGGGGGGGGGGGGCCCGGGCCCCCCGGGATCCGCCACTGCCCCCACCCCCCCCCCCCACATTTTCTACATAATGCTACATGTTAAATTCATCCATTCATCTATTTATTTATTCAATATTCATTCATTTTATTGCCGAGAGATATTTATGTTATGGATAGAGATGAAAAATGTTCACCTTTTATTCGCCATAAAACTTTCGCAAAACTAACAACGTAAGAATCACCTTAGCAATTTGAAAGGCCTGACAGGCGTATGCCCTTAATGTATTATTTATACTACTCTTTCGATAGCCATTCATATAGGTTTATTTCACATGAAACAACAGACTGGGATTTTAGTTTCTACCCCTATATTTATTTTATTCACAGTCAACTGAGGGAAATTTATGGCAGCGAAAATGTCATGATTCATGTTGGTCATGTTGGTAAAATTAGATAACACACAAACAATTGAAAAAAAATTGAAAAATAATTATAGCCTAAAGCATAGAAGTATTAAGAAAGAAGGATATAAAATTGAAGAGGGAGACTAAAAGAAAAATGGGGAAAAGGAGGGGTGTAATCGAAGAAACATCCTGTATCGTATTATAAACAAGCACTCTTTTCGCTACAAAGCCACGACGCTGGATTAAAAGGCGACACAACATGAATACAAACTTTTTGCAAATCTATACCAACCCTGGCAACTTTTTTAAAAGCCGGACCTATTTTTTGTCATTGGGATCACTGTCGGAGAACCGAACTTCAAGCATTTCTTAATATCAATCATATCTAATTTTGTCACAAAATTTAACTTCATGACTAGTAGGCCTACATTAAATTACAAATCAATAGACCACATCGTTACCCGAAATTGTCGGTTGCTCGAACGAACGGCCAAACATCATTGCAACATTCTTCGGGGGGAGGGGGGGGGGGGCTTCAATCCCGGCCTCCCACCTTATTCGCCTATCATAATAAGGACAATTACACCCCAGAAAACTACTCCCAAGGATAATTACCCAAATGACAATTACCCCTCGACGACTCAAACTACGTCCAGAAAATTACCCCCGATGACGATTACCCCATCTCTGAAACTTAACCCCTATATAGGACATTGACCCCCCCCCCCCCCCGGGACAACCAAGAACAATACCCCCTGTTCATTAAAGGGGAAGTCAACCCCGATAATAAGTTGGGTAATTTTTAGGGGGAGATCATTTTCAGGGTGGGGGGGGGGTAAAATTATTATCTATCCCAACATCGTATAAACGATGTTCACACAGGGAAAATTTTCTATAAACATGTTTAAAACTGTTGAGTTAAACACGTTTATACTAATCATCTCGAGATACGATGAATTTTAGCTGTGTGTGAAAAGGCTGCATGTTATTGCAATGACGACCTTCGTCATTGCCTTGTTTTCGTTCACATTCTGCCCCATAAATATTCTTCTTATCTTCGTCAGAAAATCGCATTCGTTTTGCACGTAGTGCTTGTTATTCCTAGTTAGGTGCTTTTCTCATGTCCATTTCCTTTCAAATTTCGTATGGTCAAGGGTGAGTTTATGTTACCCCTGGGGGCAATGTGTCTTTCTACACAGCCATTCTCAATGTTTTCAAAGTAGTAGGCGTCATGATTCTCAGTATCATTATATGGCTGTATTCCTCTTTTGTTATGTACATAACAAAAGAGGAATACACCCTTGACCATTTTATTATTGTTTTGGTTTCGGCCAGGAATACAGACTGGTCAAATGGCCTAATCCATCAAAGTTATGAGTCATGTTTCGGGCTATACTGTAGGACTGGTAGGATTTCCCTGAATTCAAGTTCGGGGGGAACAAGAAAGGAAGTGGACCTGTTGACCAATGGGAATTTAATATTGTATGACCCTTCCCACTTTCTCAAACTGTTGCCCACTGGCGTACCTATGGGGGGCAGGGGGCAGAGTGCCCCCCCCCCCCCCCTGACGGGCTCCAGGGGGGAAAAAGAAAAAGGGGAAAGAAAAGAAAAGAAAGGAAAGGAAAGAAAAAGAAAAAAGGAAAAGGGAAGAAAAAGGAAAGAAAGAGAAAAAAGGAAAAAAAGGAAAGAAAAAAGGAAGAAGAAGAGAAAAGAAAGAAAAAGGGAAAAGAAAAGGAAACGAATAAAAATGGGGAATTTTTTTTAAAAAAGACCATGGTCGTACGCACCAGGGGGGGGGGGGCAGTTGACCCCAGATATTTTGAAAACGTACAGTTTTTTTCCTGAAAATGTAGTGTAGGCCTATACCAAATCCTTCAATTCTACTTTTGAAAATGCAAAAGTACCCTCTTGACCAGTTCGGTCGCTCGAACTCCCTTCACTCCTTTTGCTTTTGAGATTCTTCGAAAACTTTTAACGCATCTTTCCCCCTCCCCCACCAGAAAAATAATATTCCGCATACGGCCCTGAAAAATTAAAACAAATGAAAATAGGAAAATATAAGTGATATAACAAATTCGAAACTCTTCGCTGGCGCGAACTGCTTGCTAGCCTATTTTGTATTAAATGTTTTCACTTGCTCGTCCCCCTGAAAAAAGAAAAGGATTAGTATTGCCTAGAATACAATTGTGCCTGCCCCGACCTGCAACCATGGCAACAATAACACACAATACAGTGCGTCCCAGAAAAAGCGAAACCGAGAAGTATCGATGTTTTATCATAACTTAATCACAACCATAATGAATGAATGATACATATTTGGAAAGCTTAGAGTCTCCTCTTTCAGTTGATGCTACTCCGATGATGCATATTTCACGCATGAGTGATTAAAAGCAATTTGAAGGAAGGAAACCAAAAAGACATTTGGCGGGCGGTATCTGAATTTCGAAGAAAAATTCACATTTCTAGAAAGTTGAGTTTCTGCCCTTTCATATGACACCTCAATCAGGAAAAATGAGCGAGGAATGACAAAGTTCTGTTTGTTTAAAGTAGCCCTTACATGTTCATAATTTTAACAAACGAATTCGTTTTCACTGGGTGCTTGCCGTAGCAAAAAGCAGATTTGACAAAAGACTTAACTCCGTTTCGTTGACAATCAGCCATGCATGAAGACTGTCGTCTACGGCTGATTGTCAATGAAACGGAGTTAAGTCTTTTGTTAATTTCGTTTATTGATACGGCAGGCAGCCAGTGAAAACGAATTCGTTTAATAAAATTATGGAAATGCAAGCACTACTTTAAACAAACAGAACTTTGTCATTCCTCGCTCATTTTTCCTGATTGAGGTGTCATATAAAAGGGCAGAAACTCAACTTTCTAGAAATGTGAATTTTTTCTCGAAATCTAGATACCGCCCGCCAAATGTCTTTCATATGGCTCCGTTTAGTCTCATTTCACAACGCCCCCTATCGTCAGAGCATGGTCAGATTCAGCAGCCTAACATGTTAGCCTATGGACGTTTTTTTTAAAAAATCGTTAAAAATTCATTTTTTGTTTAAACGAAAAGCACATCCACCCCGACGTACGTTATCACTAGCTCTTTCATTGGAGCCCTCATGTCTAATTGACTTTTGAAAGTTCACCCACCGTAATTTTTCAAAATAGGTTGCAAGCTCGTCATTGCCTATAAAACACATGTGAAACAGGTCTAACTTTGGACTCAGTTTACCAAGCGATTTGAAGATTATAGGTCGAGCACACGAAACATAAAAAGCATGAATTATCATAGATCACTTCTGCCTATTTCGTTTTGTCCATTTCATCCAACCCCCCACCGTAATTTTTCCATTTAGTAAAAGCAAATATTTTGCCGAGTTTAGCAAAAACATGAATATTCATGAACGGTCAGACAATACAGCCTTTTAGTACGTAACGTATAGTGAATGGGAATGTGCGATGATCCGTGTAGGAGGTAGAGGTCAGTGGTTTGTGCTGGCAATGTTCACGCGAGCGAAAATGAGACAATCGGAGCAATATGTTGGTTTCCTTCCTTCAAATTGCTTTTAATCACTCATGCGTGAAATATGCATCATCTGAGTAGCATCACATGAAAGAGGAGACTCTAAGCTTTCCAAATATGTATCATTCATTAATTATAGTTGTGATTAAGTTATGATAGAACATCGATACTTCTCGGTTTCGTTTTTTTCTGGGACGCACTGTATATGTAAATGTTGCTAAAAGAGACTAATTCATTTTTCTAGCTCGCTACACTCGCTCGCAAATAAAATGAATAGTCATTGCTTTGGAAACAATTGTGCCCACCCTTGACCTGCAACAATATCATTAAAAATGGAAGAGTTTTTGCGCCCTCTCGCCAAAAAGGAATTGAATCGCGTTAAACGCGATTGCGTCCATCCTGACCTGCCCCAATAAAAACAAGTTTATTTATTAATTTCTATTAAAAGAGATTTTTTTTGTTTTGCTTGCTCGCTATGCTCGCTCGCCAAAATGGAGTTGCCACCGCTAACGTGTCCGCCCCAACCTGCAACAACCAGTTAATAATTATGTACCAAACGTTATTCAAAGAAGTTTTGGTGTGCTCGTGCTCGCCAAAACGGAATTAACATCACCTTAGACATGGTTGTGTAAGCCCTGCCCTGCAAAACAAAACAAAAAAACACAAAAAAATCTGAAATTTATGAACCAATTATCATTACAAAAATTTTGCTCGCTCGCCAAAATAGAAATAACACCGCTTTTAATAATCACGTCCCTGACATGGAACAATGAACCCAAGTTTAAATACCATATTTTCCCTATAAAAGAGAAGTGATTTTTTTTGCTTGCTCGCTACGCTCGCTCGCAAAAATAGAAATAACACCGCTTTTAATAATCACGTCCCTGACATGGAACAATGAACCCAAGTTTTATGTACCATATTTTCCCTATAAAAGAGAAGTGATTTTTTTTTTCGCTCGCTACGCTCGCTCGCAAAAATAGAAATAACACCGCTTTTAATAATCACGTCCCTGACATGGAACAATGAACCCAAGTTTTATGTACCATATTTTCCCTATAAAAGAGAAGTGATTTTTTTTTTCGCTCGCTACGCTCGCTAGCTCGTGGAATTATGTGCCCACCACTAACCTGCTACAATATCATTAAAAAGAGAAATGTAGGGGGTTGCCTGCCCGCCAAAATGGGATTGACATTGCCTTAAACATGATTGTGCCCGCCCCCTACCTGCAACAATGAAACAAATTTTATATAGCAATTCATTGAGAGAAAGATGTATTTTCGCTCGCTAGCTAAAATGGGTATAAAATCACCCTAAACACAATATTGTTCCCGCGCACTGCATGGGACAATTGAACCAAGTTTAAGTGGCAATTATTAAAAAAGAAGTGATTTTTTTCTTGCTCGCTACACTCGTTTGCAAAGAAATGAAATTAACGTCGCTAACAAGTGAATGTTCCCACCCCCAACTTGCAACAATACCAGTTTATATACCAAACGTTACTTAAAGATTTTTTTTTTGCTCGCTCGCTCGCCAGAAGTGAAAATTAGCATCGCCTTTTTTGTTTGTTTCGGTCGCTTGCCCCCCCCCCCCCTGACGGAGTACCCCAGGTACGCCACTGCTGTTGTCCAATAACATTTTAGGAAAGTCCTACACTGGTCCATGTATTGTAAATGTGGTATAAGTGCGTGTAAGGAGGAGAGCTCCTCAGAAGAATGATCGGCGAAGAATAATCGACGGAGAAGAGTTGACAAGAATAATTGTTAGAGTCGGGTTGAGAATCGAAATGTAGAACTCAGACTTTTAGAAGAATTGAGAAGAACTATATCAGTCAGATTGAGAATCAATACCGAGAATAGTGACAGAGCCCAGAACTAAGAACTCAGATTCCGAAGCGGAATCAGAATGGGAACATTGTGATTACTGAGCAACACTAAGACTCTAAATCAGAATACAACTACAAAGCATCGTTCTTCGCTAGTCGATATAAAGGGGTGTTGACGGCCACAGAATGCTGAACGAAACTTCATAAGTCAATGACAGAACTTCATTGATTCAACAAGTTGCAGTGACGGTGTTCGTGGTGATTGCCTAATCATCTGCTGGGCCCGTATTCAATAAACTTCTAAGACATTTTTCTTAAGTCTAAGAAAATGTCTAAGAATTTGTCTAGGTTAAGAAAGTTGCCTTAGCCGTATTCTAAACACGTAAAGCAGTTTGTCTTAGCCAAGACGAAAGATAAGACCCGATGACGTCATGTGGGAAAGTTGATGTGGTCGACTCGAGCGAATTAATTGCAACTCGATTTGCCTATGTAATTTGCGTGTTAAAATAAAAATCGCACCGCACGAAAATTATACACTAACATGTATGGGAGAGCGTAAGGGAGGAACGATGCTCACATAATTATTTCGGGATTGACCAACTGACACTAAAACAGTCTAGTCAAGACCACCTGAGGCTAGATCTAACATCCACTGTAGGCTTTTTATACTTTTCTGTCAAACAACTCCGAGGAGCCCAACCGGGCTTACTTATTATGTCGCAGCCGCAGGTCTGTGAGTATGAAGGGAGCGCCGTCGCTAGCCGGCCGACCAGCGCTATAGCTAGCATTGGATTTGGAGCTACCCTTTCATTGTTTTACATCGTCTACTGTTATGATGGCCTAAAATTAATCAAATGGCTAAATGTAACCTTTATCAGACTCATACTATAACAAATTTTGTCTCATCTAATATTATGCCGATTGCACATTATTCCCTGTTTCCATACTTTAGCGCCAAAGACTAATAAAGTAAGAGACGGTTTCTTTATATACGACAGCCATGTCATGATTTAGTGTTATGCATACTTTATGCTACTACTCGTTTAGTTGTGTACAAACAAACATACTACTAGTACAAGTACAAAGAGCCTATGGCGCTCCTGCGCGCTGCGCCGTCGACGCTGTATATTACGCGAAGCTTACGTTGTTATATAGGTCAACTGATAACCTGCGCTCGCGCTGCGCGCGCTACATGCATTGTTTTTATTCCATTTGATCGAAACCCGAAGCGGTTGCTTGCAGCATCACTGAGCTGCCGGTGCCAAAGCCCCATTTAAGCATCCTCGTAGTATTCTTAAATATAGGGTAGATTTCTTACTTATCTTAGATATCTCGATTGTATTAGAATACGACATGCTACTTAAGTCCTTTTTCTTAGATAAAATCTAAGAATCCTTCTTAATCTTAAGGCAAATTTCTTAAGTCCCCATTGCTGTTATAGAATACGATTTTTGGCTAAGATTTTTTCTTAGCCAAAATTTAAGAAAAAGTACTTAGATTTCAAGCTTAAGAAGTTTATTGAATACGGGCCCAGAAGCATGACTGACGTAGCTAGGGAGTTGCAACTGGACATCCAGAGGACGACAACCACGATCGCACTTCGAATCGGATCCAGTTCGTTGTTGAACTTTTAGAGAGCTCTCGCGCGCACCCCCTCGCTTGATTTAAGTAGCGGTACCGTGAGTAGATTTAAAATGAGATTGATATTTTGCTGTTTGATTTGTTGTTGATGATGATGAATGTTATACTTATATATTTTTTAAAGGACCATGTATTAAGTAAATATAATTATACTTCCTATCGACCATTATTTAAAAGTCTACTTACCTCAAAATAAGACGTGAGAATGTGTGGTGGTCTATGTGAGTAAAGCCAGTCAATCCTTTGATAATTATTATTACCTGAACCCTGGCATAATAATTTAAAAGTGGTTTCCCCTGCCACTATGCCACGGGTTACATATCAATAGTCATATCTATCAATAATTCTATAAATTCAAATTATGAAGTCATTGACAGTTCCATATTATCTTTTGGATATATAGGCTTGTGCAATGCTGGATTAAGAACAATGACTAAACTTCTAGACAAGGAAACATATTTCAGTAAATACATAGGACTGCTACAAAGCTACTGAACCGCAGTGCAGTGCACAGCGCAAGTTGAGCAATGCAGATGACGTATCATGACGTCATATAATCATGTTTATTCATGTTCATACGCTACCATAGAGATATATACTTAGTATATTAGTTCAACTCCGCTTCTGCATCCGTCTAGCCATGGGGAGATTTTGGAGGGTCAAAAGTGCACACTGCTTCCACTTTTCATGTATTAGCCTATGAAGACGACAAATTTTTAGTGCACCAGCGAAATGGGGATTTTGGACTGCGCGTAGCGCGCAAAATATTTAAATTAAAATTTTGAATATTCATGACTCTTTTCCACTTATTAGCATATTATCGCAATGAAAAAAAGACAATGCGCATGCGTTACTATATCGACATAATCCTTAATTGGGCTAGCCTTTGGACAAGGCCTCGCGCGCTGCTTGTCTGCCGAGCAGGGTCTGAAAATAGACTAACGCAGTGTGGCTTTACAGCAGTGATCGCTGGACCGAGCCGCTTCAGCGGCTTGGCCTTTGCTAAATTGCGGAGCTCATCATTATGTGCATATGCATGAGGGTCTTACATATACAGCAGCTAGTGATGATCGTGGCCAATCCTAATTGTTTTAACCGCGCGGTGTTTAAAATGGCTTCGTCCATGAAATTGTGGGGGAATCGGTATTCAAATGTACTAAAAAAAAAAAAATAATATCTAGTTCAATTTCGAATAAAATATGAATTTATCAAAAACAATATTCTACTTATTGACTAGGGTATTTATTATTTTGCTACTTTAGTAGATTTATAGTAAAATTTTGTTCCCTTGTTTTTCATTTTAACCTACGCATAGTGGTTCGCACGATCAGCTGGTCGGAATTGTTATTGTACAACACTCGAATCTGTGTACGTGTGAAAACGATGCGTTCATGGAGCTTTGAATTTGCAGGGCTAGCTGCTGAGCTAGCTGCATGCAAGTGAATTAAAATAATGAAAAGGACATCAAATTCTGGTAATTCTGCTTAGGTCTATAATGTAATAGATGTGCAAAAAAGGGTAGATATCTTCTATGCAGTACATTCTGCATGGTTCCTGTGCAAGAGTTTTCCTAGCTATTTCTTATACTGAATATATCATTTTATTGTGTGTGACAAGTTTGGTTCACATTCCTTCATTAAAGAAATAAGAGGTGAAACGATAACTTCAATGGACAGTGCAGTGCGGTGTGAGTAGTACCTCCCGGCCCCCGAACTCTGGGCAGCTTCGGGAGTAGACGCCGATGGGGATGGTGTGCTGGCAGCGACTGTGGTCGTCCGCACAAAGAAGTCCTTGCACAGTGAAATGGCTTGAAAATCGCAGATTTGCCATAACCCGTTGGAAGATTAACAAATACATCTTCCCCTTTCACTGCTGATTTTATAGCTTTTGATTGTAACTCCTTAAAAGATGATAATTTCAACCTTTCGACCGCATATTCAAGGCTCTTTGATAAGAGATCTCCTTCGTCGTTCTGTAACCGCTCAAAAATGTATTTATGATTATACATGTTGATAATGAATATGCATGAAGTTTTCTCGAATCGTCTACTCTGATTGGTGCGTCGGATTGGAAGGGGCGGTTTGGCCGGTTTTCTGGGTAAGATACTTTGCATCTAATTATCTCCTGATTCGGGAGCGGAAATATAATACAAAACAAAAGAAATAAACTACAACAACCACTCAGGTTAGTAAAGGCCGAGCTGCTGACGCACCTCGTCCCACAGATCACAGTCGTCGCGCGATTAGTCTATGTATTCAGGCGCGTTTAGGGAAATACAGCACGAGTGCCTTGACTAAAGGCTATAATTGGGCCGGATAAATGTAGAACAAAGGTCATGCAGAGTTGTGGAGGTGTGTGTGTTTGGGGGGGGGGAGGGGGGGGGGTAATAAACTTTTAAATGGTTGACTTAGTTAGGGCCACAAACTTCACTGTCACCAGGATGGAAAGTACATTTTTAAAAATTCAGTTCAGTTAAAAGGCAAAAATAATGACCCCATTTCACTGTTGTACCTCAATTCATTTTTTACCCCTTTTTTTTGTTTGTTTATTAACTTAAATAGTTTTTAAATCAGAAAAACTGCACTGATCATTTAGCCGACTTAACAAGTGATATATTAATATTTTAAGTGTCCAAATAATGAATCATTCTCACCTCGACTTCAATGTTCTTCATATTGTGCCCCATCCCCAATGAAATTTAAATTTTTGCATTCGTCGTCACTGATTTTGGGGAAATTTGCCCCCCCCCCCCCCACAGTAACATTTTCAATACAGGGACCCCTTCCAATATTGACATTTCCATAGGCTCTATTAACCTCCCTCCCCCATCCACACCCCAATTACCTATATGCTTTCATCATTTTGGCATTGACTTATTCTTTATTTAACCCCCCCCCCCCCATCTTTATTGTAAACCATTTTTTATACTGTATTTATACATTAGTCTTGCCCACTCTCTTGTTACATTTCCACTTTCTCTCATTAGGAAAGATGGTTAAATCTATCTCGCTGATACCAGATATAAACAAACATCAAAAGGTCGAACACCATACTCAATTCTACACAAGACTGCATCAGACCCCATCTCACCTCAGTCATACAGCATTATCATTACAGAGTGCCTACATCATCATAATCACCAGCATCATCACATATATTTCACAAAATAAGAAAATGAAAAGAACAGAATTAAGCAGTATCAACTAATTTATTAACATTTATGAACTCATTTTTTTTTTTTTTTTTTTTTTTTCTATAAAGATCTTTTTAAATCCAACATGACATCAACAAAAGGATGGCAAATGGATGGGGGGGGGGGGGCTGTCTCTTGAATTCAAATTTTTCAGTTGTAAAAGTTTACTGTAGATTTTGAAAAAAATATTCAATAATATCAACATGCTATTTTATTATGTAAAGAACAGGTATATACTGAGTTTTATGAGTACTTTATCTTACATTGGACATTATTGTTGTTGTTTTTACTACTATCTGTATTATCATTATTATTACTACTATTATCATGATCATTGTCATTATTGTTACTATTAGTTGGAATATTTTTGTTTTACCCCAATTTATGGAATTATTTTATAAATAATTTAAAAATAAGATCTGAGAATGTATATTATTATCTAGATCTATTATTTTTAAATTATATTTAAAATAATTCCATAAATTAGGGTAAAACAAAAATATTCCAACTTTATGAGCGACAGTGTATAATTATATTACTACAGTATTACTATTGAACTACATAATTTTATAACCCCCCCCCCCCTTCAATTTACTATCCAGTACAGCATCCCTAATATTTTTGTCAGAACTTGACTTAAGATTAAATATCAAAAAACTATATTCCATGTACACGCATTTAAAAGAAGATATGATTACTTTCATGATCCTCGATATATCTTCTTCTTATTCTTCTGGTAATCTTCAAAAGGCGTTGTAGCCTTTCACGAAGATGAACTAATACTAAAGATTACAAGTGGTGTTGCATTTTAATTTTATTAAAAAATGATAAACTTATGTCTATCTGATAGGGCCTTTTTTGAAGAGAAGAGTAAAGGTTTAAATGTATTTCCAATTATTTTAAAAGTAATTTCCAATTTATTTTAAGTTATTATTTGCTAGACTTTTGTGAACAAAAGTTTGTTAGATATAATGTAATATTTAGGAAAAGTACCTTTGAGTACATCTTTTAATATGCTGAGAGAATAAACTGTAGCAACACCATAGTTTGTCACCTAAATAAAAAGCTAGAGAATAATTGAGAATTACAAGATATAATGCAACACAAGATGACAGTTCCCCAAATCTTTGTATATAGTCCAAGTCGAGTGTGGTGTTCGCATGGGCTTAGATTATACAGCCTGAATATTTTCGAACTTCATACAAACATACCTTGCCAAAGTTCAACTTAGGTCTTAGGTGTCCTGTTCCTGATTAGATACATTTGTTGATCAGGTCCTGGTGCTCTTTGTTGCACTTCTGTGATCATTATCTGCTTCTTTGTTCCATAGCATCTACAATTAAAAGAAAACAGAAACTTAGTAAGGTTCCTGCTAATATCATAATGCATGCATAAGTTATCTGTTTATAACTTTGTTCATGTCCTTTAGAGAAAGAAATATCCATGTCATATGTAGGGTTGGATCCAGAATTCTCACCAACATAAAACTAAGGAGTGGCATAAAATCCTGAAAATAAACTAATTATTTCAAACAAGGCACAATGACATAACTAAGAGCGAAATCAGGGGAAGTGGGAGGTGGGAGGGGGGGGGGGGGGAGAGACACCTTTTTTGTTTTGTTTTTGTTGTCGTTGGTAGATCTAGCCTAGATCTACATTCAAACTAAGCTGAATCTGGACCTGGATCACAATAATGACACATGTGCACGACTAGTCTAGTCTAGTGAATCAAAAACGAGCCTAGACCCATGGCTTTGGAAGTCTTTGCTACAAGCTATAGATCTAGATCTAATTGCCTATTTTTAATATTATTAGTAGGTGGCTCTGGACCTAGATCTAGACCCGTCCCTATGGCTATGCCACATCTTAAAAAGGGGGCACAGAATGATTGTGCACCCCCCCCCCCCCCTCCATATTAAACTTCCACATTGATCCACCTAGATCTAGAGGAAATCTACATCAGGCATTTAGATCTATTTAGAATTTTTTGTTAGAGTACATTAGGCCTAGAATCTAGCCCTAGATCTAGGCCTAGATCTATACTAGATTCGGGGTTAAATGCTGTTTAGGTCTAGAATTCTATAGACTTCTAGATCTACTTAAGACAGTGCAACTGCTAGATCTAAAGTTAGGCCTGCATAGCCCGAATTTTTCTGTCTCTTTCGTTCGTTAGCCTCCGATTTGGGTAGGGTCGGCTAAAGAGAGGAGCCGACCCTACCCAAATCAGAGGCTAACGAACGAAAGAGACAGAAAATTCAGGCTAGAATATGCTATGAATACTAGTCTAGATCTAGGCTTTACTGTAACACTAACACACTGTAAAGTCATAGCCGCGCCAGCTCAGGAAACGCAGTCGCTTCTTGGTGTTTCAGCCGGCTAGCACCGGCGGATTGAAAATCACATTCTGCTCGACGAGATCTCATCGGCTTGGACTAGCAATGAGCCATTTGCGCAGTCTACAACAGATCCACATCTACGACCGATTACTATCGGTAATCAAGCTATGAACTGAACTTAAAATTATGAGATGCGCTCTAATGAAATAACCTACGGTAAAATCCTGATTGTTTCTAAAAATATTACCGTCGATGACTTAAATTAGAGTTCATTCAATCAGTTAATATTCTTTGGTCAGAGAAAGAAAAGAGGATGGGGTAGGGGGTTAACCGGGTAATACGTTGTGACAATGCGGGGAGCCGCTCACTGCAATGACGAACACATCACAATAATTTCAGAGACCTTCAAACAAAATGGATCTTTACTTACTTTTCTTGATATCATAGGGTATCACTTCGATGTCAATGTTCGCCTGAAGATTTTCTGCTTCACTAAGATGTACTTGACAAACTTCTATTATAATAGAAATTCACTTAAAAGAAAAATGTTTCATTGTTCGTAATTGAATAACTTGAAAGTCGCAGTTCATACAACCGCCATTTTCGTGCTCAAATCGTAGGGAATTCTGGGAATGAAAAAAATGTTTTATGCATGACCTAATACATAAAACATTTTGTCGATGGCCAATCAACGAACAGTAGTTGGCGTATTTTTTACGTCATTGCTCATGAATATTCATTGACCCTCCAAAACCGTCGTTCAAATCGGACAAACCAATGCAAAACCTATGAAATGTCAAAGGTCACGATTTTAGTTGGCCCTCTAGTCCTCCTACGAAGGACATACTGTGTATGATCGAATCTCTTTGCTTAGTAGTATGTATCTCTATGTACGCTACCGATAGAAAAGTACAAGTTCCTCGAAATGCATGCCGGACAGGCGTATGAAAGATGACGTAATGCTATCGAAATACTATGAATGAATATTCAAAGCAAATGGCGTACGAACGAAGTCTATTATGTAGAGGCTCTGTTTCCTTGTCTAGGACTGGGACTGTAGTCTGATTTCAAGAAAGGAAAACAATTTCGGGACAGTTCAAAATAATGCTTGAAATGGAAATTCAAATGATACCGTTTTAAAAACCAGAAAGATATGGTTTGAGGACAAGAAGCAGGATGTAATTCATTGCTCGGCAATCTTGACTGTATTTAAAACAGAGCATCCAATATACCTGATATTTAATAGTACTGTACAATGTCAATTAAATAAAATAACTAAATAAACAAACAAATAATGGACCTCTTTAGCCAAGACTGTGGATTTTTATTGTTGAGCACTAAATGATTCTGCTCGGTCATACAGGCTAGGTGGGGGAATGCTTTCAATAGACTTAAATTTGAAAGGCCCTTTGTATCACTTCGTGCAAAATGACATAGGGCACTTCTAATAAATTTATACGAGAAGTAAAACCCTGTTCATCATTGTTTTCGTGTTGCAAAGTTGTTTACAGACTGAAAAAGGGATAGTACGGGACTGTAGAGAGTGAATAAAACTAGGAAATTATAATTGCAAATGTAAAACAACGTTGTAAACCTAGCAATAAGAGGCTCTTGAATGCAGTTTTTAAATGGACATGGCTTTGGGGCTACCCGCTACCGCCGCCAGGCTACGCTGTCGATTGCCAGCTAGCTGTCGATTGCCAGCTAGCTGTCGATTGCCAGCTAGCTGTCGATTGCCAGCTAGCTGTCGATTGCCAGCTAGCTGTCGAGATGGGACCCCCTGGCGATTAATGTGGGGGGGGGGTGATTTTTCAAATTTTCGAGGGCCAAACAAAAAATAGTGCTCTCTACCCCCTCTACCACTGAGTGAAATATCGGCCGGCACGATTTTTTTTATTTCAGCACATTAAATTTCAAATTGATTTCAAGTTTGGGCCCCCCTAAGAAATCCTGAATCCGCGCCGATACCCACCCCCCCCCCCAATAAAAATCCCAAGGCTCCCCTGTAGTTTTTTTCTACATTGCTCCCCCCCCCCCGCAAAAGGTCCCTATTTTCTCATTGTTTTACATCAACAACAACAACAACAATAATATTTATTATAAAACTCCAAAATTGGTTTGTTTTTATAAATAATAATATCTGCCCGGCAAAATATTTGAAGTAAGTATGTAGATTAAGATCATCAGACTTTATTACACTGATGAGGTGTATTGGGTTCTCTTCACTTGTCTCTTTCTGGCTCTCTTTCTCTTTCTCTCTCTCTCTCTCTCTCTCATTGGGACTGAAAAAGTATTGAATGTAATAATGTTTGATAAATAGATAAAACAGGATTCCTGTCCTTCTTGTACTTCGTAAATATAATACTTTACCTTGCTTACAAGTTAATTGCAAGCTCATTGTATAGATCAATTAAGAGAATAGCAATAAATATGGACTTTGAGTGAGATCAAAATGGGTTTGACATCAGTTTTTCTTTTTCAAAGATTAAAAAAAAGCAACAGCTGGGTGTCGAACCCGATACCTTCCAGTTACCAGGCGATTGCCTACCCACTAGACTAAAGTGTCACATTGCTAATCTCCATGTTTTTTTTTTCATACTTATACTTATTGTTGTAGATGTAGCAAAAGAAAAAAACGCAACAGCTGGGGGTCGAACCCGATACCTTCCAGTTACCAGGCGATTGCCTACCCACTAGACTAAAGTGTCACATTGCTAATCTCCATGTTTTTTTTTCATACTTATACTTATTGTTGTAGATGTAGCAAAAGAAAAAAACGCAACAGCTGGGGGTCGAACCCGATACCTTCCAGTTATCAGACGATTGCCTACCCACTAGACTAAAGTGTCACATTGCTAATCTTCATGTATTCTTCATACTTACACTAATTGTTGTAGATGTAGCAAAAGATGTTTTCTGACTAATTCAGAGAGTCGCTTGTTAAAGAAAGAGTATTACATGCTATTTTTTCTTTGTTGAGGGGGGGGGGGTGTCCCCTTTAAAAAAGAGATGACAAGTCAATATTATGGAGTGAAGAAAAAAAAATAACATGGGTTTATATAAAGGAGAAACTGAGACTCGAACCGAGTACATTGCATTGTGAAGTGATCACTTTTATCCACAAGACCATTTTGCCTCACCGTGATAACTGGTTCGCTTTTTGTTGTTAACACTTTCTGCATGCTAATGACTTTACAAAATGTGCCGATTTACTGATTTGACGCTTTCGGGATGCATTATTATCATCATTTTTGTAGTCCGATGTTGTCAAGATTGCCCGTATTTTTTTTCTTTCAGTTACTGATATTACTGATATAATAGTGAGGTTTTATGTTTATTTCATTTAATTTGCAAACTGCTGACTTAAACTTAAAGTGATATGACAAGAGGCCACTGCCCTCACATAGTATAATGAATAGAACACGGGTCTATTCAATTCAGTATATGCTACGAATTCTATAACAGGGCACCAATGAATAGGGAAGCTTGGCTATTCGATTCTGTTTTCAATAGCTTGCACCTGCAATTTTTGAATAGTTACGTAACAAACTACTCAGCTCTTTCTGACATGGCATCAATAATATTAGTGAATTGAAAACAAACCTGACCCTCCCTTCATTGAGTGACTTTTGTTTGGTCAAATGCGAGGATTACCAAAGAGGAGGTAATAATAGCATTCCTGACATTGCAACAATGACCGCGTTATTTTGATGCATTGTCCCTAAACCTACCGAAGAGGCTCTTTGTCCTTGTCTGGGAGGACAAGCACTTTAGACTGGGGCTGTAGTCTGATTTCAAGAAAGGAAAACAATTTCGGGACAGTTCAAAATAATGCTTGGAAATGGAAATTCAAATGATACCGTTTTAAAAACCAGAAAGATATGGTTTGAGGACAAGAAGCAGGATGTAATTCATTGCTCGGCAATCTTGACTGTATTTAAAACAGAGCATCCAATATACCTGATATTTAATAGTACTGTACAATGTCAATTAAATAAAATAACTAAATAAACAAACAAATAATGGACCTCTTTAGCCAAGACTGTGGATTTTTATTGTTGAGCACTAAATGATTCTGCTCGGTCATACAGGCTAGGTGGGGGAATGCTTTCAATAGACTTAAATTTGAAAGGCCCTTTGTATCACTTCGTGCAAAATGACATAGGGCACTTCTAATAAATTTATACGAGAAGTAAAACCCTGTTCATCATTGTTTTCGTGTTGCAAAGTTGTTTACAGACTGAAAAAGAGATAGTACGGGACTGTAGAGAGTGAATAAAACTAGGAAATTATAATTGCAAATGTAAAACAACGTTGTAAACCTAGCAATAAGAGGCTCTTGAATGCAGTTTTTAAATGGACATGGCTTTGGGGCTACCCGCTACCGCCGCCAGGCTACGCTGTCGATTGCCAGCTAGCTGTCGATTGCCAGCTAGCTGTCGATTGCCAGCTAGCTGTCGATTGCCAGCTAGCTGTCGATTGCCAGCTAGCTGTCGATTGCCAGCTAGCTGTCGATTGCCAGCTAGCTGTCGATTGCCAGCTAGCTGGCGATTGCCAGCTAGCTGTCGATTGCCAGCTAGCTGTCGATTGCCAGCTAGCTGGCGATTGCCAGCTAGCTGGCGATTGCCAGCTAGCTGGCGATTGCCAGCTAGCTGGCGATTGCCAGCTAGCTGTCGATTGCCAGCTAGCTGTCGAGATGGGACCCCCCTGGCGATTAATGTGGGGGGGGGGGGTGATTTTTCAAATTTTCGAGGGCCAAACAAAAAAATAGTGCTCTCTTCCCCCCTCTACCACTGAGTGAAATATCGGCCGGCACGATTTTTTTTTATTTCAGCACATTAAATTTCAAATTGATTTCAAGTTTGGGCCCCCCTAAGAAATCCTGAATCCGCGCCGATACCCACCCCCCCCCCAAATAAAAATCCCAAGGCTCCCCTGTAGTTTTTTTCTACATTGCTCCCCCCCCCCCCCGCAAAAGGTCCCTATTTTCTCATTGTTTTACATCAACAACAACAACAACAATAATATTTATTATAAAACTCCAAAATTGGTTTGTTTTTATAAATAATAATATCTGCCCGGCAAAATATTTGAAGTAAGTATGTAGATTAAGATCATCAGACTTTATTACACTGATGAGGTGTATTGGGTTCTCTTCACTTGTCTCTTTCTGGCTCTCTTTCTCTTTCTCTCTCTCTCTCTCTCTCTCATTGGGACTGAAAAAGTATTGAATGTAATAATGTTTGATAAATAGATAAAACAGGATTCCTGTCCTTCTTGTACTTCGTAAATATAATACTTTACCTTGCTTACAAGTTAATTGCAAGCTCATTGTATAGATCAATTAAGAGAATAGCAATAAATATGGACTTTGAGTGAGATCAAAATGGGTTTGACATCAGTTTTTCTTTTTCAAAGATTAAAAAAAAAGCAACAGCTGGGTGTCGAACCCGATACCTTCCAGTTACCAGGCGATTGCCTACCCACTAGACTAAAGTGTCACATTGCTAATCTCCATGTTTTTTTTTCATACTTATACTTATTGTTGTAGATGTAGCAAAAGAAAAAAACGCAACAGCTGGGGGTCGAACCCGATACCTTCCAGTTACCAGGCGATTGCCTACCCACTAGACTAAAGTGTCACATTGCTAATCTCCATGTTTTTTTTTCATACTTATACTTATTGTTGTAGATGTAGCAAAAGAAAAAACGGAACAGCTGGGGGTCGAACCCGATACCTTCCAGTTATCAGACGATTGCCTACCCACTAGACTAAAGTGTCACATTGCTAATCTTCATGTATTCTTCATACTTACACTAATTGTTGTAGATGTAGCAAAAGATGTTTTCTGACTAATTCAGAGAGTCGCTTGTTAAAGAAAGAGTATTACATGCTATTTTTTCTTTGTTGAGGGGGGGGGGGTGTCCCCTTTAAAAAAGAGATGACAAGTCAATATTATGGAGTGAAGAAAAAAAAATAACATGGGTTTATATAAAGGAGAAACTGAGACTCGAACCGAGTACATTGCATTGTGAAGTGATCACTTTTATCCACAAGACCATTTTGCCTCACCGTGATAACTGGTTCGCTTTTTGTTGTTAACACTTTCTGCATGCTAATGACTTTACAAAATGTGCCGATTTACTGATTTGACGCTTTCGGGATGCATTATTATCATCATTTTTGTAGTCCGATGTTGTCAAGATTGCCCGTATTTTTTTTCTTTCAGTTACTGATATTACTGATATAATAGTGAGGTTTTATGTTTATTTCATTTAATTTGCAAACTGCTGACTTAAACTTAAAGTGATATGACAAGAGGCCACTGCCCTCACATAGTATAATGAATAGAACACGGGTCTATTCAATTCAGTATATGCTACGAATTCTATAACAGGGCACCAATGAATAGGGAAGCTTGGCTATTCGATTCTGTTTTCAATAGCTTGCACCTGCAATTTTTGAATAGTTACGTAACAAACTACTCAGCTCTTTCTGACATGGCATCAATAATATTAGTGAATTGAAAACAACCTGACCCTCCCTTCATTGAGTGACTTTTGTTTGGTCAAATGCGAGGATTACCAAAGAGGAGGTAATAATAGCATTCCTGACATTGCAACAATGACCGCGTTATTTTGATGCATTGTCCCTAAACCTACCGAAGAGGCTCTTTGTCCTTGTCTGGGAGGACAAGCACTTTAGACTGGGGCTGTAGTCTGATTTCAAGAAAGGAAAACAATTTCGGGACAGTTCAAAATAATGCTTGGAAATGGAAATTCAAATGATACCGTTTTAAAAACCAGAAAGATATGGTTTGAGGACAAGAAGCAGGATGTAATTCATTGCTCGGCAATCTTGACTGTATTTAAAACAGAGCATCCAATATACCTGATATTTAATAGTACTGTACAATGTCAATTAAATAAAATAACTAAATAAACAAACAAATAATGGACCTCTTTAGCCAAGACTGTGGATTTTTATTGTTGAGCACTAAATGATTCTGCTCGGTCATACAGGCTAGGTGGGGGAATGCTTTCAATAGACTTAAATTTGAAAGGCCCTTTGTATCACTTCGTGCAAAATGACATAGGGCACTTCTAATAAATTTATACGAGAAGTAAAACCCTGTTCATCATTGTTTTCGTGTTGCAAAGTTGTTTACAGACTGAAAAAGGGATAGTACGGGACTGTAGAGAGTGAATAAAACTAGGAATTATAATTGCAAATGTAAAACAACGTTGTAAACCTAGCAATAAGAGGCTCTTGAATGCAGTTTTTAAATGGACATGGCTTTGGGGCTACCCGCTACCGCCGCCAGGCTACGCTTCGATTGCCAGCTAGCTGTCGATTGCCAGCTAGCTGTCGATTGCCAGCTAGCTGTCGATTGCCAGCTAGCTGTCGATTGCCAGCTAGCTGTCGATTGCCAGCTAGCTGTCGATTGCCAGCTAGCTGTCGATTGCCAGCTAGCTGTCGATTGCCAGCTAGCTGTCGATTGCCAGCTAGCTGTCGATTGCCAGCTAGCTGTCGATTGCCAGCTAGCTGTCGATTGCCAGCTAGCTGTCGATTGCCAGCTAGCTGTCGATTGCCAGCTAGCTGTCGATTGCCAGCTAGCTGTCGATTGCCAGCTAGCTGTCGATTGCCAGCTAGCTGTCGATTGCAGCTAGCTGTCGATTGCCAGCTAGCTGTCTAGATGGGACCCCCTGGCGATTAATGTGGGGGGGGGGGTGATTTTTCAAATTTTCGAGGGCCAAACAAAAAAATAGTGCCCTCTTCCCCCTCTACCACTGAGTGAAATATCGGCCGGCACGATTTTTTTTTATTTCAGCACATTAAATTTCAAATTGATTTCAAGTTTGGGCCCCCCTAAGAAATCCTGAATCCGCGCCGATACCCACCCCCCCCCCAAATAAAAATCCCAAGGCTCCCCTGTAGTTTTTTTCTACATTGCTCCCCCCCCCCCGCAAAAGGTCCCTATTTTCTCATTGTTTTACATCAACAACAACAACAACAATAATATTTATTATAAAACTCCAAAATGGTTTGTTTTTATAAATAATAATATCTGCCCGGCAAAATATTTGAAGTAAGTATGTAGATTAAGATCATCAGACTTTATTACACTGATGAGGTGTATTGGGTTCTCTTCACTTGTCTCTTTCTGGCTCTCTTTCTCTTTCTCTCTCTCTCTCTCTCTCTCATTGGGACTGAAAAAGTATTGAATGTAATAATGTTTGATAAATAGATAAAACAGGATTCCTGTCCTTCTTGTACTTCGTAAATATAATACTTTACCTTGCTTACAAGTTAATTGCAAGCTCATTGTATAGATCAATTAAGAGAATAGCAATAAATATGGACTTTGAGTGAGATCAAAATGGGTTTGACATCAGTTTTTCTTTTTCAAAGATTAAAAAAAGCAACAGCTGGGTGTCGAACCCGATACCTTCCAGTTACCAGGCGATTGCCTACCCACTAGACTAAAGTGTCACATTGCTAATCTCCATGTTTTTTTTTTTCATACTTATACTTATTGTTGTAGATGTAGCAAAAGAAAAAAACGCAACAGCTGGGGGTCGAACCCGATACCTTCCAGTTACCAGGCGATTGCCTACCCACTAGACTAAAGTGTCACATTGCTAATCTCCATGTTTTTTTTTTCATACTTATACTTATTGTTGTAGATGTAGCAAAAGAAAAAAACGCAACAGCTGGGGGTCGAACCCGATACCTTCCAGTTATCAGACGATTGCCTACCCACTAGACTAAAGTGTCACATTGCTAATCTTCATGTATTCTTCATACTTACACTAATTGTTGTAGATGTAGCAAAAGATGTTTTCTGACTAATTCAGAGAGTCGCTTGTTAAAGAAGAGTATTACATGCTATTTTTTTCTTTGTTGAGGGGGGGGGTGTCCCCTTTAAAAAAGAGATGACAAGTCAATATTATGGAGTGAAGAAAAAAAAATAACATGGGTTTATATAAAGGAGAAACTGAGACTCGAACCGAGTACATTGCATTGTGAAGTGATCACTTTTATCCACAAGACCATTTTGCCTCACCGTGATAACTGGTTCGCTTTTTGTTGTTAACACTTTCTGCATGCTAATGACTTTACAAAATGTGCCGATTTACTGATTTGACGCTTTCGGGATGCATTATTATCATCATTTTTGTAGTCCGATGTTGTCAAGATTGCCCGTATTTTTTTTCTTTCAGTTACTGATATTACTGATATAATAGTGAGGTTTTATGTTTATTTCATTTAATTTGCAAACTGCTGACTTAAACTTAAAGTGATATGACAAGAGGCCACTGCCCTCACATAGTATAATGAATAGAACACGGGTCTATTCAATTCAGTATATGCTACGAATTCTATAACAGGGCACCCAATGAATAGGGAAGCTTGGCTATTCGATTCTGTTTTCAATAGCTTGCACCTGCAATTTTTGAATAGTTACGTAACAAACTACTCAGCTCTTTCTGACATGGCATCAATAATATTAGTGAATTGAAAACAAACCTGACCCTCCCTTCATTGAGTGACTTTTGTTTGGTCAAATGCGAGGATTACCAAAGAGGAGGTAATAATAGCATTCCTGACATTGCAACAATGACCGCGTTATTTGATGCATTGTCCCTAAACCTACCGAAGAGGCTCTTTGTCCTTGTCTGGGAGGACAAGCACTTTAGACTGGGGCTGTAGTCTGATTTCAAGAAAGGAAAACAATTTCGGGACAGTTCAAAATAATGCTTGGAAATGGAAATTCAAATGATACCGTTTTAAAAACCAGAAAGATATGGTTTGAGGACAAGAAGCAGGATGTAATTCATTGCTCGGCAATCTTGACTGTATTTAAAACAGAGCATCCAATATACCTGATATTTAATAGTACTGTACAATGTCAATTAAATAAAATAACTAAATAAACAAACAAATAATGGACCTCTTTAGCCAAGACTGTGGATTTTTATTGTTGAGCACTAAATGATTCTGCTCGGTCATACAGGCTAGGTGGGGGAATGCTTTCAATAGACTTAAATTTGAAAGGCCCTTTGTATCACTTCGTGCAAATGACATAGGGCACTTCTAATAAATTTATACGAGAAGTAAAACCCTGTTCATCATTGTTTTCGTGTTGCAAATTGTTTACAGACTGAAAAAGGATAGTACGGGACTGTAGAGAGTGAATAAAACTAGGAAATTATAATTGCAAATGTAAAACAACGTTGTAAACCTAGCAATAAGAGGCTCTTGAATGCAGTTTTTTAAAATGGACAATGGCTTTGGGGCTACCCGCGCCCGCCGCCAGGCTGTCGATTGCCAGCTAGCTGTCGATTGCCCTAGCTGTCGATTGCCAGCTAGCTGTCGATTGCCAGCTAGCTGTCGATTGCCAGCTAGCTGTCGAGATAGGAACCCCCCTGGCGATTAATGTGGGGGTGGGGGTGATTTTTCAAATTTTCGAGGGCCAAACAAAAAAATAGTGCTCTCTTCCCCCTCTAACCACTGAGTGAAATATCGGCCGGCACGATTTTTTTTTATTTCAGCACATTAAATTTCAAATTGATTTCAAGTTTGGGCCCCCTAAGAAATCCTGAATCCGCGCCGATACCCACCCCCCCCCCAAATAAAAATCCAAGGCTCCCCTGTAGTTTTTTTCTACATTGCTCCCCCCCCCCGCAAAAGGTCCCTATTTTCTCATTGTTTTACATCAACAACAACAACAACAATAATATTTATTATAAAACTCCAAAATTGGTTTGTTTTTATAAATAATAATATCTGCCCGGCAAAATATTTGAAGTAAGTATGTAGATTAAGATCATCAGACTTTATTACACTGATGAGGTGTATTGGGTTCTCTTCACTTGTCTCTTTCTGGCTCTCTTTCTCTTTCTCTCTCTCTCTCTCTCTCTCTCTCATTGGGACTGAAAAAGTATTGAATGTAATAATGTTTGATAAATAGATAAAACAGGATTCCTGTCCTTCTTGTACTTCGTAAATATAATACTTTACCTTGCTTACAAGTTAATTGCAAGCTCATTGTATAGATCAATTAGAGAATAGCAATAAATATGGACTTTGAGTGAGATCAAAATGGGTTTGACATCATTTTTTCTTTTTCAAAGATTAAAAAAAAAGCAACAGCTGGGTGTCGAACCCGATACCTTCCAGTTACCAGGCGATTGCCTACCCACTAGACTAAAGTGTCACATTGCTAATCTCCATGTTTTTTTTTTTCATACTTATACTTATTGTTGTAGATGTAGCAAAAGAAAAAACGCAACAGCTGGGGGTCGAACCCGATACCTTCCAGTTACCAGGCGATTGCCTACCCACTAGACTAAAGTGTCACATTGCTAATCTCCATGTTTTTTTTTCATACTTATACTTATTGTTGTAGATGTAGCAAAAGAAAAAACGCAACAGCTGGGGGTCGAACCCGATACCTTCCAGTTATCAGACGATTGCCTACCCACTAGACTAAAGTGTCACATTGCTAATCTTCATGTATTCTTCATACTTACACTAATTGTTGTAGATGTAGCAAAAGATGTTTTCTGACTAATTCAGAGAGTCGCTTGTTAAAGAAAGAGTATTACATGCTATTTTTTCTTGTTGAGGGGGGGGGGTGTCCCCTTTAAAAAAGAGATGACAAGTCAATATTATGGAGTGAAGAAAAAAAAAATAACATGGGTTTATATAAAGGAGAAACTGAGACTCGAACCGAGTACATTGCATTGTGAAGTGATCACTTTTATCCACAAGACCATTTTGCCTCACCGTGATAACTGGTTCGCTTTTGTTGTTAACACTTTCTGCATGCTAATGACTTTACAAAATGTGCCGATTTACTGATTTGACGCTTTCGGGATGCATTATTATCATCATTTTTGTAGTCCGATGTTGTCAAGATTGCCCGTATTTTTTTTCTTTCAGTTACTGATATTACTGATATAATAGTGAGGTTTTATGTTTATTTCATTTAATTGCAAACTGCTGACTTAAACTTAAATGATATGACAAGAGGCCACTGCCCTCACATAGTATAATGAATAGAACACGGGTCTATTCAATTCAGTATATGCTACGAATTCTATAACAGGGCACCAATGAATAGGGAAGCTTGGCTATTCGATTCTGTTTTCAATAGCTTGCACCTGCAATTTTTGAATAGTTACGTAACAAACTACTCAGCTCTTTCTGACATGGCATCAATAATATTAGTGAATTGAAAACAAACCTGACCCTCCTTCATTGAGTGACTTTTGTTTGGTCAAATGCGAGGATTACCAAAGAGGAGGTAATAATAGCATTCCTGACATTGCAACAATGACCGCGTTATTTTGATGCATTGTCCCTAAACCTACCGAAGAGGCTCTTTGTCCTTGTCTGGGAGGACAAGCACTTTAGACTGGGGCTGTAGTCTGATTTCAAGAAAGGAAACAATTTCGGGACAGTTCAAAATAATGCTTGGAAATGGAAATTCAATGATACCGTTTTAAAAACCAGAAAGATATGGTTTGAGGACAAGAAGCAGGATGTAATTCATTGCTCGGCAATCTTGACTGTATTTAAAACAGAGCATCCAATATACCTGATATTTAATAGTACTGTACAATGTCAATTAAATAAAATAACTAAATAAACAAACAAATAATGGACCTCTTTAGCCAAGACTGTGGATTTTTATTGTTGAGCACTAAATGATTCTGCTCGGTCATACAGGCTAGGTGGGGGAATGCTTTCAATAGACTTAAATTTGAAGGCCCTTTGTATCACTTCGTGCAAAATGACATAGGGCACTTCTAATAAATTTATACGAGAAGTAAAACCCTGTTCATCATTGTTTTCGTGTTGCAAAGTTGTTTACAGACTGAAAAAGGGATAGTACGGGACTGTAGAGAGTGAATAAAACTAGAATTATAATTGCAAATGTAAAACAACGTTGTAAACCTAGCATAGAGGCTCTTGAAATGCAGTTTTTAAATTGACATGGCTTTGGGGCTACCCGCTAAACCGCCGCCAGGCTGTCGATTGCCAGCTAGCTGTCGATTGCCAGCTAGCTGTCGATTGCCAGCTAGCTGTCGATTGCCGCTAGCTGTCGATTGCCAGCTAGCTGTCGAGATGGGACCCCCCCCTGTCGATAATGTGGGGGGGGGGGGGGGTGATTT